>NC_086448.1:604857202-605223869 GCF_028390025.1 Pseudophryne corroboree | reverse complement strand
AGTTTTTTATCCGTTTTCTGCCTGAAAAAAACGCTCCATACCATATCTGTGCTCAGTGTGCTGCATGATATATCTGTGCTGAGTGCTCACACTGCTTAATTGTGGGGACTGGGGAGCAGCTATAGCAGGAGTACAGTGCACAGTTTTGCTGACAGTGACTACCAGTATACGTTTGTCTGCCTGAAAAACACTCATGTGGTGGCTTTTTTTTATACTAGTTTAGCAGTCTGCTGACAGTGTCCACCAGGTCCATTATACTGTATATAGCAGTACGGTAGGCCACTGCTGTACCTACCTCTGTGTCGTCACTCGTCGTCCATAAGTATACTATCCATCCATCTACATTGTATACCTGTGGTGTCTTTTTTTCTTTATACTAGTAGTACTAGTTTAGCAGTCTGCTGACAGTGTCCACCAGGTCCATTATACTGTATATAGCAGTACGGTAGGCCACTGCTGTACCTACCTCTGTGTCGTCAGTCACTCGTCATCCATTAATAATAATAAGTATACTACAGTATCCATCCATCTACATTGTATACCTGTGGTGTCTTTTTTTCTTTATACTAGTAGTACTAGTTTAGCAGTCTGCTGACAGTGTCCACCAGGTCCATTATACTGTATATAGCAGTACGGTAGGCCACTGCTGTACCTACCTCTGTGTCGTCAGTCACTCGTCATCCATTAATAATAATAAGTATACTATCCATCCATCTACATTGTATACCTGTTGTGTCTTTTTTTCTTTATACTAGTAGTACTAGTTTAGCAGTCTGCTGACAGTGTCCACCAGGTCCATTATACTGTATATAGCAGTACGGTAGGCCACTGCTGTACCTACCTCTGTGTCGTCACTCGTCGTCCATAAGTATACTATCCATCCATCTACACTGTATACCTGTGGTGTCTTTTTTTCTTTATACTAGTAGTACTAGTTTAGCAGTCTGCTGACAGTGTCCACCAGGTCCATTATACTGTATATAGCAGTACGGTAGGCCACTGCTGTACCTACCTCTGTGTCGTCAGTCACTCGTCCATAAGTATACTATCCATTCATCTACATTGTATACCTGTGGTGTCTTTTTTTCTTTATACTAGTAGTACTAGTTTAGCAGTCTGCTGACAGTGTCCACCAGGTCCATTATACTGTATATAGCAGTACGGTAGGCCATTGCTGTACCTACCTCTGTGTCGTCAGTCACTCGTCATCCATTAATAATAATAAGTATACTATCCATCCATCTACATTGTATACCTGTGGTGTCTTTTTTTCTTTATACTAGTAGTACTAGTTTAGCAGTCTGCTGACAGTGTCCACCAGGTCCATTATACTGTATATAGCAGTACGGTAGGCCACTGCTGTACCTACCTCTGTGTCGTCACTCGTCGTCCATAAGTATACTATCCATCCATCTACATTGTATACCTGTGGTGTCTTTTTTTCTTTATACTAGTAGTACTAGTTTAGCAGTCTGCTGACAGTGTCCACCAGGTCCATTATACTGTATATAGCAGTACTGTAGGCCACTGCTGTACCTACCTCTGTGTCGTCAGTCACTCGTCCATAAGTATACTATCCATCCATCTACATTGTATACCTGTGGTGTCTTTTTTTCTTTATACTAGTAGTACTAGTTTTGCAGTCTGCTGACAGTGTCCACCAGGTCCATTATACTGTATATAGCAGTACGGTAGGCCACTGCTGTACCTACCTCTGTGTCGTCACTCGTCATCCATAAGTATACTATCCATCCATCTACATTGTATACCTGTGTGTCTTTTTTTCTTTATACTAGTAGTACTAGTTTAGCAGTCTGCTGACAGTGTCCACCAGGTCCATTATACTGTATATAGCAGTACGGTAGGCCACTGCTGTACCTACCTCTGTGTCGTCAGTCACTCGTCATCCATTAATAATAATAAGTATACTATCCATCCATCTACATTGTATACCTGTGGTGTCTTTTTTTCTTTATACTAGTAGTACTAGTTTAGCAGTCTGCTGACAGTGTCAACCAGGTCCATTACACTGTATATAGCAGTACGGTAGGCCACTGCTGTACCTACCTCTGTGTCGTCACTCGTCGTCCATAAGTATACTATCCATCCATCTACATTGTATACCTGTGGTGTCTTTTTTTCTTTATACTAGTAGTACTAGTTTAGCAGTCTGCTGACAGTGTCCACCAGGTCCATTATACTGTATATAGCAGTACGGTAGGCCACTGCTGTAGCTACCTCTGTGTCGTCAGCCACTCGTCATCCATTAATAATAATAAGTATACTAGCCATCCATCTACATTGTATACCTGTGGTGTCTTTTTTTCTTTATACTAGTAGTACTAGTTTAGCAGTCTGCTGACAGTGTCCACCAGGTCCATTATACTGTATATAGCAGTACGGTAGGCCACTGCTGTACCTACCTCTGTGTCGTCACTCGTCGTCCATAAGTATACTATCCATCCATCTACATTGTATACCTGTGGTGTCTTTTTTTTTCTTTATACTAGTAGTACTAGTTTAGCAGTCTGCTGACAGTGTCCACCAGGTCCATCAGAGCCGGCCATAGGCATAGGCAAACTAGGCAATTGCCTAGGGCATTTGATATGCCTAGGGGCATCATCAGCTTCTGCTGATTAAAATGATATGCGGCATGCCTATATTCTGTATGTAGCATTTCACATGCAGATGCAGCCACAGTCTCACACAGTATATTGGCATGCTGCATATCAGTTTAATCAGCAGAAGCTGCTTGTGCATCATAGCCACATAGCAATGCAAATAAGATGCATTTTCATTAAAAAAAAGGTGCCCGACGTTAGCATTGATGCAAGATTTGTGAGGACACATCTGTATCCAAGCAGAGGCAGAGGTTACACTGTTAGTAAAAGTGTGAGTGCTGTGTGCATGTGAGTGGGTTGGTTGTGCAGTAGTGTTCAGAATATGTGTAAGGAGCATTATGTGTGTCATGTAAAAATGCATTAATAATGTGCAACATATGTGTAAAGGGCCACTATGTGTTTCATTATGTGTATAAGGGCATTAATAATGTGCAGCATATGTGTAACATGGTACTACTGTATGTGTGTCATTATGTGTATAGGGGCACTAATAATGTGCAGCAAATGTGTAGGGGGCACTATGTGTGTCATTATGTGTATAAGGGCATTAATAATGTGCGGCATATGTGTAAGGGACATTATGTGTAAAAGGGCATTAATAAAGGTTGTCATAATGTGTAAGGTGCATTACTGTGTGGAATTGTGTATAAATGCATTACTAATGTGTGGCATTATGTGTATAAGGTGCTCTACTATGTGGCGTTGCATATAGAAAGGACACTACTGTGTCATCTAATGTGAATAAAGAGCAATAAGGTGTGGTGTAATGTGAATAAGGATATGGGTGTTGCTGGCGCTGGGGAGGAAATTGACAAGGAGGATTCTGATGGTGAGGTGGTTTGTTTAAGTCAGGCACCCGGGGAGACACCTGTTGTCCGTGGGAGGAATATGGGCATTGACATGCCTGGTCAAAATACAAAAAAAATCAGCTCTTCGGTGTGGAATTATTTCAACACAAATGTGGACAACAGGTGTCAAGCCGTGTGTTGCCTTTGTCAAGCTGTAATAAGTAGGGGTAAGGACGTTAACCACCTCGGAACATCCTCACTTATACGTCACCTGCAGCGCATTCATCATAAGTCAGTGACAAGTTCAAAAACTTTGGGCGACAGCGGAAGCAGTCCACTGACCACTAAATCCCTTCCTCTTGTAACCAAGCTCCCGCAAACCACACCACCAACTCCCTCAGTGTCAATTTCCTCCTTACCCAGGAAAGCCAATAGTCCTGCAGGCCATGTCACTGGCAAGTCTGACGAGTCCTCTCCTGCCTGGGATTCCTCCGATGCATCCTTGAGTGTAACGCCTACTGCTGCTGGCGCTGCTGTTGTTGCTGCTGGGAGTCGATCGGCATCCCAGAGAGGAAGTCGGAAGACCACTTGTACTACTTCCAGTAAGCAATTGACTGTCCAACAGTCGTTTGCGAGGAAGATGAAATATCACAGCAGTCATCCTGCTGCAAAGCGGATATCTGAGGCCTTGGCAGCCTGGGCGGTGAGAAACGTGGTTCCGGTATCCATCGTTACTTCAGAGCCAACTATAGACTTGATTGAGGTACTGTGTCCCCGGTACCAAATACCATCTAGGTTCCATTTCTCTAGGCAGGCGATACCGAAAATGTACACAGACCTCAGAAATAGACTCACCAGTGTCCTAAAAAATGCAGTTGTACCCAATGTCCACTTAACCACGGACATGTGGACAAGTGGAGCAGGGCAGACTCAGGACTATATGACTGTGACAGCCCACTGGGTAGATGTATTGCCTCCCACTGCAAGAACAGCAGCGGCGGCACCAGTAGCAGCATCTCGCAAACGCCAACTCGTTCCTAGGCAGGCTACGCTTTGTATCACCGCTTTCCAGAATACGCACACAGCTGAAATCCTCTTACGGCAACTGAGTAAGATCATCGCAGAATGGCTTACCCCAATTGGACTCTCCTGGGGATTTGTGACATCGGACAACGCCAGCAATATTGTGCGTGCATTACATCTGGGCAAATTCCTGCACGTCCCATGTTTTGCACATACCTTGAATTTGGTGGTGCAGAATTATTTAAAAAACGACAGGGGCGTGCAAGAGATGCTGTCGGTGGCCCGAAGAATTGCGGGCCACTTTCGGCGTTCAGGCACCGCGTACAGAAGACTGGAGCACCACCAAAAATACCTGAACCTGCCCTGCCATCATCTGAAGCAGGAGGTGGTAACGAGGTGGAATTCAATCCTCTATATGCTTCAGAGGATGGAGGAGCAGCAAAAGGCCATTCAAGCCTATACATCTGGCCACGATATAGGCAAAGGAGGTGGAATGCACCTGTCTCAAGCGCAGTGGAGAATGATTTCAACGTTGTGCAAGGTTCTGCAACCCTTTGAACTTGCCACACGTGATGTCAGTTCAGACACTGCCAGCCTGAGTCAGGTCATTCCCCTCATCAGGCTTTTGCAGAAGAAGCTGGAGACATTGAAGGAGGAGCTAAAACAGAGCGATTCCGCTAGGCATGTGGGACTTGTGGATGGAGCCCTTAATTCGCTTAACCAGGATTCACGGGTGGTCAATCTGTTGAAATCAGAGCACTACATTTTGGCCACCATGCTCGATCCTAGATTTAAAACCTACGTTGTATCTCTCTTTCCGGCAGACACAAGTCTGCAGGGGTTCAAAGACCTGCTGGTGAAAAAATTGTCAAGTCAAGCGGAACGTGACCCGTCAACAGCTCCTCCTTCACATTCTCCCGCAACTGGGGGTGCGAGGAAAAGGCTAAGAATGCCGAGCCCACCCGCTGGCGGTGATGCAGGGCAGTCTGGAGCGAGTGCTGACATCTGGTCCGGACTGAAGGACCTGCCAACGATTACTGACATGTCGTCTACTGTCACTGCATATGATTCTCTCACCATTGAAAGAATGGTGGAGGATTATATGAGTGACCGCATCCAAGTAGGCACGTCAGACAAATCCGTACGTATACTGGCAGGAAAAAGAGGCAATTTGGAGGCCCTTGCAGAAACTGGCTTTATTCTACCTAAGTTGCCCTCCCTCCAGTGTGTACTCCGAAAGAGTGTTTAGTGCCGCCGCTCACCTTGTCAGCAATCGGCGTACGAGGTTACTTCCAGAAAATGTGGAGAAGATGATGTTAATTAAAATTAATTATAATCAATTCCTCCGTGGAGACATTCACCAGCAGCAATTGCCTCCAGAAAGTGCACGGGGACTTGAGATGGTGGATTTCAGTGGGGATGAATTAATAATCTGTGAGGAGGGGGATGTACACAGTGAAAGGGGTGATGAATCGGACGATGATGATGAGGTGGACATCTTGCCTCTGTAGAGCCAGTTTGTGCAAGGAGAGATTGATTGCTTCTTTTTTGGTGGGGGCCCAAACCAACCAGTCATTTCAGTCACAGTCGTGTGGCAGACCCTGTCGCTGAAATGATGGGTTCGTTAAAGTGTGCATGTCCTGTTTATACAACATAAGGGTGGGTGGGAGAGCCCAAGGACAATTCCATCTTGCACCTCTTTTTTCTTTCATTTTTCTTTGCATCATGTGCTGTTTGGGGACAATTTTTTTGAAGTGCCATCCTGTCTGACACTGCAGTGCCACTCCTAGATGGGCCAGGTGTTTGTGTCGGCCACTTGGGTCGCTTATCTTAGTCACACAGCAACCTCATTGCGCCTCTTTTTTTCTTTGCATCGTGTGCTGTTTGGGGACAATTTTTTTGAAGTGCCATCCTGTCTGACACTGCAGTGCCACTCCTAGATGGGCCAGGTGTTTGTGTCGGCCACTTGGGTCGCTTATCTTAGTCACACAGCTACCTCATTGCGCCTCTTTTTTTCTTTGCGTCATGTGCTGTTTGGGGAGTATTTTTTTGAAGGGCCATCCTGCGTGACACTGCAGTGCCACTCCTAGATGGGCCAGGTGTTTGTGTCGGCCACTAGGGTCGCTTAGCTTAGTCACACAGCTACCTCATTGCGCCTCTTTTTTTCTTTGCATCATGTGCTGTTTGGGGAGTATTTTTTTGAAGGGCCATCCTGCGTGACACTGCAGTGACACTCCTAGATGGGTCAGGTGTTTGTGTCGGCCACTTGTGTCGCTTAGCTTAGTCACACAGCGACCTTGGTGCCCCTTTTTTTTTCTTTGCATCATGTGCTGTTTGGGGAGTATTTTTTTGAAGTGCTATCCTGTCTGACACTGCAGTGCCACTCCTAGATGGGCCAGGTGTTTGTGTCGGCCACTTGGGTCGCTTAGCTTAGTCACACAGCTACCTCATTGCGCCTCTTTTTTTCTTTGCATCATGTGCTGTTTGGGGACAATTTTTTTGAAGTGCCATCCTGCCTGACACTGCAGTGCCACTCCTAGATGGGCCAGGTGTTTGTGTCGCCCACTTGTGTCGCTTAGCTTAGCCATCCAGCGACCTCGGTGCAAATTTTAGGACTAAAAATAATATTGTGAGGTGTGAGGTCTTCAGAATAGACTGGAAATGAGTGGAAATTATGGTTATTGCGGTTAATAATACTATGGGATCAAAATGACCCCCAAATTCTATGATTTAAGCTGTTTTTTAGGGGTTTTTTAAAAAAACACCCGAATACAAAACACACCCGAATCCGACAAAAAAATGTCGGTGAGGTTTTGCCAAAACGCGTCCGAATCCAAAACACGGCCGCGGAACCGAACCCAAAACCAAAACACAAAACCCGAAAAATTTCCGGTGCACATCACTAGTTCTTAATTGTTTAACGCTTGATTTTATTTTAGGTTGCTGTAAGGAGCCAATGTTTATGTAACATGGAAAGAGCTTGCAGCAAGGGGGGTGTTGGAATATGGAGAGCACAACTGTGATTCCCTCTATTATGCGGAGCATCTTCCTTTACCAAGATGGCCACCGATATTTAGGTTCACTGTGTTTGAGCACCATAGTGGTATGCAGCTGTGTACCACTTAGCTCTGTGGGGGACCTGCTGCCATAGTAGGCTGTTTCACTGCATGCTCCACTCCATCTCCTCTATTTCTTATGTGTATCTGTGAGTGTGGCTGTACAGTATCTGCACACTAATGATAAATAAAAACTCTTGTTTAAGGCTCTCTGGCTGATCTGCTCCAACAGCTCTTTCCATTGGTGTTTACTAGTCATCATCTTGTGTATACCACAGCATTCTGTAGCACAAACATATCAACAGGTCTTGGAGTGTGGAGGACACCCCAGTCCCATTGCTGTTGGTCTCCATGTCTCTTGCTACACACATTTTTGCACTAACATGACAATGGGAACATGCTGCCCATACACACTGCAATTTCTATATATTACATTGTATCACTCAATTGGCTCAATATCACTGAAGTTTATGGACGTTACACAATCCCCATGTAATCTGATTAAAATCAATAGAATCATTATCACTGAATTTTGGCAAAAAGCAGAAGATAACAACTATAACACTCGTTCTTATCCAATTTGGACACCAGGCCAAGCACCAGAATCAGAACTTATGTGAATGGCTTATGTGATTAGGGATAAGTGAATCCTTCAAACCAGTAACATATAAATTACTACAGTGCAGTTCGATTTTAAATAGAATTGGTAGAGAAGGAAGAAAGATAGAAGGGAGCATAACCAATGCATTAATTCAAAAAGGAGAATACTATTAAGTTTTAAATGTCATTCAAAATTCTAATACACATTTTGATTAACATTATTCTTTGAGACAATTAAATATTAGGCACACTGCATATGCCTATTCATTGTCAAAAAGGTCACTAATTCCATATTGTTTGTGTTAGCGTCTTGATAACATTGCAGCATTTGTATTAACCACTTGCCTGACTGTGCTTTTCCTGTCAGCGGCTGCTTGAATCTAATCTTCCAGCAGCTGCCAGGATCAGCACACCCAGCAGGCCCCTTGGTTGCCATGGCAACCTCTCCTCAGCCCCGACTGCCGGGCTTCAGAAGGGGGGGGTGGGTGATCTTAAAAGGAATGCCCACCTGCAGGGCCGGTGTTAGGGTGTTCGGCACCCCCCTGCAAACTGTAAATTTGCACCCTCCCATACTTTGTAAAGGGACAGCGCACATAATGCCCCCTATAGCAGTGACGCTTATACACATAATGCTCCCTGTAGTAGTGCCGCTTATACACACAATGAACCCTGTAGTAGTGATGCTTACACACGTAACGCCCCCTGCAGCAGTTATGCTTATAGAAGACTCCCCCTGTAGTCAGGACCAGCCAATGCCTGCATACCACAAAGCGCACACCTTCAGCCACAGACGGAGCAGGTGAGGGTGCTGAATCCCCTTCATATTTCAGGACAGTGTCTTGCAGGATTTGACTTCCCGCAAAATTGACCTGGGCAGTGTGAGGAGATCCTTGGTGGACGAAGAGGGGAGACACAGCTAAATGCCGTGCTCCAATTTTTTTTGCAGTGCCGGTGGCTAATTTGGGGTACTGTGTGTCGGGGCCCTGGGATGTCCCCCCCTGTCGCCCTTTCACCCTTCTTATAAACCGGCCCTGCTCCCAGCTTTGTCACCTTTCTTAGAATCCGGCCCTGCTCCCAGCCATAATAGATATATATATATATATATATATATATACACACATACATATATTTACATTATATATATATATATATATATATATATATAGGCAGAAATAGCCGGCACTCTCTCCTCACGCTTTGCAATGCCTCGGTGCCTCCCAAACTGGTCTCACAACCGGATACAAATGGGAAAATGGTGGCACTCGCAGGGCTTATTACCAGTAATAAATGACACGGCGGTCGATAGTCAAGAATCAACGTTTCGTTAATTTAACAACATCATCAGGATACAAACAAAGGTAATGACAGACAATTTTTACCCACTTACCCCACCTCATGTGTCCCTGCCATCGCCGTCGGCGCCGGGTCCTATGACAAAACCCTCCGGCGCTGCGCACTTCCTGTGCGCCCGGCCGCGTCTGGCGGTTGCTAGGTCACCTAGTTCAACAAAAAAACAAAAGAGACATGTAGCATGAATAAGAACAGACTATCAGCGCTCGCTCCTATAACTCTCCTCATAAAACGTCTACACAAAAATAATAACATACTGCACTGCACATTATAGATTTAAGAAGACTCTGGGAACGTAATCCCCAAGATTAGGGACACACCATCTCAAAAATATAGACCAGTGTCGCAACAATAATAACATGGCAGACTGAGGGGTAACGGGTGAACTGGGCTGAATCTAAACAGATACTATAAAAATATAAGTATATAACTTAAGTATATTACTAATGGAGTGGACAAAGGACATTAGCACTTAGAGAAAACAATTGACATTAGCACTTAGAGAAAACAATTTAGGGGAAGGTTCTCATTGAGACCTTTAGGAGTTATGGTACTGAGACGGTGGATCCACCATGCCTCTTTCTGCAGGAGGGCCTTACCCCTATCACCCCCACGTAGGTTTTTGTAATGCCATGCGTTCTTTAAATTGTCTAGTGGTTTTCCCCACGTAGAGGAGACCACAGGGACAACGAATAATGTAAATGACATAAGTACTGCTGCAGGTCAAGATATGGCGTATGGCGATCCGTTCCCCCGAATGTGGATGGGCGAACGAGTCCCCATGCTCCATAAAACTACAGGTGGTACAGCCCGTACAACGGTAATACCCTGGTTTTCTGGACAGAAAGGTAATCGGACCACCCACTGATGCAGCAGAGACATCGTTTTTCACTAGCCAGTCTTTCAAATTTCTGTTTCTGGTATAACTTGGCAACAGTCTAGACTACATCTTCAGATCCGGATCTGAGGTCACGACTGGCCACAGGTTCTTAACCACCCTCGAAATCATCGGACTGGCATTGTTGTACTGTTGAACAAATGGAATAATGTCCACATTGCTTGCTTTCTTCTTGCATTTAGTGGAAATTAGGGTCTTAGGCCGTGGAATCTCCAGAACCTTCCTCTTGGCCTCCATTAGGTCATCCAACTTGTATCCTCTAATCAGGAATTGACGAATCATCGTATCTATCTCTTTAGTGGTATTGCTTTGGTCATCCGAGATCCGGTGTATCCGCAAAAATTGAGAGAATGGAAGTCCCTTCTTCGTGAAGGCCAGATGTTGGCTACTGGCATGCAGAATAGTGTTACGGTCTGTACTTTTCTTGAACAATGAGGTATGGATATTCCCCTCTTGTAGGGAGATTTGAGCATCTAGGTAATTTACATACTGGGTGCTCATACAGTAAGTAAATTTAATGGTGTTATCCATTGAATTAACCCTTGTCATCAGATCTTTAAACTCAGACTCTGTTCCTAGCCAAATGAGGAACAGGTTGTCAATATAACAAACAAAGAACGGTATCTTTTCTGCAACTTCTGCATCGTCAAAGAAGGCCAGTCGCTCCACCTCGAACATATAACTGTTTGCGAATGCTGGGGCCACACAGGACCCCATCGCACAACCTTGTTGCTGGACAAACCAGCGTGAATCAAACAGGAAATAATTTCTTTTCAAGGTGAGTTCTAATAGTTTAATGAAGAATGACAGTTCTGGTCCAGTGTAGAGTGAACTAGACGACAACAGTGTCGCAACGGCTGATAGACCCCCTGAGTGAGATATGTTAGTATATAAACTCACTATGTCCAAAGTACAGAGAAACGCATTAGAAGGGAGAACAGGTAAACTCTGCAGGCGTATAATCAGTGAGGTAGTGTCCTTCAAATAGGTTTTTTGAGATTGAACAACAGGTTGGAGGAAAACATCCAAATATTGAGAGATTTTATAATATATGGATTCCCTGGCAGCTATAATCAGGCGGCCCGGAGGGGCAGTAGGATGTTTGTGGATTTTTGGCAACGTATATAACACAGGTGCCACTGGGTGTTGCTGAATCAAAGTTTTCATCATTGCCCCTGTAATGTTACCATTAGCTGTAGCCTCCTCCAGTACCGATCTTAAGGGGGGTACACACGGAGAGATCCGTGCTTAAAATCTAAGCAATCTTGCTAGATTGCTTAGATTTTAAGCACGGATCTGCCGTGTGTATGCCCTCCAGCGATAGCGATGCGCGGCCCCGCACATCGCTATCGCCGATGCTAGATTGAGCCTGCATGCAGGCTCAATCTAGCGAGTCGCTCACTTCACCGTTGTGTGAAGTGAGCGGCCCCCCGTCGGCTTTCCCCCTCGCTCAGCACATCGCGCTGTGCTGAGCGGGGTGAGAGATGTGTGCTGAGCGGTCTGTGTTAAGATCGCTCAGCACACATCTCTCCCGTGAGTACCCCCCTTTAGCTCTATTTCAAACCTACTGTCACTGACCTAGGTTGGGGGTGTTGTGAACTCGGGGGTTCTCCCGATGGTAGGGGAGAGGAACCACAGTTGGGTCAGAACAGGGATGGCTTGATATAGGTCTTCCTCATACAGGACTCTGACAGTAAAGCTTGGTGAAAATATTAAAGAACTTTATTGCAGGAAGGGAGCAACACAATGTCACATAGCAGAGAAGGAACGTATGAGGGAAATGTTCAGGCTTATAGGAGAACTTGTAAGCAATGTTAAAGATTCCAGGAAAAGAAGTACTTGTGAGTGTTGGTACAAGATAATAGTGACTGAAGAACTTGTGAGTGATTTTTTTAAAGATACTGATGATTTGAAGAACTGGTGAACGGTGGTTAAAGACTCTGATGATTTGAAACACTTGTGAGCGGTAGTTAAAGACACTGATGATTTGTATGACTTGAGAGCGGTGACTAAAGATACTGATGATTTGTAGAACTTGAGAGCGGTGGTTAAAGACACTGATGATTTGTATGACTTGAGAGCGGTGATTAAAGACGCTGCAGAACTTGAGAGCAGTGGTTAAAGACACTGATGATTTGTATGACTTGAGAGCGGTGGTTAAAGACACTGGTAACTTGCAAAACTTGGGAGCGGTGGTTAAAGACACTGATAACTGTTAGGATCTCCTGTTCTGTACTGCCACGTCGCCATGGCAACCGGAGGCAAGTGTTAGCGAAGTAACCTGAGCGCAGCTTATACTCCAGTCCGGGTTTTTACTGTGTAGTGGTTACAGGCTCTGTGCACGGCAGGGAATCCGGCGCTGGTTTTGTGCTCACAGTCTGTGAGGTCTGAGTGGGGCGTGGACAGCACCTGCTATATAAACCATCCTCTCAGGCTAGGCAAATGCTGCTGAATCTTTGTTTGTTAGTCAGTTCCAGAGAGTTAGCTAGTACTGTGTGACTTTGTATTTACTTGTTGCTTACTGCGAATAGGCCTTGGGATTCGGTACTTCATTCTGCCAATCCGGACCTAGCAGTAAGACTGGAGTCAGTTGTTTAACCTGCTGGGGTTCTTTTGCTATTCTGTGAACCCAGCAGGTTTGCGGCTGTACTCTCAGACCTGCTTGCTTAATCCTCCCTCACTGTGCAGGGCGTCCAGGTGTCAGTTTAGTGGCAGTAAGCTGAACCTGTGCCCTGCAAGTGGGGGTTAGGATTGTGGATACTCTCCTTGTGTCTATATTTCTATCTCTGACCAAGGAGTTTATTCCCACACCCGTTGGTAACCCTTTGGGGTTTTTTCTGTTGCTCTTAGCAACATCATTTCGGGTGCTCCACATGTTAAATCACTACATCTCGCTTCATTGTCCGCTCTATTCCATCTGAGCATTCCTGACACTAGGGAGACACCCAATTCCTGAGCCTTTGGGCTTCCCCGTTCACTTTGTGTTTATTAGTTATTCCATCACCTCCTGTGTATGTTGTGTTATACTGTCTGTGAGTTCGTTTGCTTCGCATCCCTCTCTGTTCATACACCGGTATACTCCTGTTAGCACTGGTGTGCGTAACATATTCAGCAGCCCTACTCCTGTTGAAATTTTGTGGGAATATGGAGCATACCCCTCAAAATACTTTGCAACAGGTGGTCGATCAGGTGCAGGTCCTGACTCGACAATTTAATGAGATGTCCATTAAAATGAACACCCCGCAGGCCGCTAGCGGAGCTCCCGCAGCAGCAGCGGCAAGTTTAGGGGTTAAGGAGCCGAAAGTAAATCTCCCGGATCGTTTTTCTGGAGATCGCTCGCAGTTTTTTTGTTTCAAGGAGAGCTGTAAGCTATATTTCAGGCTTAGGCCCCAGTCTTCTGGGTCGGAGATTCAGCGGGTGGGCATGGTGATTTCCTTGCTACAAGGAGACCCACAGGTCTGGGCATATGGGTTGCAGCCTGACTGTCCGTCACTTAAAAGTGTTGATGCTTTTTTTACGGCACTGGGCATTTTGTATGATGACCCTGACAAGATGGCTTCAGCCGAGGCTCAGATTACGGTCCTTAAGCAAGGGCGACGGCCAGCTGAGGTTTATAGTACGGAGTTTCGGAGGTTGGCTCATGATACCCAGTGGAATGACCCAGCCCTGAGAAACCAGTACCGAAGGGGCCTTTCTGACCAGATAAAGGACCAACTGGTACAATATCCCTCGCCTGATAGTTTAGATCAGCTCATGCAGTTATCCATCCGGGTGGATAGACGGCTGAGAGAGCGTAGGCTTGAAAGGGAGACCGCAGTTTCCTTTTTTCCCAAGGGAACCTCAGACTCTGAGGAATATTCCGAGGATCCTATGCAGATTGGGGCTACCCGCCTCTCCTCGCGTGAGAAGACGCGGAGGAGACAGCAGGGTTTGTGTTTGTACTGTGGGAATAAAGGTCATGTTGTAGTATCATGCCCAGAAAAGCCGGAAAACTTCAGGGCCTGAGGGTGATGGGAAATATCCTGTCAGGCCAGAAGTCAGAATTTCCCAAAAAGACTTTTCTCATTCCGGTGACTTTGTAGATCCTCGGTCAAACTGTCAAGACTGAGGCCTTTGTTGACAGTGGGGCCGATGGGGTTTTCATGGACCGTCAATTTGCCCTGGAACACTCTGTTCCCTCAGTACCTTTGGCATCAGAGATTGAGATCTGTGGGTTAAACGGGGAACCATTGTCCCAGGGTAAAATTACCTCCTGCACCAGCCAAATTCCTTTGTTTATTGGAGCCACACACTCTGAAAAATTGTCTTTCTATGTGACTGTCTTTTCTTTTGCCCCATTGGTTTTGGGGTTACCCTGGTTAAGGGCCCATAACCCTCAATTTGACTGGGTCTCTGGGGAGATTCTTAGTTGGGGTAGTGATTGTTTCAGGAGTTGCTTGAGCCTTCCAGTCAGGCTCTCGCAGCTAAGTTTGCCAGGATTGCCAGGATGTTATGCAGATTTTGCGGATGTGTTCTCCAAAAACGTTGCGGAGGTACTACCTCCCCATCGCCCCTATGACTGTGCCATTGATTTGTTGCCGGATGCTAAGCTTCCCAAGAGCAGGTTGTACTCCCTGTCACGTCCTGAGACTCAGGCTATGGCAGAGTACATTCAGGAGAACTTGGCTAAGGGATTTATCAGACCCTCACAGTCCCCAGTTGGGTCGGGGTTCTTCTTTGTGGGTAAAAAGGACGGTTCGTTGCGACCCTGCATCGACTTCAGGGAATTGAACCGTATCACGATGAAAAACTCGTACCCACTGCCTCTCATTTCGGTTTTGTTTGACCAGCTTCGTACTGCCACCATTTTTTCTAAGATTGACCTACGCGGTGCTTACAATCTAATCTGAATAAGAGAGGGGGATGAATGGAAGACTGCCTTTAATACCCACTCAGGGCATTATGAATATTTGGTGATGCCTTTTGGGCTCTCTAATGCCCCGGCAGTCTTCCAGGAATTCATGAACGATGTGCTCAGGGAATATTTGGATAGATTCTTAGTTGTTTATCTAGATGACATCCTAATCTTCTCCCATTCCCTGGAGGAACATCGGAAGCATGTACGCTTAGTCCTCCAGAAACTCAGAGACCACCAGCTTGGGGCGAAGCTGGAGAAGTGCGAATTTGAAGTCAAGCAAATCGCATTTCTAGGGTATATTATCTCCTCAGAAGGTTTCCAAATGGAGGGTTCTAAGGTACAGGCAGTCCTGGATTGGGTGCAGCCCACTAGTTTGAAGGCGCTTCAGCGTTTTCTGGGCTTTGCGAATTTTTATAGACGGTTTATCGCTGGATTTTCGTCTATAGTGGCCCCCTTGGTGGCACTCACTAAGAAAGGGGCGGATGTTGCTCACTGGTCTTGTGAGGCCAAAGCGGCCTTTGCCCGTCTCAAAAGGGCATTTGTCTCGGCCAAGGTGCTGCGACACCCAGATCCAGAGCGTCCTTTTGTGGTAGAAGTGGATGCCTCTGAGATAGGTATTGGGGCAGTGCTCTCTCAGATGGGGGTGTCTGATAATCGCCTTCATCCCTGTGCTTACTTTTCCCGTAAATTTTCGTCTGCCGAGATGAATTATGATGTGGGTAACCGGGAATTGTTGGCTATAAAGGATGCACTTGGGGAGTGGAGACACTGGCTTGAGGGGGCTAAGTTTGTGGTCTCAATTCTCACCGACCATAAGAATCTGGCATATTTAGAGTCAGCGAAGTGGCTCAATGCCAGGCAGGCACGATGGGCTTTGTTTTTTGCTCGCTTTAATTTTTTGATAACATATCGCCCTGGGTCAAAAAACATCAAGGCTGATGCGCTCTCACTGAGTTTTGCTCCAGTCCAAGAGACCACCGAGGAGCCATTGCCCATTGTGTCCCCATCATGTATTAAAGTGGGCATTACCCAGGACCTCTTGTCATTAGTCCTTAGAGCACAGGAGCAGGCTCCTCCAGACCTTCCGGTAGGTCTCTTGTTTGTGCCTCCTAGGTTAAGACAGCAAGTGTTCCTGGAATTCCATGCCAAGAGGTCGGCAGGGCATCCGGGTATTGCCAGAACTCGGGAGTTGCTGTCTAGGGTGGTGTGGTGGCCCTCGGTGGCTAGGGATGTGGATCAGTGGGTTCGGGCATGTGACGTTTGTGCCCGTAATAAAACTCTTAGAGGGGTTCCTGTCGGCCCATTACATCCACTCTCTATTCCATCTAAGCCATGGACCCACATTTCCATGGATTTTGTGGTGGACTTGCCCAAATCCTCGGGGATGACAGCCATTTGGGTTGTCATTGACAGGTTTTCGAAGATGGCGCATTTCGTTCCACTGGTTGGGTTACCATCGGCCAGACGCCTGTCTGAGTTATTTATGCAGCATGTTGTGCGCCTCCACGGGTTGCCACTTGATGTGGTCTCTGACCGTGGATCCCAGTTTGTGGCCAAATTCTGGAGGGCATTTTGTTCTGATCTCCAGATTTCTGTGAGCTTGTCGTCAGGCTACCATCCACAGTCTAATGGGCAGACTGAGAGGGTGAACCAGTCCTTGGAGCAGTTCCTCAGGTGTTATGTCTCCAAGTGTCATACTGACTGGGTTGCTCATCTGTCCATGGCGGAGTTTGCCTATAACAACACGGCTCACTCTGCTACAGGGATCTCTCCCTTCCTTTGTGTGTATGGGCATCATCCTAAGGCCAATTCTTTTGACCCCCTGGATTCCACGCCTGGTGGTTCCTCTGTGGTTTCAGCCCTTAGGGGTATTTGGAGGAAAGTTAAGAAAGCCCTTGTGTCTGTGTCATTAGTGACCAAAAGGGTTTTTGATAAGCGGAGAAGACCCTGCAGCTTCAAATTAGGAGACTTCGTCTGGTTGTCCACCAAGAATTTGAAGTTGAGACAGCCATCTCATAAGTTAGGCCCCCGGTTCATCGGCCCTTATAAGATCACCAGGGTTATCAATCCGGTGGCATTTCAGTTAGATCTGCCCCGTTCATTGGGTATCAATAAAACATTTCATTGTTCCCTTTTAAAACTGGCGGTTAGTAATCCTTCTTCCAGTGGAAGACCTTCTCCTCTTCTGATACGGGGTCAGAGGGAGTTTGTGGTTGAAAGGGTTCTTGACTCCAAGATGGTTCGGGGTCGGCTGTCATTTTTGGTGCACTGGAAGGGGTATGGCCCGGAGGAGCGGTCGTGGGTGCGCAGTTGTGATCTTCATGCCCCCAAACTGATACGCTCTTTCTTCTCGCAGTTCCCCGATAAACCCGGTGGTAGGGGTTCTTTGACCCCTCGTCAGACGGGGGGTACTGTTAGGATCTCCTGTTCTGTGCTGCCACGTCGCCATGGCAACCGGGAGGCAAGTGTTAGCGAAGTAACCTGAGCGCAGCTTATACTCCGGTCCGGGTTTTTACTGTGTAGTGGTTACAGGCTCTGTGCACGGCAGGGAATCCGGCGCTGGTTTTGTGCTCACAGTCTGTGAGGTCTGAGTGGGGCGTGGACAGCACCTGCTATATAAACCATCCTCTCAGGCTAGGCAAATGCTGCTGAATCTTTGTTTGTTAGTCAGTTCCAGAGAGTTAGCTAGTACTGTGTGACTTTGTATTTACTTGTTGCTTACTGCGAATAGGCCTTGGGATTCGGTACTTCATTCTGCCAATCCGGACCTAGCAGTAAGACTGGAGTCAGTTGTTTAACCTGCTGGGGTTCTTTTGCTATTCTGTGAACCCAGCAGGTTTGCGGCTGTACTCTCAGACCTGCTTGCTTAATCCTCCCTCACTGTGCAGGGCGTCCAGGTGTCAGTTTAGTGGCAGTAAGCTGAACCTGTGCCCTGCAAGTGGGGGTTAGGATTGTGGATACTCTCCTTGTGTCTATATTTCTATCTCTGACCAAGGAGTTTATTCCCACACCCGTTGGTAACCCTTTGGGGTTTTTTCTGTTGCTCTTAGCAACATCATTTCGGGTGCTCCACATGTTAAATCACTACATCTCGCTTCATTGTCCGCTCTATTCCATCTGAGCATTCCTGACACTAGGGAGACACCCAATTCCTGAGCCTTTGGGCTTCCCCGTTCACTTTGTGTTTATTAGTTATTCCATCACCTCCTGTGTATGTTGTGTTATACTGTCTGTGAGTTCGTTTGCTTCGCATCCCTCTCTGTTCATACACCGGTATACTCCTGTTAGCACTGGTGTGCGTAACAATAACTTGTAGAATTTGAGAACGGTGTTTAAAGACACTGATGACTTGTAGAACTTGAGAGCGGTGTTTAAAGACACTGATAACTTGTAGAACTTGAAAGCTGTGTTTAAAGACACTGATGACTTGTAGAACTTGAGAGCGGCGTTTAGCCCGCAGCCCACGCTGACTCCAAGAAGCACTGGTGACTGGATTGCAGAGGAACACACCAGCCGCTGTATACGCTGGAACTGTGCAGCAACTGGCACCTGGAAGTGCCGGAGACACTGGGGTACGACTGCAGAGAGATTCGCCGGGAACAAGATCACTGGCATCCACTTCAGGGGAAAAGACGATACTCAGGTGCCGAGGCTCTGCCCGGCGTCTGCCTTTGAATCTCCCGCCTCCGCTGGATTGGCGGAACAGTCTGATGACGTCACCTGCTCCCCGCCAACGTGATGCCGGGTGTCATGGCAGCGACCCTGCCCCGGGGAACTGCCGGGAGCCGCGCCAGCCAGACGCCGGAGCCCGTGGACCATCGAAGGTGGAGGCCGCAACACAGACCAGCAGGCACGCAGGGGTAAGAGCGGTGAACGCCGCCTATGGCGTGTGACAGTACTCCCTCCTCCAGGAATGGCCCCCGGACACTTTCCAGGTTTTGTTGGATGTCTGAAATGGAAAATCCGCAGCAGTCGGGGAGCCGTAATTTCAGTAGCCTTGACCCAGCTCCTCTCCTCGGGGCCAAAACCTTTCCACTCCACCAAATACTGTAGATTCTTGTGAAGATAACGAGAGTCAAGAATAGCTTTGATTTCAAAGTCCGTTCCAGCTTCAGACTCTGCAGAGGTTGGCCTCGGGGACTTTAAATGGAACCGGTTTAAAACAAGGGGGCGAAGGAGAGAGACATGAAAGGAGTTTGGTATCCGGAGGTGGGAAGGCAATCCCAATTTGCAGACAACCAGGTTCAGGACCTGTAACACGGGGTAAGGGCCAATAAACTTTGGGGCGAACTTCATAGTGGGCACCCTTAACCGGAGGTTGCGGGTGGAAAGCCATACCCTGTCACCAACCTTGTATTGGGGAGCTGCTCGTCGCTTCCTATCCGCAAAGAACTTATAGCGGCCGGAGACTCTCTTGAGATTAGCATGAACTCGACTCCAAATTTGGCTGAAGTGCCGAAGAGTAGAGGCTGCAGCAGGAACATCCTCCGGAGGACAAATGGGTAATTCAGGAACTTGAGGATGGAACCCATAATTAATGAAAAATAGGGACTCACCAGTTGAAGAGTGGTACAGATGATTATGGGCAAACTCTGCCCATGGCAACAGTTCCACCCAATCATCTTGCGAGGGAGAAAGATAAACACGGAGAAAAGTCTCTAAATCTTGATTGACGCGTTCAGTTTGCCCATTGGTTTGTGGATGGTAAGCGGATGAAAACTTGAGTTTTATTTTTAAGGCCGTACAGAGAGCTCTCCAGAATCTTGCAGTGAATTGTACCCCCAGTCAGAGACGATTTCCTGAGGTAAGCCGTGCAGGCGGAAATGTTCTCGGATAAATAACAAAGCCAACTTGGGAGCTGATGGTAACCCGGTCAAAGGTACAAAATGTGCCATCTTAGAGAAACGGTCGATAATTACCCGGACAGTATTGTGACCCTTGGAGAGGGGCAATTCAGTGACAAAGTCCATAGAGATATGGGTCCAAGGCCTCTGAGGAATGGACAGTGGATCCAACAACCCCGCAGGAGGCAAACGAAGAATTTTGTGCTGAGCCCACTGAGGACATGAGTTGACATAATCTTGAATATCCTTCTTCATAGTGTCCCACCAGTAAGACCTTCGTAGAAACTCCCACATCTTTTGAACTCCAGGATGACCGGAAAACTTGGAAATATGAGCCCACTGCAACAACCTTGGTCGAAATTTAGCTGGCACAGACATTCTCCCAGGAGGAGGACCCAGAGCGGTGGGAGCCGCTGACATAGAAACTGGACAGAGAATCAAAGCCTTCTCAACGGAATTCTCCTCATCCGAAGCTGTTAAGGAACGGGATAAAGCATGGTGTTAAAAGTCCCAGCCCGGTACTTAATAACAAATGAAAACCAAGTAAAGAAGAGCACCCATCTAGCTTGACGGGGATTCAAGCACTGGGCCGTCTTGAGGTACAGCAAATTCTTATGATCAGTGAAAATTGTAATTAGGTGTTTAGCACCTTCCAAAAGATATCTCCATTCCTCCAAGGCAGATTTTATTGCCATAAGTTCTTTGTCTCCAATGGTGTAATTCTGTTCCACAGGAGAGAATTTGCGAGAATGGAAACCACATGGATGTAACTTCCCATCTGGAGCGTACTGCAAAAGCATGGCACCTATGCCTACCGTGGAAGCATCAACCTCCAAAAAGAATGGTTTTGAAAAATTTGGTTGTTGAAGTACTGGAGCGGACATAAAGGCTGCCTTTAACTGAGCGAACGCTGCTACAGCTTCGGAGGACCAATGACTTGGGTCAGAACCCTTCTTGGTTAGGGCAGTAATAGGTGCCACGATGGTAGAGAATCCTTTTATGAATTTCCGGTAGTAATTTGCAAAACCCAGAAATCGTTGTACCGCTTTCAAGGAAAGAGGCTGAGTCCAGTCCCGGATGGCAGTGAGTTTCTCTGGATCCATACGAAGCTCCGTGCCCGAAATGATGTAACCAAGAAATGGAATAGAAGCAACCTCAAAAGTACATTTGGAAATCTTGCCATAAAGATGATTCTCTCGTAATCGAAGAAGTACCTCTTTGACCTGTATTCTGTGCTCTGTGAGATTTTTAGAAAATATCAGAATGTCATCCAAATATACCACTACACTTAGGTATAGCATATCCCGAAAGACTTCATTAATGAATCCCTGGAAGACGGCAGGGGCGTTGCTGAGGCCAAACGGCATTACCAGATACTCGTAATGCCCGTCCCTGGTATTGAAGGCCATCTTCCATTCGTCCCCCTGTCGGATACGTATCAAATTATAAGCTCCCCTTAAATCAAGCTTGGTGAAAACTCGGGCTCCGCGAACTCTATCAAAAAGCTCCGTAATGAGCGGCAAAGGATACTTATTCTTAATGGTGACATCATTTAGACCACGATAGTCAATACATGGTCTCAGCCCTCCGTCCTTCTTCACAAAAAAGAAACCCGCCCCCGCCGGGGAGTTAGAGGGGCGGTTGAATCCTTTCTGCAGATTAGACTTGATATAGTCCGACATAGCTTGGGTCTCGGGCAATGATAAGGGATAAGTTCGACCCCGAGGTGGCATTTTGCGGTGGTAGCTGATCGGCCGCTTGCTCCGAGAACACGTCAGAAAACTCCCGATAGGCCTCCGGAATGAGCCCTTCATCTGACTTGGAAGATACACGGAGTGGATAGACAGGGGTGAGACAATTTGAATGACAAAAAGAACTCCAAGATGTTATTTGTGTCGAACTCCAGTCGACGAGAGGGTTGTGAAGTTTAAGCCAAGGGAGGCCAAGAACCACATCGTGGGGCAACTCCCGAATCACTAGGAACTCCATGTGTTCTTGATGCAGAGCTCCCACTTGCAATTTGATTGGTACTGTACAACTTGAAATCAGACCGTTAGAAATTTGGGTACCATTAATAGCAGTCAACGTAATAGGTCGTTCGACTGACCGTAGCTGAAGACCCAGATCCTGGGCACAGGAAAGGGAAATAAAATTCCCTGCAGCCCCTGAGTCCAGCAGAGCCTTAACGGGTTTGGCTATTGACTTGGAGAACAGAGACACGGAGAGTAAACAGTCCACTGGCGGAGAAGGTTTAGAAGAAACCCCTAGCTCGACTCCTCCGGAACAAGCTAGGACTGCCCGTTTCCCAGGCGAGACTTGCAAAACTTGAGAAAATGATCCGCAGCTCCACAGTAGAGGCAGAGTCTACCCTCACGACGATGCTGACGTTCTTCTGGGGACAGCCGAGATCGATTAATCTGCATGGGTTCATCAGGACTTGGAATAACCGTTTGCTTAGACGGAAGAGATTGGACCCTTGATCGATCTGACCGACTACGTTCGCCACCTCGTTCCTGCATGCGAAGATCCACCTTTACACAGAGCGAGATCAGCTGTTCTAAAGAATCCGGCAAATCTCTAGAGACCAACTCGTCCTTTAGACGATCGGAGAGCCCGTTCCAAAAGGCAGCCCAAAGGGCATCATTATTCCAGCGCAGTTCTGAGGCTATGGTCTGAAAATTAATCACATACTGTCCCACTGAATGAGAGCCTTGTCGGACACGAAGCAAGTCTGCAGAGGCAGCGGTCGTCCTGCCGGGCTCATCAAAGATCCTCCGGAATGACGTAATGAAATTGGTGTAACTAGAAACCAATGGATCAGATCGCTCCCATAACAGAGACACCCAATCCAACGCTGAACCCTTGAGCAAATAAATAATGTATGCCACCTTGGACCGATCAGTAGTTAAGTTATGTGGAAGAAGTTCAAAATGTACCTCGCACTGATTGATGAAAACCACGGCAATTCTTTGTCTTCCCATTATAGCGAGAAGGAGAAGGGAGCTGAAGGCGTGACCTGGTTCCAGAGGAGGATGGAACATTACTAGAGACAACCACTGGAGCGGGTACTGGAGCCAGAGCTGGTACTACTGAAGCCAGAGAAGTCTGAATTTGATCCAGCCGGCCAGATAATTCCTGGAGATAATGCATCACCTGGTCCTGTGCTGCTTCCTGACCTTGTACTCGAGAAATCAAGTCCTGGATGGTACTTGCCTCTGGGCTCCGATCCCCCGATTCCATGAGGCCTGAGTATACTGTCACTGACCTAGGTTGGGTGTGTTGTGAACTCGGGGGTTCTCCCGATGGTAGGGGAGAGGAACCACAGTTGGGTCGGAACAGGGATGGCTTGATATAGGTCTTCCTCATACAGGACTCTGACAGTAAAGCTTGGTGAAAATATTAAAGAACTTTATTGCAGGAAGGGAGCAACACAATGTCACATAGCAGAGAAGGAACGTATGAGGGAAATGTCCAGGCTTATAGGAGAACTTGTAAGCAATGTTAAAGATTCCAGAAAAAGAAGTACTTGTGAGTGTTGGTACAAGATAATAGTGACTGAAGAACTTGTGAGTGATGTTTTTAAAGATACTGATGATTTGAAGAACTGGTGAACGGTGGTTAAAGACTCTGATGATTTGAAACACTTGTGAGCGGTGGTTAAAGACACTGATGATTTGTATGACTTGAGAGTGGTGATTAAAGACACTGTAGAACTTGAGAACGGTGGTTAAAGACACTGATGATTTGTATGACTTGAGAGCGGTGGTTAAAGACACTGGTAACTTGCAAAACTCGGGAGCGGTGGTTAAAGACACTGGTAACTTGCAAAACTTGGGAGCGGTGGTTAAAGACACTGATGACTTGTAGAATTTGATAACGGTGTTTAAAGACACTGATGACTTGTATGATGACAATGCTCCTATCATGACTGAGACTTTTTAAAGTATCCCACTCAGATTTAGACATGTTGGGACTACCCGACCTAAAAGACTGAACTGATCCACTAACCTGTTTGTCAAGTGATCGATTAAAGCATGTCAAGGAGGTATTTATACTGACTGGATCAAAATTTGATGTCCCTTTGATTAAAATGTCTAAATCTGAGTGGGATACTTTAAAAAAATCTCAATCGTGATAGGAGCATTGTTATACGCCTCACCGATAAGGGGGGTGGGATTGTCATTCAGGACCTATCAAAATACAAGGAAGAGATTTACCGACAATTAGAAGTTTATCTTGAATTATCAGCTGATCCGACTTCCAGGTTTGAAACAGAGTTAGGAGGAGGAGGCTACAGCTAATGGTATCATTACAGGGGCAACGATGAAAACTTTGATTCAGCAACACCCAGTGGCACCTGTGTTATATACGTTGCCAAAAATCCACAAACATCCTACTGCCCCTCCAGGCCGCCCGATTATAGCTGCCAGGGAATCCATATATTATAAAATCTCTCAATATTTGGATGTTTTCCTCCAACCTGTTGTTCAATCTCAAAAAACCTATTTGAAGGACACTACCTCACTGATTATACGCCTGCAGAGTTTACCTGTTCTCCCTTCTAATGCGTTTCTCTGTACTTTGGACATAGTGAGTTTATATACTAACATACCTCACTCAGGGGGTCTATCAGCCGTTGCGACACTGTTGTCGTCTAGTCCACTCTACACTGGACCAGAACTGTCATTCTTCATTAAACTATTAGAACTCACCTTGAAAAGAAATTATTTCCTGTTTGATTCACGCTGGTTTGTCCAGCAACAAGGTTGTGTGATGGGGTCCTGTGTGGCCTCAGCATTCGCAAACAGTTATATGTTCGAGGTGGAGCGACAGGCCTTCTTTGATGATGCAGAAGTTGCAGAAAAGATACCGTTCTTTGTTCGTTATATTGACGACCTGTTCCTCATTTGGCTAGGAACAGAGTCTGAGTTTAAAGATCTGATGACAAGGGTTAATTCAGTGGATAACACCATTACATTTACTTACTGTATGAGCACCCAGTATGTAAATTACCTAGATGTTCAAATCTCCCTACAAGAGGGGAATATCCATACCTCATTGTTCAAGAAAAGTACAGACCGTAACACTATTCTGCATGCCAGTAGCCAACATCCGGCCTCCACGAAGAAGGGACTTCCATTCTCTCAATTTTTGCGGATACACCGGATCTCAGATGACCTAAGCAATACCACTAAAGAGATAGATACGATGATTCGTCAATTCCTGATTAGAGGATACAAGTTGGATGACCCTATGGAGGCCAAGAGGAAGGGTCTGGAGATTTCACGGCCTAAGACCCTAATTTCCACTAAATGCAAGAAGAAAGCAAGCAATGTGGACATTATTCCATTTGTTCAACAGTACAACAATGCCAGTCCGATGATTTCGAGGGTGGTTAAGAACCTGTGGCCAGTCGTGACCTCAGATCCGGATCTGAAGATGCTCAACAAGTCTAGACTGTTGCCAAGTTATACCAGAAATAGAAATTTGAAAGACTGGCTAGTGAAAAACGATGTCTCTGCTGCATCAGTGGGTGGTCCGATTACCTTTCTGTCCAGAAAACCAGGGTATTACCGTTGTACGGGCTGTACCACCTGTAGTTTTATGGAGTACAATTTAAAGAACGCATGGCATTACATAGATCCTCCATCCGCCAGGCATTGGAAGGTGGCAAGAGTGTTACCAATCAGCCTGTTGCAAGGCATTTTAGAGCATTAATCATTGACACCGTCCCCAAAAACCTACGTGGGGGTGTTAGGGGTAAGGCCCTCCTGCAGAAAGAGGCACGGTGGATCCACTGTCTCAGTACCATAACTCCTAAAGGTCTCAATGAGCACCTTCCCCTAAATTGTTTTCTCTAAGTGCTAATGTCAATTGTTTTCTCTAAGTGCTAATGTCCTTTGTCCACTCCATTAGTAATATACTTAAGTTATATACTTATATTTTTATAGTATCTGTTTAGATTCAGCCCAGTTCACCCGTTACCCCTCAGTCTGCCATGTTATTATTGTTGCGACACTGGTCTATATTTTTGATATGGTGTGTCCCTAATCTTGGGGATTACGTTCCCTGAGTCTTCTTAAATCTATAATGTGCAGTGCAGTATGTTATTATTTTTGTGTAGACATTTTATGAGGAGAGTTATAGGAGCGAGCGCTGATAGTCTGTTCTTATTCATGCTACATGTCACTTTTGTTTTTTGTTGAACTAGGTTACCTAGCAACAGCCAGACGCGGCCGGGCGCACAGGAAGTGCGCAGCGCCGGAGGGTGTTGTCATAGGACCCGGCGCCAACGGCGATGGCAGGGACACATCAGGTGGGGTAAGTGGGTATAAATTGTCTGTCATTTACTTTGTTTGTATCCTGATGACGTTATTAAATTAACGAAACGTTGATTCTTGACTATTGACCGCCGTGTCATTTATTACTGGTAATAAGCCCTGCGAGTGCCACCATTTTCCCATTTATATATATATATATATATATATATATATATATATATATATGAAGAACTGGTCCGGCACTCACAAATGTGTACAGCAAGTGGTAAATGCGCTCCGGTGCCCTCCCTCCGGGCTGGTGGTCCGTACATACAAGGAGATCAAATGAGGCGGCACTCAGGAGACTGTATACATGTGAAACAAGCGGGTGCTTTATCAACGTTTCGGGGCACTGAACCCCGTCTTCAGGACACACACAGTGAACATAGTGCAAAGAAACAGAATAAATACCTTACCTAGAAGCGTCTCTGGCCGTCCTCGCCGCGCCTCCGTTCGGCTTCCGGGATCCAGGCTTCCGGCCTCCGAGACTCTCAGCTGACCGGATGCCAGCTCACCAGGCCGTCACACGGGGGCGTGGGGGAGTGTTGCCTAGAAACACCTGACAACAAATGAACAACACATCAGAATATCAACAATTGCGTGAATTAATCACATCGTGTATGACAGGCTCGTAATAAAGTTGCCTGAATAGTTAGAATAATGCATATACAACATTACATGTATAAAGTGTCAGTGCTAAAGTGCTAATAGGAATAAAAAATGTAAAAACAAGAATCTAGACACAGTGTTAATAATAAAGAGAATGTTGCTTCCCTGATCTTTACTATTACCCAAATACATATGCCTATTCGATTGGCATGTGTCCAGTATATTGGGGCTACCTATATTAAACTAATGGGTATGGCAGATGGTAGGGACTCGCTGGATGTTAAAAGTTGGCTCGCCAGTCTGTTAGAACGACCACCTGCTATTGCCCCTTGTATATATGTGGATTCCATTAGAAGCATGGTGATCATAATATGTGGGACTCACCCACCCTGATCCGTTGTGTGAAGATGTTAAATATTACATGTTGGATCTTAAATAAAGTTGCTTATGCCCAGTGATTCATTCAGGCCTTTAGGGCTGAGTGTATTCAACATAATGATCCACCTGGTTTCAAGTTGTAACAACCTCTTGGCCCTATCCCCACCCCTTATTGAGAATGGGGCCTGATCTATGATGCGATATCGTAATGTTGCAAGGCTATGCTTGGCTAACGCAAAATGCCTTGCTACAGGTTGTTCACTAGAACCAGAATTCTAACCTTGAAACTGCACTCCGTCTTCCCTACGTAACATAATCCGCAGGGCATTTTAAAAGATATACCACAACTTTATTTAAGATCCAACATGTAATATTTAACATCTTCACACAACGGGACTCACCCACCCTGATCCGTTGTGTGAAGATGTTAAATATTACATGTTGGATCTTAAATAAAGTTGCTCATGCCCAGTGATTCATTCAGGCCTTTCGTATACGGGTAGAAAGATTGAGATCCGGGTGTCGGTAGACTGTAATTCTAAATATGTGGTATATCTTTTAAAATGCTCCTGCGGATTATGTTACGTAGGGAAGACGGAGTGCAGTTTCAAGGTTAGAATGACACAGTACAGGTCAGCCATTAGGGCAGCACTGAATTCTGGTTCTAGTGAACAACCTGTAGCAAGGCATTTTGCGTTAGCCAAGCATAGCCTTGCAACATTACGATATCGCATCATAGATCAGGCCCCATTCTCAATAAGGGGTGGGGATAGGGCCAAGAGGTTGTTACAACTTGAAACCAGGTGGATCATTATGTTGAATACACTCAGCCCTAAAGGCCTGAATGAATCACTGGGCATGAGCAACTTTATTTAAGATCCAACATGTAATATTTAACATCTTCACACAACGGATCAGGGTGGGTGAGTCCCACATATTATGATCACCATGCTTCTAATGGAATCCACATATATACAAGGGGCAATAGCAGGTGGTCGTTCTAACAGACTGGCGAGCCAACTTTTAACATCCAGCGAGTCCCTACCATCTGCCATACCCATTAGTTTAATATAGGTAGCCCCAATATACTGGACACATGCCAATCGAATAGGCATATGTATTTGGGTAATAGTAAAGATCAGGGAAGCAACATTCTCTTTATTATTAACACTGTGTCTAGATTCTTGTTTTTACATTTTTTATTCCTATTAGCACTTTAGCACTGACACTTTATACATGTAATGTTGTATATGCATTATTCTAACTATTCAGGCAACTTTATTACGAGCCTGTCATACACGATGTGATTAATTCACGCAATTGTTGATATTCTGATGTGTTGTTCATTTGTTGTCAGGTGTTTCTAGGCAACACTCCCCCACGCCCCCGTGTGACGGCCTGGTGAGCTGGCATCCGGTCAGCTGAGAGTCTCGGAGGCCGGAAGCCTGGATCCCGGAAGCCGAACGGAGGCGCGGCGAGGACGGCCAGAGACGCTTCTAGGTAAGGTATTTATTCTGTTTCTTTGCACTATGTTCACTGTGTGTGTCCTGAAGACGGGGTTCAGTGCCCCGAAACGTTGATAAAGCACCCGCTTGTTTCACATGTATACAGTCTCCTGAGTGCCGCCTCATTTGATCTCCTTATATATGTGTGTGTGTGTGTGTGTGTGTGTGTGTGTGTGTGTGTGTGTGTGTGTGTGTGTGTGTGTGTGTGTGTGTGTGTGTGTGTGTGTGTGTGTGTGTGTGTGTGTGTGTGTGTGGGAACAAGAGAACCGGCACTCTGCTCTGTACAGACCATCAGGTGGGTGCCTTCAGTGAAATATCATGTAGAAGCAAAGAAGGACTGCGGCACTCCAATATAACGTGCCTTTAGTGAATTACATTGAAATACATAGTTGCGCTCAAAACTGCGTATTTCAATGTAATTCCCCAAAAGCACATTATATTGGAGTGCCGCAGTCCTTATAATATATATATATATATATATATATACTGTATATATATACTGTATATATAATGAGAATTTTAAACCTACCAGTAAATATTTTTCTCCTAGTTCATAGAGGATGCTGGGGACTCTGTAAGGACCATGGGGAATAGACGGGCTCCGCAGGAGACATGGGCACTATAAAGAAACTTTAGAATGGGTGTGCACTGGCTCCTCCCTCCTCCCTCTATGCCCCTCCTCCAGACCTCAGTTAGAGAAACTGTGCCCAGAGGAGACGGACAGAACAAGGAAAGGATTTTGTTAACCCAAGGGCAAGATTCACACCAGCCCACACCATCCACACCGTATAACCTGGAATATACGAACCAGTCAACAGTATGAAACAGAATAGCATCAGTCAAAGACTGAACAAAACTGTAACATAACCCTTATGCAAGCAATAACTATATACAAGTCTTGCAGAATGTTGTCCGCACTGGGACGGGTGCCCAGCATTCTCTACGGACTAGGAGAAAAAGATTTACCGGTAGGTTTAAAATCTTATTTTCTCTTACGTCATAGAGGATGCTGGGGACTCCGTAAGGACCATGGGGATTATACCAAAGCTCCAGACGAGGCGGGAGAGTACGGACGACACTGCAGCACCGACTGAGCAAACGCAAGGTCCTCATCAGCCAGGGTATCAAACTTATAGAACTTTGCAAAAGTGTTTGAACCTGACCAGATAGCTGCTCGGCAAAGCTGTAAAGCCGAGACGCCTCGGGCAGCCGCCCAAGAAGAGGACACCTTCCTAGTGGAATGGGCCTTTACCGAATTTGTTAACGGCAATCCTGCCGTAAAATGAGCCTGCTGAATCGTGTTACAGATCCAGCGAGCAATAGTCTACTTCGAAGCAGGAGCGCCAACTTTGTTGGCTGCGTACAGGACAAACAGTGCCTCTGTTTTCCTAACTCGAGCCATCCTGGCTACATAGATTTTTAAGGCCCTGACTACATCCAGGGACTTGGAATCCTCCAAGTCCCTCGTAGCCACAGGCACCACAATAGGTTGGTTCATATGAAATGAAGAAACCACCTTAGGCAAAAATTGAGGACGAGTCCTCAACTCCGCTCTATCCACATGGAAGGTCAAATAGGGGCTCTCGTGAGACAAGGCCGCCAATTCGGACACCCGCCTTGCAGATGCCAAGGCCAACAACATAACCACTTTCCAAGTGAGATACTTTAATTCCACGGTTTGAAGAGGCTCAAATCAGTGAGACTTAAGGAACTGTAACACCACGTTAAGGTCCCATGGTGCCACTGGGGGCACAAAAGGAGGCTGGATATGCTGCACTCCCTTCACAAAAGTCTGGACTTCTGGTAGAGAAGCCAATTCCTTCTGAAAGAAAATGGACAGGGCCGAAATCTGTACCTTAATGGAACCTAATTTTAGGCCCAAATTCACTCCAGTCTGTAGAAAGTGGAGAAAACGGCCCGGATGGAATTCTTCCGAAGGAGCATTCTTGGTCTCACACCAAGACACATACTTCCTCCAGATACGGTGATAATGTTTAGCTGTCACCTCCTTCCAAGCCCTTATCAGAGTAGGAATGACCTCATCCGGAATGCCCTTTTCAGCTAGAATCCGGCGTTCAACCGCCATGCCGTCAAACGCAGCCGCGGTAAGTCTTGGAACAGACAGGACCCCTGTTGCAACAGGTCCTCTCTGAGAGGAAGAGGCCACGGATCTTCTGTGAGCATTTCCTGCAGATCCGGATACCAGGCCCTTCGAGGCCAATCTGGAACAATGAGAATTGCCTGTACTCCTTTTCGTCTTATGATTCTCAATATTTTTGATATGAGAGGAAGAGGAGGGAACACATAGACCGACTGAAACACCCACGGAGTCACCAGGGCGTCCACTGCTACCGCCTGAGGGTCCCTCTGGAGCTTTTTGTTGATGCGTGACGCCATCATGTCTATTTGAGGCAGTCCCCACTGACTTGTAATTTCTGCAAAGACTTCTTGATGAAGTCCCCACTATCCTGGATGGAGATCGTGTCTGCTGAAGAAGTCTGCTTCCCAGTTGTCCACTCCCGGAATGAAGACTGCTGTCAGAGTGCTTACATGATTTTCCGCCCAGCGAAGAATTCTGGTGGCTTCCGCCATTGCCACTCTGCTCCTTGTTCCGCCTTGGCGGTTTACATGAGCCACTGCCATGACGTTGTCTGACTGAATCAGAACCGGTAGGTCGCGAAGAAAATTCTCCGCTTGACGTAGGCCGTTGTATATGGCCCTCAATTCCAGTGCGTTGATGTGTAGACAAGCCTCCTGGCTTGACCACAGACCCTGGAAGTTTCTCCCCTGTGTGACTGCTCCCCACCCTCGGAGGCTCACGTCCGTGGTCACCAGAACCCAGTTCTGAATGCCAAACCTGCGACCCTCTAGAAGGTGAGCACTCTGCAGCCACCACAAGAGAGATACCCTGGCCCTGGGGGAAAGGCTGATCATCTGATGAATATGTAGATGTGACCCGGAACACTTGTCCAGAAGGTCCCACTGAAAAGTCCTCGCATGGAACCTGCCGAATGGAATGGCCTCGTAAGACGCCACCATCTTTCCAAGAACTCGAGTGCATTGATGGACCGACACCCTTTTTGGCTTTAACAGGTCCCTGACCACGTTCTGGAGTTCCTGGGCCTTTTCCATCGGGAGAAAAACCCTTTTTTGTTCCGTATCCAGAATCATGCCTAAGAAAGGCAAACGGGTCGTTGGAACCAACTGTGACTTTGGTAGATTGAGAATCCAGCAGTGCTGCTGCAACACCCTCAGGGAGAGTGATACACTGTTCAGCAACTGTTCTCTTGATCTCGCTTTTATTAGGAGATCACCCAAGTACGGGATAATTGTGACTCCCTGCTTGCGCAGGAGCACCATCATTTCCGCCATTACCTTGGTGAAAATCCTCGGGGCTGTGGAAAGCCCAAACGGCAACATCTGAAATTGGTAATGACAACCCTGTATAGCAAATCTCAGGAACGCCTGATGAGGAGGATATATGGGGACATGAAGGTATGCATCCTTTATGTCCAGGGACACCATATAATCCCCCCCCCCCTCTCCAGGCTGGCTATGACCGCTCTGAGTGATTCCATCTTGAATTTGAACCTTTTCAAGTATAGGTTTAAGGATTTTAAATTCAGAATGGGTCTGACCGAACCGTCCGGTTTCGGGACCACAAACAGGGTTGAGTAGTACCCCGTCCCCTGTTGAAGCAGGGGAACTTTGACTACCACTCGTTGATGACACAGTTTTTGAATTGCATTTAAAACTACTTCCCTCTCCGGGGAAGAAGCTGGTAGGGCCGATTTGAAAAACCGGCGAGGAGGCACGTCTTCGAATTCCAGCTTGTAACCCTGGGAAACAATGTCTATTGCCCAGGGATCCACCTGTGATTGAATCCAGACGTGGCTGAAAAGTCGAAGACGTGCCCCCACTGGGGCGGACTCCCTCAGCGGAGCCCCAGCGTCATGCGGTGGATTTTGTAGAAGCCGGGGAGGACTTCTGTTCCTGGGAACTAGCTGTAGTTGGCAGCTTTTTCCCTCTGCCCTTACCTCTGGCGAGAAAGGAAGATCCCCGTACTCTCTTGGATTTATGCGACCGAAAGGACTGCATCTGATAATGTAGCGTTTTCTTTGGCTGTGAGGAAACATAAGATAAAAAAGTGGATTTACCTGCAGTAGCTGTGGAAACCAAGTCCGTGAGACCTTCCCCAAATAAGTCCTCACCCTTGTAAGGCAAAACCTCCATATGCTTCTTTGAGTCGGCATCACCCGTCCATTGTCGGGTCCACAGGGCTCGCCTAGCGGAAATCGCCATGGCGTTGGCTCTGGAACCCAGTAGGCCAACGTCTCTCTGAGCATCTCTCATATATAGGACAGCATCCTTAATATGACCCAAGGTCAATAAAACGGTATCCTTATCCAGTGTATCAATTTCAGCAGACAAGGTATCTGTCCACGCTGCTACAGCGCTACAAACCCAAGCCAACGCTATCGCCGGTCTGAGTAATGTACCAGTATGTGTGTAAATAGACTTCAAGGTAGTCTCTTGCCTGCGATCTGCAGGATCCTTGAGGGTTGCAGTATCTTGAGACGGCAGCGCCACCTTTTTGGATAAGCGTGTCAACGCTTTGTCCACCCTGGGGGAGGATTCCCACCGTATCCTGTCCTTAGCCGGGAAAGGATACGCCATAAGAATCCTTTTGGGAATCTGCAGTTTCTTGTCTGGAGTTTCCCAAGCCCTTTCAAACAACTCATTTAGCTCATGTGACGGGGGGAAAGTAACCTCAGGTTTCTTTTCCTTAAACATGTGGACCCTAGTGTCAGGTACTGAGGGGTCATCTGTGATATGCAACACATCTTTTATTGCAATAATCATATAATTAATACTTTCTGCCAATATCGGCTGCAATCTCGCATCATCATAGTCGACAATGGAGTCAGAATCCGTGTCGGTATCAGTGTCTGCTACTTGGGATAGTGGGAGCTTTTGAGATCCAGAAGGGCCCTGTGACATAGTAAAAGGCAGGGATTGACTCCCTGTATTTACCCTGGACTCCGCTTTGTCCAACCTTTTGTGTAATAAATTCACATTTGCATTTAAAACATTCCACATATCCAACCAATCAGGTGTCGGCGTTGCAGACGGAGACACCACACTCATTTGCTCCACCTCCTCCTTAGAAGAGCCTTCCGCTTCAGACATGCCGACACACGTACCGACACCCCACACACTCAGGGAAATCTCTAATCTGGAGACAGTTCCCCCAACAAGGCCCTTTGGAGAGACAGAGAGTATGCCAGCACACACCCAGCACCAATGACCCTGGAAACACAATTCCCAGATATATATAGCGCTTTTTTTATATTATATATACATATATATTGACTGCGCCCAAATTATGTGCCCCCTCCATCAAAGCCCTGTGTCACCGTGTTCAGCAGGGGAGAGTCCGGGGAGCCAGCTTCTCAGCAGCGTGCTGTGGAGAAAATGGCGCTGGTTAGTGCTGTGGGATCAAGCTCCGCCCCCTCAGCGGCGGGCTTCGGTCCAGCTCAAAATACAAAAAAACCTGGCGGGGGATTGTATATTTTAAATGCCATAGCTGAATATACCGTTTATGCCAGCCAAGAGGATTATTGCTGCCCAGGGCGCCCCCCCTGCGCCCTGCACCCATCCGTGCCTGTGTGTGTGTGTGGGAGCAATGGCGCGCAGCGTTACCGCTGCGCGTTACCTCAGTGAAGATCCGAAGTCTTCTGCCGCCTGTGTAGTCTTCTTTCTTCGTATACTCACCCAGCTTCTATCTTCCGGCTATGCAAGGAGGACGGCGGCGCGGCTCTGGGACGAACGGCAAGGGTGAGACCTGCGTTCCGATCCCTCTGGAGCTAATGGTGTCCAGTAGCCTAAGAAGCAGAGCCTATCACTGAAATAGGGCTGCCTCTCTCTCCTCAGTCCCACGGCGTAGGGAGCCTGTTGCCAGCAGGACTCCCTGAAAATAAAAAACCTAACAAAGTTCTTTATTACAGAGAAACTCAGGAGAGCTCCCCTGAAAGCACCCAGTCTCCTCTGGGCACAGGATCTAACGGAGGTCTGGAGGAGGGGCATAGAGGGAAGAGCCAGTGCACACCCATTCTAAAGTTTCTTTATAGTGCCCATGTCTCCTGCGGAGCCAGTCTATTCCCCATGGTCCTTACGGAGTCCCCAGCATCCTCTAGGACGTAAGATATATATATATATATATATATATATATATATATATATAAACCCAGAGCCTAATATTCAACTTGAATTGGTAACAGAAGAGCAAAAAAATAATATAGCCTGTCTTTTGCTTTGATGAGAAAGACAGACTGTGCTGACACATGCACAGGACAGAGAGTGCCTGCACATGTGACTTTCCTCTGTCTGTCATCCCAACGCAACTTCAAGACAGGTATATCCCGCCCAGTGCTAGATTAAGGTCCACATGGGCCTGGAGCTGAAATTTATGAAGGGCCTATTGTGTGCTGCCGCAGGGGGTGTGACCAGCATAGCAAAGGCGTGACTAGTGATGTGGGGGGTGTAACCAGTGTTGTGGAGGTGTGGTCTGCACAAGGGGTGTGGCCTCTACATATGGTTTGACTAGAACCTACCTTCAAAAATCTCCATTTCCCCCGCTTACATGAACAGTGCAATGTGAGTCTATGAATGAACAAACCCCTTGTTAATGTGACTGTAAAACAGATGTAGCCATGCTCATTGTGGCTACATCTGTACCGAACAAGCACTCTCGGTGCGGCTAGTGCGGACCTTGACAGTACAAGGTCTTCCAACGTGGGATATACTCTGCTTGCTCACACCAAGATTACACATGCCCCCTTCTCTGCAGCTCTTTGCATGGCAACGACCCCACATGACTATTATTTATTATTACCAATTATTTATATAGCACACACATATTCCGCAGCGCTTTACAGAGAGGATATTTGGCCATTCACATCAGTCTCTGCCCCAGTGGAGCTTACAATCTATATTCCCTACAACATGTACACGCACACACATTCACTCTAAGGTTAATTTTGTTGTGAGCCAATTAATCTACCTGTATATTTTTGGATAGTGGAAGGAAACCGGAGTACCCAGAGAAAACCCACGCAAGCACAGGGAGAATATACAAACTCCACACAGTTAGGGCCACGGTGGGAATTGAACCCATGACCTCAGTGCTGTGAGGCAGTAATGCTAACCATTACACCATCCGTACTGACTACAGCACTGTGGCTCTCTGGCATATACAATGAGCGGGGTGTGTATTGGTGGTGCACAGGCAACAGATTAATCCCTATAATTTCTGGCGTCCTGTGTCTGCAATAGTGGCGAAACATCAGCGGGGGTATGCATGGCAATACTAGAAACAAAGATCTTGAAACATAGTAACTACAGACAGAAACAAAATAACAACCTATACCAACAAAATAACAACATAGTGGCGTGCAGCCCTACAAAGGAAGATAACGTATACTCCGACAGCACAGAGGCTGTCAGTATGTGGTAACAATAGGGAATCTTGTGCAGAAGACTGACAACATACAGGACAGCATGAAAAGAACATATGTGGGAGAAGAACTATAATAATGCAATAACAGCACAGTGGGTATCACCAATAAGACAAGCCATACGGCAATTAATAGTATAATATCCCACAGAACATGGCATAGCAGTAATAGAACAAACATCACGGCGGCTGATAAAACACACGACAATACACAAAATTGCAGAATGGGAAATACAAAAGGACAAGAAAATTGTGAAACAAAAAAATGAAAAGTAACAAATAAAAAAATAAAATAGAAATAAAAATATAAAATGACAGATGTGATAAATAAGAGCATACAGCAGTGCCATGTAAAACGGATATACCCAACCCCTGTGTAATGTCACACAATGACCCAGACCTCAAAGAGGGTTAATAGGGGCTCCAAAGGTGGACAATACCAAAATCCCGAGCACACACCTGTGCAGTAACTAGCAGGTACAAAGGGGCAAAAGCTAGTAAAAGGCCCAGTGTACACAACAGTGGCCAAATATACAGAGATCAAAATAAATTAAATGGCCTGGTAAGGGTCTAAATCTATCCATAGAGATAGTGGATATGTGCACGCTACGGTGCCATAAATCGCATAAACATCACATATATATATATATATATATATATATGTGATGCCATCAATTTACCGGCTGTTGGAATCCCAGCGTTCAAGATACCGATGCCAGAATCCCGACACCCGGAAAAATGCCGGCGGACGGAATCCCGAACGAGGCCTGGTATTCCCACTCGTGTGGTGGTCCACGCCACCACTTGAGGGGGAATAGAATAGTGTGGCGAGCGAAGTGAGCCCACGAGGGGACGCGCTGCGCTCCCTACTGGCATTCCGCCTGATAGGATCTCGGCGTCGGTCTCCTGACTGCCAGGATCCTGAAAGGCGGTAAAGCATACTGAACCCATTCAAAGTCAGAAGAACCACATGCACAGTAATAAGGTCCCTGAAAAGCTGACCGCAATCTAGTCTAATGTATGTCTGCAATATTTCATTGGGTGATTCGGAGTGCCATCCACATTACTATAGATAGATAGATAGATAGATAGATAGATAGATAGATAGATAGATAGATAGATAGATAGATAGATAGATAGACAGACAGACAGACAGACAGACAGTCGGATGTGATTTTTTTACCTCAGTATACAGATCATGTGACTTGCTCACATCATAAACACCTGTTGTGATGTAATTTAGCTTATGTAGAAAGGTCACTGCTTTGTAAAAAAAAGTCACATATCAACTGTATTTTCTACTTTGACGTCCCACAGTCTAAGACAGTGGCGGATGGGCGATAGATAGATAGATAGATAGATAGATAGATAGATAGATAGATAGATAGATAGATTGATAGAGCAATTAGGATCCAGTTAGCATACCACCGTTCGGGATGCCGGCAGTTGGAATACTGATGCTGGAATCCCAACACTGGCCAGTAGACTGACGCTAGGATCCCAACATCGATCACAATATCGGCGCCGGAATTCTTACTGACGGCATCTCGATCGTAAGTATGGCGGGGAGGGTTAGGTTGAGGGGGAAGGGGGGGGAGTTAGGTTTAGGCACTACAAGAAGGGTTAGGCGGTGGGTAGGAGGGTTGGGATTAGGAGGACAGAAGGGGTGAGTTAGAATACTTACCTAGCAGGTGGTGGGATTCTATGCATCGGGTACCGCTGTTGGTCTTCTCTCAGAGCTGGCATCCAAAGCGCCAGGATCCTGATGCTATCCCGTACACACGTATATATATATATATATATATATATATACACACACACACACACACACACACACACACACACTTGACTGATCACCAGGGTTAGTGTGGGAGGAGGACTGGTGAGGGGTTTGTGACTGAACCATGACGGGGGAGTGGGAGGGAAGAAGTTGGGATGAATGTGCGGGATCGCCCTGGGTTAGACTGGGACAGAGAAATGATGGGAGGAAGGAGGGGGATTTGAGCCATGGCAGGGAAGGCTGGGGTAAACAGCAGAGAGGGGTGGAGCCAAGCAGGGGCAGGCATTGACTGAGGCGACCTGTCTGAAACTAGTATATAAATACAAACATAGAGTTATATATACAGTATCAAGTCACCAAATTTAATTGCTAAAATTGTCATTGTGGCAGTGCATACCTTTTTATACAGCACTGCAGGACATGGGCATCCCTTCCCGGATCAGCAGCAGCCGCCACATCCCGCAGCTCAGTCACGATCATCACCTGCCTTCACAGAGCTGAGCGCGGCTTCTGCAGGCAGCTGTAATACAGGGCGGCGCTTGGGTCAGTCACACTGCGGCACAGTGGCGTAACTAGAAATTTTTCTCCCCCAAGCCAAAAAATTCGGCGCCCCCCCTCCCCCCATACCGCCCATAATTGGCACTAGTAAAGGGACAAATATGTGCGCGTCGTAGGCGCGCGCCGCCAAAAAGGGTGTGTGGCTTCGTTGAAATGGGCATGGCTTCACGTAAAGGGGCGTGGCATTGCAGGAAAAGACTACCTTATACCCCAGTTTTGCAACCTGCACGCCCAGATGTTAGCCACCACAGGAAAGAAAAATAATCCTGATTCATGCCCCTTACATTATTTGTCATTTTTCCTCCTTATAGTAATGCCCAGTATACATTATTCCACATACTGCAATGGCCCTTAGACATTATGCCACACACAATAATGCACATGACACAATATGCACACACTGTAATGCCCCCGACACATTATGCCACACACCGTAATGCCTGTGACACATTATGACAGGAATCGCAATGCCCGTTATACATTATGCTACACACTGCAATGCCCCTGATACATTATAGCACATACAATATCTGTGACACAGTATGACACACACCACAATGATCCTGAGACATTATACCACATACCACAATGCCCGTGATATAGTATACAACACACCGTAATGCCTGTGACACATTATGACAGGAATCGCAATGCCCGTTATACATTATGCTACACACCGTATCTGTGACACAGTATGACACACACCGCAATGACCCCGAGACATTATACCACATACCACAATGCCCGTGATATAGTATACAACACACCGTAATGCCTGACACATTATGACACACACCGCAATGTCCGTGATACATTATGCCACACACCGTAATGCCCATTACACATTAAGTTCTACAGTAAGGCTTCTAATTACTTTTAAATTACCTGCTCGTTGCCAGGGGTTTCATGCTCTTGGTTCCATGCACGGTGCCAGGGGTTTTCATGCTCTGGGTGTCATGCTCGTTGCCAGCGGTTTCATGCTCTTGGTTCCATGCACGGTGCCAGGGGTTTTCATGCTCAGGGTGTCATGCTCGTTGTCAGGGGTTTCATGCACTGGGTGTCATGCTCATTGCCAGGGGTTTCATGCACTGGGTGTCATGCTCGTTGCCGTTGGTTTCATGCACTGGGTGTCATGCTCGTTGCTAGGGGGTAGTGCTTGTTGCTAGGGCCGTGCTCCCAGTGCCACATATGCCCCCAGTGCCAGATATTCCCCCACAGTGCCAGGTATATGCACCCAGTGCCAGATATCCCCCCACAGTGCCAGGTACATGCCCCCAGTGCCAAATATACCCCCCCAGTGCCACATATGCCCCCTCAGTGCCTGCTCCCCCCAGTGCCAAATATTCCCCCACAGTGTCTCATATGCCCCCTCAGTGCCTATTCCCCCACAGTGCCAGATATTCCCCCACAGTGCCAGGTATATGCCCCCAGTGCCAGATATTCCCCCACAGTGCCACATATGCCCGCTCAGTGCCCCTCAGTGCCTGCTCCCCCCAGTGCCAGATATTCCCCCACAGTGCCAGGTATATGCCCCCAGTGCCAGATAGTCCCCCACAGTGCCAGGTATATGCCCCCAGTGCCAGATAGTCCCCCACAGTGCCAGGTATATGCCCCCAGTGCCAGATAGTCCCCCCACAGTGCCAGGTATATGCCCCCAGTGTCAGATAGTCCCCCACAGTGCCAGGTATATGCCCCCAGTGCCAGATAGTCCCCCACAGTGCCAGGTATATGCCCCCAGTGCCAGATAATCCCCCACAGTGCCAGGTATATGCCCCCAGTGCCAGATAGTCCCCCACAGTGCCAGGTATATGCCCCCAGTGCCAGATAGTCCCCCACAGTGCCAGGTATATGCCCCCAGTGCCAGATATTCCCCCACAGTGCCTGCTCTCCCCCCCCCTTTGTGTTGGAGGGACACGGAGCGCACAGCGCGCGCCTCTCCAGTGTCCCTCCTGGCTCTCCGGTCAGTCTAATAAAGGAATCGCCGGTTCGTGAGCCAATCAGAGCTCACCAACGGCACTTCCTTTATTAGATAGCCGGAGAGCCAGGGAGGGACACAGGAGAGGCGCGCGCTGTGCGCTCCGTGTCCCTCCGTACAGCAGCGGGGAAAGGAGACCGCAGATTGACATGCGGACGCTCATCCGCATGTCAATCTGTTCTAAGTCAGTGGCGCCCCCGCAGCCCCTCGCCCCCAAGCCACCGCGAGGGCTGCGGGGGCAGTAGTTACGCCACTGCTGCGGCATGTGCACTGTGACATCAGGGAGCGGCCGCGCGGGAGAGGCCGTCCAAGGACAGAAACCGAAAGTGCACTATACCGCAGATCGGATCAGGAGATCAGATCAGATCCGATCTGTAATGGGGGACTTGGGGGATGAGGGGGGGATTGGGGCGGTAAGCAATTGCAGGAGGAGAGGAGGCGGGTGAGGTCGCGTAGGCTCGGGTGCTATTGCGGGAGGAGAGAGAGAGGTTTGCAGAGGGAGTGACAGCTGATAGGTGGCCACAACATCCGTGCTCTTCATCTCTTAAGGAAGAGGAGGAGCACAGCTAAATTCATCAACAGCGTTCTGTGCCGCCCTCCAGTGGCCAGCGCCCATAGGCAGCTGCCTAAAGCTGCCTAATGGTGGCGCCGGCCCTGCCTGTAGTAATGATGCTTACATGCGTAACGTCCCCTGTACCAGTAACACTTACACACGTAACACCCCCTGTATCAGTGATGCTCACAAACAAAACACCCCCTGTACCAGTGATGCATACACACGTACCACCCGCTGTACAAGTGCCGCTTACACACGTAACACCCCCTGTACCAGTGCCGCTTACACATGTAAAGCCCCCTGTATCAGTGATGCTTACACACGTAATGCCCCCTGTACCAGTGCCGCTTACACACGTAAAGCCCCCTGTATCAGTGATGCTAACACACGTAACACCCCCTGTACCAGTGCCGCTCTCACACGTAATGTCCCCTGTACCAGTGACGCTCTTGCACGTAACGCCCCCTGTAGCAGTGTCGCTCTCACACGTAATGCCCCCCTGTAGCAGTGCCGCTCTCACACGTAACGCCCCCTGTAGCAGAGCCGCTCTCACACATAACACCCCCTGTAGCATTGACGCTCACACACATAACACCCCCTGTAGCAGTGTCACTCTCACACGTAATGCCCCCTGTACCAGTGACACTCTCACATGTAATGCCCCTGTACCAGTGACGCTCTCACACATAACGCCGCCTGTACCAGTGGAGCTCTCACACGTAACGCCCCCTGTAGCAGTGATGCTCTCACATGTAACGCCCCCTGTAGCAGTGATGCTCTTACACGTAACGCCCCCTGTACTAGTGACACTCTCTCACGTAACACCACCTGTAGCAGTGACGCTCTCACACATTATGCCACACAGTCACACATACATACATACATACATACATACATACATACATACTGTACACACATACACAGTCACACATACATATACACAGATACTGTATAGTATACATATATACACACACACACTTACCTAAAGAAATCTGGCAGGCCGGAGATGTAGCAGCTCATACACCTGTGTAGCAGGGTGCTGCAGCCTATTCCTGTGTAGCTCCACCCCCTTTTGGGTCCCTTGCAGCCACTGTATTGTCACAGGGGAGGGGAGGTGAGAGTAGGCTTCATTTTGCCAGCCCTACAGTACTTTACAAGCAGCAGCTGTACCTCTTGAGTCTCTGGCAGCCTGGTCCACTCCATATAGCCCCGCCCCGTTAAGCTCTGCCCCCTCTGTCCATGAGGCTCGCCCCTTTTTCTGACGAACACAATCAAGTGGGGGAGGACAAGAGGCTTGCCTTGAAGCTGCAGCAGCAGGGGGACAGGCGCAGTGGCAGCACAGGGATGCAGAGCAGGGAGAGCGCCTCTCCAGTCTGGCGCCTACCTGCACTGCATCCCTTTGCTGAGCGGGTAGCGCCGGCCCTGCCCACCTGTGGTTACAGCAATACAGGCAGCCTGGGTAGTCTGCACTGCAGCTGCCCTGCCTCCCAGGGAGGTTTAAGCAAGGAGGGAGCCCATGTTTAAGCTCTGTGTGTGCCCCCTCCACTCTGACAGCAGCGCTGTAGACTCTATCAGCTGGTTTTGTGCCAGAGTCTGACTCCGAGAACATGGCACCTGCACCTTGTTCTGAAGAACATCTCTACTAAGCATGCACAAATCACTGGGAAAATGGGTACCGAGCCATATTCTCAGTGATTTCTGTCTGCAGCAGACGCCACAGGACTCTGGAGGGGTAATTATATTTATACAGGTGCAGGTATGTAAATAATAGCTATTTAGCCCATATTCAGTAAAATTCGATGAACAGATCTGCATATTTGTTAATAAAATGATACTGAATCAGGTTAAATAGATCTTATTTACATAATCTGCTAAAAAAAATGGAAAAAATATCCATTTAAGTGGAGATATATTATGCTGCCCCTAATTACTGCGCTAAGAGACATCCTTCATTGCCGCTTACTGCAGTGATGCAGGATGGCTTGAAGCTGACATGTATTAAAAAAGATTTGGCAGAGAGCTATTATGATAACTCACCCTCCAGCGACTTCTATCCTGGCTGTATTACATCAGCCTATTGCTGGGGTCCTTTCTCCAATGATCACCATATAATGAAAAGAGACATTGTTGACTTACCACGGTTCAGTCAAGGTGAATGAGGCGGCTGGTGGTGAAGCCGAAGGAAGAGTTCCTCTGAAGTCAACTGGTGAGGTCTTGATATTATCATAGGAAGTAATTCAGACCTGGTTGCACGCAGGCTATTTTTTGCACTGCTGCGACCAGGTAATCGCCGCCCACAGGGGAGGGGGGATTTGCTGTGCAGGGCTGCAAACTCTTGTGCAGAGAGCTGCACCAGTGGCGTAAGTTCGTCCCAGTCGCCCGGAGGCATGATAAATGTTGGTGCCCCCCTACATATACACACACATACCATATGTAATTATCCGGCATTCAGGGTGAACAGTAGTAGCGTGTTCAGGTACCTTTCCCAATAGTAATATAGAATCGATACACATACAAAGTGGATGCACTCCAAGTCAGTCATTACAATAAAACAGACAGCAACATACCTTTATAGTACACCTACAGTGCGCCCTCACCCGCCAGAGGGTCTCGATCGAGATGCTTTGGCGCAGAGGTGTGCTGATATATATAAAAAATACGATTTTAAACCTACCGGTAAATCTTTTTCTCCTAGTCCGTAGAGGATGCTGGGGACTCCGTAAGGACCATGGGATAGACGGGCTCCGCAGGAGACATGGGCACTAAGAAAGAACTTTAGGTATGGGTGTGCACTGGCTCCTCCCTCTATGCCCCTCCTCCAGACCTCAGTTAGAGAAACTGTGCCCAGAGGAGACGGACAGTACGAGGAAAGGATTTTAGTTAATCCAAGGGCAAGATTCATACCTGCCCACACCATCCACACCGAATAACTTGGAATATACGAACCAGTTAACAGTATGAAACAACACAGCATCAGTCCGAGACTGAGGAAAACTGTAACATAACCCTTATGTAAGCAAAAACTATATACAAGCCCAGCATTCTCTACGGACTAGGAGAAAGAAATGTACCGGTAGGTTTAAAATCTTATTTTCTCTTACGTCCTAGAGGATGCTGGGGACTCCGTAAGGACCATGGGGATTATACCAAAGCTCCCAAACGGGCGGGAGAGTGCGGATGAATCTGCAACACCGATTGAGCAAACAGGAGGTCCTCCTCAGCCAGGGTATCAAACTTGTAGAATTTTGCAAAAGTGTTTGAACCCGACCAAGTAGCAGCTCGGCACAGCTGTAATGCCGAGACCCCTCGAGCAGCCGTCCAAGAATAGCCCCTTTCCTGGTGAAATGGGCCTTTATTGATTTTGGTAACGGCAATCCAGCCGTAGAATGAGCCTGCTGAATCGTGTTACAGATCCAGCGAGCAATAGTCTGCTTGGAAGCAGGAGCGCCAACCTTGTTGGCTGCATACTGGATAAACAGTGCTTCCCGTAAAATTTTAAAAGCCCTGACCACATCAAGGGACTCGGAATCCTCCAAGTCTCGTGTAGCCACAGGCACCACAATAGGTTGGTTCATATGAAAAGACGAAACCACCTTTGGCAAGAATTGAGGACGGGTCCGCAATTCCGCTCTATCCATATGGAAAACTAAATAGGGGCTTTTATGAGACAAAGCCGCCAACTCCGACCCTCGCCTAGCCGAAGCCAAGGCTAACAACATGACCACTTTCCAAGTGAGATATTTTAACTCCACCGTTTCAAGTGGTTCAAACCAGTGCGACTTAAGGAAACTCAACACCACGTTCAGGTCCCAAGGTGCCACTGGAGGAATAAAAGGAGGCTGAATATGCAGCACTCCCTTCACAAAAGTCTGTACTTCTGGGAGAGAAGCCAATTCCTTCTGAAAGAAAATGTATAGGGTCGAAATCTGAACCTTAATGGAGCCTAATTTTAGGCCCAAATTCACTCCCGTCTGTAGGAAGTGAAGGAAACGGCCCAGATGGAATTCCTCCGTAGGTGTATTCCTGGCCTCACACCAAGAAACATACTTCCGCCATATACGGTGATAATGTTTAGCTGTCACGTCCTTCCTAGCCTTTATCAGAATAGGAATGACCTCATCCGGAATGCCCTTTTCCGCTAGGATCCGGCGTTCAACCGCCATGCCGTCAAACGCAGCCGCGGTAAGTCGTGGAACAGACAGGGCCCCTGTTGTAACAGGTCCTGTCTTAGAGGAAGAGGCCACGGATCTTCTGTGAGCATTTCCTGCAGATCCGTATACCAGGTACCAGGTCCTTCGTGGCCAATCTGGAACAATGAGAATTGTCTGTACTCCTTTTTTCTTATTATTCTCAACACCTTGGGGATGAGAGGAAGAGTTGGAAACACATAGACCGACTGGAACACCCACGGTCTCACGAGGGCGTCCACTGCCACCGCCTGAGGGTCTCTTGACCTGGCGCAATACCTCTGCAGTTTTTTGTTGAGGCGGGACGCCATCATGTCTATCTGGGGCAGTCCCCACTGACTTGCAATCTGTGCGAAGACTTCCTGATGAAGTCCCCACTCTCCTGGATGAAGATCGTGTCTGCTGAGCAAGTCTGCTTCCCAGTTGTCCACTCCCGGAATGAACACTGCTGACAGTGCGCTTACATGATTTTCCGCCCAGCGAAGAATCCTGGTGGCTTCCGCCATTGCCTCTCTGCTCCTTGTGCCGCCTTGGCGGTTTACATGAGCCACTGCGGTGATGTTGTCTGACTGAATCAAAACCGGTAGGTCGCGAAGCAAAGTCTCTGCTTGACGAAGGGCGTTGTATATGGCCCTCAGCTCCAGGACGTTGATGTGAAGACAAGTCTCCCTGCTTGACCAAAGACCTTGGAAGTTTCTTCCCTGTGTGACTGCTCCCCAACTTCGGAGGCTTGCGTCCGTTGTTACCAGAATCCAGTCCTAAATGGCGAACCTGCAACCCTCTAGAAGGTGAGCACTCTGTAGCCACCACAGGAGAGACACCCTTGCCCTGGGGGACAGGGTGATCAACTGATGAATCTGTAGATGTGACCTGGACCACTTGTCCAGTAGGTCCCATTGGAAGGTCCTCGCATGGAACCTGCCGAAGGGAATTGCCTCGTAAGACGCCACCATCTTTCCCAGGACTCGAGTGCAGTGATGCACTGACACCTGTTTTGGCTTCAATAGGTCCCTGACCAGAGTCATGAGTTCCTGGGCCTTTTCTATCGGAAGATAAACCCTTTTCTGGTCCGTATCCAGAATCATGCCTAAGAAGGTCAAACGAGTCGTAGGAACTAACTGTGACTTTGGGATATTGAGAATCCAGCCGTGTTGTTGTAACACCTCCAGTGAAAGTGACACGCTGTTCAATAACTGCTCTCGCGATCTCGCTTTTATGAGGAGATCGTCCAAGTACGGGATAATTGTGACACCCTGCTTGCATAGGAGCACCATCATTTCCGCCATTACCTTGGTGAAAATCCTCGGGGCCGTGGAAAGCCCAAACGGCAACGTCTGAAATTGGTAATGACAATCCTGTACCGCAAATCTCAGGTATGCCTGATGAGATGGATATATGGGAACATGAAGGTATGCATCCTTTATGTCCAGGGATACCATAAAATCCCCCCCTTCCAGGCTGTCAATGACCGCCCTGAGTGATTCCATCTTGAACTTGAACCTTTTCAAGTATAGGTCCACGGATTTTAAATTTAAAATGGGTCGATTTCGGGACTACAAATAGGGTTGAGTAATACCCCCTCCGTTGTTGAAGCAGGGGAACCTTGACCAGCACCTGTTGAAGACACAATTTGTGAATTGCATTTAAAACTATCTCCCTTTCTGGGGGAGAAGCTGGTAGGGCCGATTTGGAAAACCGGCGAGGAAGCACCTCTTCGAATTTCAGCTTGTAACCCTGGGAACAATTTCTATTGCCCAGGGATCCACCTTTGAGTGAACCCAGATGTGGCTGAAAAGTCGTAGACGTGCCCCCACTGGGGCGGACTACCTCAGCGGAGCCCCAGCGTCATGCGGTGGATTTTGTAGAGGCCGGGGAGAACTTCTGCTCCTGGGAACTATTTGTGGTTGGCAGCTTTTTTCCTCTGCCCTTACTTCTAGCAAGAAAGGACGATCCTCGTACTCTCTTGTTTTTATTTGACTGAAAGGACTGCATTTGATAATGTGGCGCTTTCTTAGGCTGTGAGGGAATATAAGGCAAAAAATTTGATTTACCTGCCATAACTGTGGAGACCAGGTCCGAGAGACCTTCCCCAAACAATTCCTCACCCTTGTAAGGTAAAACCTCCATATGCCTCTTTGAGTCGGCATCACCTGTTCATTGCCGGGTCCATAGGACTTGCCTAGCAGAAATCGACATAGCGATGACTCTAGAACCCAGTAGGCCAATGTCTCTTTGAGCATCCCTCATATATAAGACAGCATCTTTAATATGACCCAGGGTCAATAAAATTATATCCTTATCCAGGGTATCCAATTCTGCCGATAAGGTATCTGTCCACGCTGCTACAGCGCTACAAACCCAAGCCGACGCTATCGCCGGTCTGAGTAAGGTACCAGAGTGTGTGTAAATGGACTTTAAGGTAGCCTCCTGCTTGCGATCAGCAGGATCCCTGAGGGTAGCCGTATCTTGGGATGGCAGTGCTACCTTTTTGGATAAGCATGTCAACGCTTTGTCCACCCTTGGGGAGGATTCCCATCATATCCTGTACCTAGCCGGGAAAGGATACGCCATAAGAATCCTTTTGGGAATCTGCAGTTTCCTGTCTGGAGATTTCCACGCCTTTTCAAATAACTCGTTCAGCTCATGAGAAGGGGTAAAGGTTACCTCAGGTTTCTTTTCCTTATACATGTGTACCCTCGTGTCAGGGACAGGGGGTTCTTCTGTGATATGCAAAACATCCTTTATTGCAATAATCATATATTGAATACTTTTAGCCAATTTTGGCTGTAACTTTGCATCATCGTAGTCGACACTGGAGTCAGAATCCGTGTTGGTATTAGTGTCTACTATTTGGGATAGTGGGCGTTTTTGAGACCCCGAGGGTCCCTGCGACATAGGGCCAGGCAGGGCCTGACTCTCTGCATAATTCCTGGACTCAGCTTTGTCCAACCTTTTGTGCAATAAATTCACATTAGCACTTAAAACATTCCACATATCCACCCAGTCAGGTGTCGGTGTTGCCAACGGAGACACCACATTCATTTGCTCCACCTCCTCGCTAGGAAAGCCTTCTACCTCAGACATGCCGACACACGCGTACCGACACACCACACACTCAGGGAAACCTCTTATCTGAAGACAATTCCCCCACAAGGCCCTTTTGAGAGACAGAGAGAGAGTATGCCAGCACACACCCAGCGCTGTAAATATCTATATTCGCCAAATTATGTGCCCCCCCCCCCTTTTTTTATACCCCTCTTTCACCGTGGTAAGCAGGGGAGAGTCCGGGGAGCTTCCTCTCAGCGGTGTGCTGTGGAGAAAATGGCGCTGGTGAGTGCTGAGGAACAAGCTCCGCCCCCTCAGCCGCGGGCTTCGGTCCCGCTGAAAAATAAAAAAACTGGCGGGGGATCTCTTTTATATACAGTGCCCAGCCTGTATATATGCTTATTGCCAGATTTGGAGGTCCTTATTGCTGCCCAGGGCGCCCCCCCTGCGCCCTGCACCCTTACAGTGACTGCCGTGTGTGTGTGCTGTGTGGGAGCAATGGCTCACAGCATTACCGCTGTGCGTTACCTCTATGAAGATCTGAAGTCTTCTGCCGCCTCTGAAGTCTTTTTTCTTCACATACTCACCCGGCTTCTATCTTCCGGCTCTGCGAGGAGGACGGCGGCGCGGCTCTGGGACGAACAGCGAGGGTGAGACCTGCGTTCCATTCCCTCTGGAGCTAATGGTGTCCAGTAGCCTAAGAAACAGAGCCTAACATTAAAGTAGGTCTGTTTCTCTCCCCTCAGTCCCTCGATGCAGGGAGTCTGTTGCCAGCAGGCTCCCTGAAAATAAAAAACCTAACCAAAATACTTTCTTTCCAGGAAACTCAGGAGAGCTATCTGTAATGCACCCAGTCTCCTCTGGGCACAGTAATAAACTGAGGTCTGGAGGAGGGACATAGAGGGAGGAGCCAGTGCACACCCATACCTAAAGTTCTTTCTTAGTGCCCATGTCTCCTGCGGAGCCCGTCTGTCCCGTGGTCCTTACGGAGTCCCCAGCATCCTCTAGGACGTAAGAGAAAAAAACATATAAACACCTCAATTACTTAAAAACACACACATGCCTCTTTCACTTAAAAACACACATGGCTCTTTCACTTAAACATACACACGCCACTTTCACTTTAACATACAAACGCCTTTCACTTAAACACACACATGCATCTTTCACTTAAAAACACACACATGCCTCTCACTTACACATGCATCTTTCACTCACTCACACACACACCCATGCCTCCTTCACTTAAAAACACACACACGCCGCATTCACTTACACACACACACACATGCCTCTCACTTACACTTACACACTAGTGATGTGCACCGGAAATTTTTCGGGTTTTGTGTTTTGGTTTTGGGTTCGGTTCCGCGGCCGTGTTTTGGATTCGGACGCGTTTTGGCAAAACCTCACCGAAAATTTTTTGTCGGATTCGGGTGTGTTTTGGATTTGGGTGTTTTTTTCAAAAAACCCTAAAAAACAGCTTAAATCATAGAATTTGGGGGTCATTTTGATCCCAAAGTATTATTAACCTCAATAACCATAATTTCCACTCATTTTCAGTCTTTTCTGAACACCTCACACCTCACAATATTATTTTTAGTCCTAAAATTTGCACCGAGGTCGCTGGATGGCTAAGCTAAGCGACACAAGTGGCCGACACAAACACCTGGCCCATCTAGGAGTGGCACTGCAGTGTCAGGCAGGATGGCACTTCAAAAAAATTGTCCCCAAACAGCACATGATGCAAAGAAAAAAAGAGGCGCAACGAGGTAGCTGTGTGACTAAGCTAAGTGACCCAAGTGGCCGACACAAACACCTGGCCCATCTAGGAGTGGCACTGCAGTTTTCTAGCGAGAGGATGAGTGCTTCCATCCTCATGTGAAGCTGAACCACTAGCCATGAACATAGGCCAGGGCCTCAGCCGTTCTTTGCCACTCCGTGTCGTAAATGGCATATTGGCAAGTTTACGCTGCTCCTCAGACGCTTTTGATTTTGATTTTTGGGTCATTTTACAGAACTTTTGTTTTTGGGATTTTACATGCTCTCTACTATGACATTGGGCATCGGCCTTGGCAGACGACGTTGATGGCATTTCATCGTCTCGGCCATGACTAGTGGCAGCAGCTTCAGCACGAGGTGGAAGTGGATCTTGATCTTTCCCTATTTTACCCTCCACATTTTTGTTCTCCATTTTTTAATGTGTGGAATTATATGCCAGTATCAATAGCAATGGCCTACTACTATATATACTGCGCACAACTAAAATGCACCACAGGTATACAATGTAGATGGATAGTATACTTAATGGATGACGAGTGACGACACAGAGGTAGGTACAGCAGTGGCCTACCGTACTGCTATATATAGTATACTGGTGGACACTGTCAGCAAACTGCTAAACTAGTCTAAAATGCACCACAGGTATACAATGTAGATGGATAGTATACTTAATGGATGACGAGTGATGACACAGAGGTAGGTACAGCAGTGGCCTACCATACTGCTATATATAGTATACTGGTGGACACTGTCAGCAAACTGCTAAACTAGTCTAAAATGCACCACAGGTATACAATGTAGATGGATAGTATACTTAATGGATGACGAGTGACGACACAGAGGTAGGTACAGCAGTGGCCTACCGTACTGCTATATATAGTATACCGGTGAACACTGTCAGCAAACTGCTAAACTAGTCTAAAATGCACCACAGGTATACAATGTAGATGGATAGTATACTTAATGGATGACGAGTGACGACACAGAGGTAGGTACAGCAGTGGCTTACCGTACTGCTATATATAGTATACTGGTGGACACTGTCAGCAAACTGCTAAACTAGTCTAAAATGCACCACAGGTATACAATGTAGATAGATAGTATACTTAATGGATGACGAGTGACGACACAGAGGTAGGTACAGCAGTGGCCTACCGTACTGCTATATATAGTATACCGGTGGACACTGTCAGCAAACTGCTAAACTAGTCTAAAATGCACCACAGGTATACAATGTAGATGGATAGTATACTTAATGGATGACGAGTGACGACACAGAGGTAGGTACAGCAGTGGCCTACCGTACTGCTATATATAGTATACTGGTGGACACTGTCAGCAAACTGCTAAACTAGTCTAAAATGCACCACAGGTATACAATGTAGATGGATAGTATACTTAATGGATGACGAGTGACGACACAGAGGTAGGTACAGCAGTGGCCTACCGTACTGCTATATATAGTATACCGGTGGACACTGTCAGCAAACTGCTAAACTAGTCTAAAATGCACCACAGGTATACAATGTAGATGGATAGTATACTTAATGGATGATGAGTGACGACACAGAGGTAGGTACAGCAGTGGCCTACCGTACTGCTATATATAGTATACTGGTGGACACTGTCAGCAAACTGCTAAACTAGTCTAAAATGCACCACAGGTATACAATGTAGATGGATAGTATACTTAATGGATGACGAGTGACGACACAGAGGTAGGTACAGCAGTGGCCTACCGTACTGCTATATATAGTATACCGGTGGACACTGTCAGCAAACTGCTAAACTAGTCTAAAATGCACCACAGGTATACAATGTAGATGGATAGTATACTTAATGGATGACGAGTGATGACACAGAGGTAGGTACAGCAGTGCACTCTGCACTGTACTCCTCCTATATAATATTAATTATACTGGTGGTCCCCAGTCCCCACAATAAAGCAGCACACCGTGAGCACAGATATGGAGTGTTTTTCAGGCAGACAACGTATACTGGTGGTCACTGTCAGCAAAACTCTGCACTGTACTCCTGCTATAGCTGCTCCCCAGTCCCCACAATTAAGCAGTGTGAGCACTCAGCACAGATATATTATGCAGCACACTGAGCACAGATATGGTATGGAGCGTTTTTTTCAGGCAGAGAACGGATAAAAACTGGTGGTCACTTATCAGCAAAACTCTGCACTGTACTCCTAACAGCTGCTCCGTCCCCAATCCTCCCCACAATTAGTAATAAACAAGCAATCAACTGTCTTCTACAATAAATAAACGGAGAGGACGCCAGCCACGTCCTCTCCCTTTCATCTCCAATGCACATGTGAAAATGGCGGCGACGCGCGGCTGCTTAAATAGAATCCGAATCTCGCGAGAATCCGACAGCGGGATGATGACGTTCGGGCGCGCTCGGGTTAGCCGAGCAAGGCGGGAAGGTTCGAACCTGCCCCGGACCCGTGTAAAAAGGGTGAAGTTCGGGGGGGTTCGGTTTCTCGGAAACCGAACCCGCTCATCACTATTACACACACACACAAATTCAGAAACGGACACCCCTCCATATATTTGTAAGGTAGCGTGTACCCAGACCAGGTGTGTGCTCTGTACATAGGGGGTCATTCCGAGTTGATTGTAGCCTCTCACACACATGCCTCTCACTTACACAAACAAATGCCTCTCACTTACACACACATGCCTCCCACACATGCCTCTCACACGAACACATGCCTCTCACTTACACACACATGCCTCACACACACACACACACAAATGCCTCTCACACACGCCTCTCACACACATACACCTCTCACACACATGCCTCTCACTTACACACACACACATGTCTCTCTCACACACACATGCCTCTCACTTACACACACACCTCTCACACACACACGCCTCTCACACACGCCTCTCACACACACACACATGCCTCTTACTTACACACACATGCCTCACACACACACGCCTCACACACACACACCTCTCACTTATACACACACACATGCCTCTCACACACATGCCTCTCACTTACACACACACGCGCCTCTCACACACATGCCTCTCACTTATACACACATGCCTCTCTCACTCACACGCCTCTCACTTACACACACACACACACACACACACACACACACACATGCCTCTCACTTACACAAACACATGCCTCTCACTTAAACACACATGCCTCTCACTTACACACACACGCCTCACACAAGCCTCTCACACACACACATGCCTCTCACACACACCTCTCACTTACACACACACATGCCTCTTACTTACACACACATGCCTCACACACGCCTCTCTCACACACACACGCCTCTCACTTATACACACACACATGCCTCTCACACACATGCCTCTCACTAACACACACACACGCCTCTCACACACATGCCTCTCACTTACACACACACACACATGCCTCTCTCACACACATGCCTCTCACTTACACACTGGGCCGGTTTTGGCGCTCTGAGCGCTCCGGGCGGCAATAGGGGGCGTGGCTTCATAAAGGGGGCATGGTCATTTACGCCCCCTGTACAGACTGAAATGATGTGCGGTGCACGATGACGTCATCGCGCACCGCACAGTAAAGGACCTCTCCACGAAGGGAAACTAGACGCGTACGCCTCTAGTTTCCCTTCACAGCGGCAGGGGGGGGCAGCGGCCAGCGGCAGCAGGGGGGCAGCAGCCAGCGGCAGCAGGGGGGCAGCGGCCAGCGGCAGCAGGCGGGCAGCGGGGGGCACACAGCAGCAGCGGATCTTGCCCTGCGCCCTCCGGAAGGCGGCGCCCCGAGCAAAAGTCCTGCTTGCCCGTGGCAAGACCCACTACTGCTTACACACATGCCCCTCACACACACACGCACACCTCTCTCTCACACACACACACACACACACGACTCTCACACACGCCTCTCACTTACACACACACACGCCTCTCACTTACACACACACATGCCTCACACACGCCTCTCACACACACACACGCCTCTAACTTACACACACACACATGCCTCTCACTTACGCACACACACACCTCTCACACACATGATTCTCACTTACACACACACGCCTCTAACTTACACACACACATGCCTCTCTCACACACACACACACACACCTCACACACATGCTTCTCACTTACACACACACATGCCTCTCACACACACACACACAAACACACGCCTCTCACTTACACACACACATGCCTCTCACTTACACACACACACACCTTTCACTTACACACACATACACCACACACACACACACACACATGCCTCTCACTTACACATACACATGCCTCTCACACAACTTTCCTTAAAAACACACACACACCTCACTTAAAAACATGCACACACAAAGCACATTGCTTCCAACATTTATTAAAATCCCCCCAGCACCCCCAACTACACCTTCCCCACACACCCCACAGTGCAGCTTGAGGCCAGTGTCTACCTTTGGCTATCATCAGCCTGACAGAGGAGCAGAGAACTTCACTGGGCTGGCTTGCATAACAGGAAGGGCCCAGGAGGAGCTGCGCTCTGGAGCTCCCTCTAGCTGCAGCCAGTGCCAGCTCTATGTATATTCAGGAGGCAGCTTCCATGTCACTGACACACCTCCTCCGCCTGCAAGAATCATATAAAAGAAAACGTAGCAGCGAGCGATCGTCAGGCAGCGGGAGACAGTGGAGATGTGCCCCCTTGAGGTTAGGAGCCCGGCGGCAGCCGACTCCACTGCCTCCCACAGTTTCGCCACTGAGCTGCACAAACAAAAAGTTTGTGCAGTCTCTGCATAGCTCAGGACTTACTCACCCACTGCGATGATCCTTGCTGGAGCTGACGTCAGGATCTCTCCCTGGAAACGGCCGGGCATGCCTGTGTTTTCCTCGACACTCCCAGAAAACATTGAGTTGACACCCCCGGGCTGCCACTTCCTGTCAATCTTTTTGCATTCGCCGCTGAGAGCGCTTTCTTCGCTGTTTCCATCGCTGCCCTGTGACAGGCATCGCCGGCCAGTGACGCGCCTGTGCATTGCGGCCCCCACACATGCGCTGTTCAGACCTGATCGCATGGCTGCAAAAAACTGCAGCATGCAATCGGGTCTGAATGACCCCCATAGGCCTGAGGCCACTGCAAACTGAGGCTAACAATCAGCAAGTTGGAGATTAATATGCCCAGTGGCGGATTTAGGGGGGGGGCACTAAGGCACGTGCCCCCCCTGTCATTTTTAAGAGATTTTTTAATTTATTTATTTTTTGCGCGCGGGGCGGCGCGGCGCACCCGACATGATGAGGCTGCTGCATGTCCAGGATTGGCTGGCTGGCTCCCTTGAGAAACGTGACATGCAGTCAGACAGTGCATGTCACGTTTCTGTCTGTGCAGAGGAGCCGAGGCGGAGGAGGTCCCAGCTTCAGCCCGCAGCCGCCGCCGCTGACCCAGCCAGTCACACGGACACAGTGCACCGGACAGCAGCCGCCAACGAGTGACAGCGCACCCGCCATCAGCCAGCTCACCGTGCGAGGGGAAGACGCCTGGCCCTGCTTGCTGGTGAGTATTTTTTCCTGAGGAAGGGGGGGGGGGAGAGCTGCCCAGTGCCTGGCCCTGCTTTATTTTTTTTCTGTGTCCCGAGGGGGGGGGGGGGGGGAGCTGCCCAGTGCCTGGCCCTGCTTAATTTTTTTCTTTGTCCTGAGGAGGGGGGGGGGGGGGGGGGAGGGGAGAGCTGCCCAGTGCCTGGCCCTGCCTTATAGGCCCTACACACTGGCCGATTTGTTTGAAAGATGTGAACGATCTCGTTCATAAATGAACGAGAACTCGTTCATATCTTTAAGTGTGGAGGCTCCAGCGATGAACGATGCGCGGCCCCGCGCTCGTTCATCGCTGGTCCCCCGTCGGCTGTGCATGCAGGCCAATATGGACGATCTCGTCCATATTTGCCTGCACTTCAATGGAGCCGTGTGACTTCACTCCCCCGTCACTGCCCCTCCGCCGCCGGGTCGCTCGTCGGCCGTATCCGCCGTCGGGCAGCTCGTCGGCGGATCGGCCAGTGTGTAGGGCCCCTTAGTTTTTTATTTGTCCTATGGGGGGGGGAGAGGGGGAGAGCTTCCCAGTGCCTGGCCCTGCTTTCTGCTGGTGAGTCTTTTCCTGGTGCTGGTGGGGGGGAGTGGACAGAGCAGAGGTATAGGGGGGTCACATGTGGTGGAGTGGACAGAGCAGAGGTATAGGGGGGTCACATGTGGTGGAGTGGACAGAGCAGAGGCATGGGGGGGTCACTTGTGGTGGAGTAGACAGAGCAGAGGACTATGCGGGGTCGCAAGTGGTGAGCAGTGACCACTGGATTGTTTCTAAGTATAAGTCATATATATATATATATTTTTTTTTTACAGGTTCTATTGGATTCTACTGGACAAGTGGACATGACCGGCGTGGGATGTAGGTAAGTAATCTCTCTCTCATTTTTACAGGTACCCCTATTGGATTCTACTGGACAAGTGGACGTGATCGGCGTGGGATGTAGGTAAGTATGTGTGAGTGTGTCAGTGTGTTTTAATAAAGTTTTACTTTCACGGTGTGTGTTGTGTTTTTATTTGGGTATTTTTTTTGTTGCAGAACTACAGGTACCAGCGGGCCTGTTATTTCCCCACATGCTGGTACTTGAGGTTCACCAAGTACCAGCAAGCAGGGGAGGCTTGCTGGGACTTGTAGTTCCACAACAAAAAACAATACTCTTTTTTTACACACTTATGGCTAACAGCCCGGCACCCACCGCCCAGGGGTGCTGGGGACAGCCTCGGGCTTCACCCCTGGCCCTTGGGTGCCTGGAGGGGGGGACCCCTTGATTAAAGGGGTCCCCAGTCCTCCAGGGAACCCCGGCCAGGGGTGACTAGTTGGGGTTTTAATGCCACGGCCGCAGGGACCGATATAAAAGTGTCCACCGGCTGTGGCATTATCTGTCCAGCTAGTGGAGCCCGGTGCTGGTGTTAAAAATACGGGGGACCCCAACGTTTTTTGTCCCCCGTATTTTTGGCACCAGGACCGGACGCAGAGCCCGGTGCTGGTTCTAAAAATACGGGGGATCCCCTGTCAATTTTTTCCCCGTATTTTTACAACCAGGACCGGTTCAAAGAGCCCGAGGCTGGTTATGCTTAGGAGGGGGGACCTCACGCATTTTTTTTTACATTTTTTTTAACCCATTCAGACCCTTTTCCATTAAGTTAATGGAAGCCCTGGACAACAAAATTGCATTCATGTCCTCCTCCCACTCCCTTCCCAATCCCAAACACTATTTTTTTTTTTTCTATACAAATGTACAATATATCACAAGTATGATGAGCAGGCAGCGGGCATTGGCGGCATCGGACTGAGATGCAAATTAGTGATGGAGGGCTGGGTCAGTTGATGGTGGGCGAGTTTGTAAGCCAGTGGCAGTGGCAGCGGACATCGGCTCAGGGGCAGTAGCGGGCATTGGCTCGGGGTTTGGATCATCGCCAGGATTCGGTGGACATTACGGCTATAGTGCTTCACCAGCCACTGACCTCACCACACGCCACTGGTGTACATCAGAGCCATAACTACATGTGTGCCAGGTGTGCCTGGCACACAGCGCAGTCGCCCTGAGGGCGCATCGGCCAGCATTCTATGTCAGCAGCTTGTAATGAGTCAAATTGACTCATTACAAGCCGCCTGTGTTGTGTGCGCTGCCGGAGGAGAAGAGGAGAGGAGCAGCATCAGGGGAGGACCTGGAGGAGGGAGGGGGACTGGAGCCGCAGCAGTGCTATGTAATTGGTAGCGGCGCCACTGCAGCAGTCCCTCTCCTTCCGCATTGGCTGGCCAGCGCTGCTGTGAATGCTGGGATGCACTTCCCTCATCCCAGCATTCACAGCGGCGGCGGGCAGCCAATGCGGAAGCAGAGGGACAGCTGCAGCGGCGCCTCTACCAATTACAAAGCGCTGCTGTGGCTCCAGTCCCCCTCCCTCCTCCTCCTTCTCCCCTACCCGGGATCTGCCAGCACCGAGGAGCCTGACTGCCTGAGCCAGCGGGGATCTATCTGTCTGTCTCTCTATCTATTCTGTCTGCCGTAATGTGTAAAAAGGGTGACGCTGTTTGCCGTAATGTGTAAAAAGGGGGGTGCTGTTTGCCGTAATGTGTAAAAAGGGGGGCACTGTCTGCGGTAATGTGTAATAAGGTGGACTGTCTGCCGTAATGTGTAAAACGGCCTCTACCTAGTGTAGTGGCGCTACTGTGTGGCGTCATTTGAATAATGAAGACTACTGTGCACCGTAGTATGAATTGGTATTATTTTGTGGCCACACCCCTTGCCCATGAAGCCACGCCCCTAAAAAATGTGATCGCCTATGGCGCGCACTGCCCATATTTTACATAAGGGGGGGCGCCAATGCCATTTCTTGCACACAGCGCTAAAATGCCTAGTTACGGCACTGGTGTACATGTTCTTGTATGTTTTTCCTTTATTTTTTTCCACAGTAGATGTTAATTTGTTATCTCTTTTCCAGACACATCTGCCAGTTTCCTGCGCTTACATATTCGCCAGCTTCCTGCGTTTAGGCAAGCACTGATGGTACATAGAAGAAAAGCTGCAGCAAGTTAGCAAGACACCAAAATCAGGTAGGACATAATGCGATTTCACCATGTTTATTTGATGTACCTGTTCTTGTATCTTTTATGTTGTTGTTTTTTGTTTTTTTTTCCACGCTGCTGTATGGATTTGTGGGAAGGAGAAACTAGTATGTACACTTCTCCACGTATTGCTTATCAAACCCACTGTAGTCTATGTAATGCACCCATGATGGCTGCCATGTCTGTTCATTGTTCAGTGGGTTTGATTGACAATACGTGGAGAAGTGTACAATTATTTTTTTTTCAATTAGTTTTTTTAGATTTGTTCATAGGCCCATATAGAAATAAACAAATGTTAACAGATATACGGGGGTCATTCCGAGTTGATCGCACGTACAACTTTTTGCTGCCCGTGCGATCAACTAGACACCGCCTATGGGGGAGTGTATTTTTGCATAGCAAGGCTGCGAACGCTTGTGCAGCCATGCTATGCAAAAACATTTTGTGTAGTTTCTAAGTAGGTCTGCCGGTACTCACCCGCTGCGATGTCTTCAGCGTGTCTTGTCCCGGAAATTGATGTCAGACACCTGCCCTGCAAACGCCTGGACACGCCTGCGTTGGACTCACCACTCACCGAAAACGGTGAGTTGCCGCCCCAGAACGCCTTCCTGCTGTCAATCTTCATGCGATCGCTGCTGCGATCGCTTTCTTTGGTGTTCTTGTAGTTGCCCAGCAACGGCCGTCGCTGGGCAATAACGCGCCTGCACATTGCATCCGCCGCATATGCGCAGTTCTGACCCATTCGATAGGCTGCGAAAACTAGCAGCGTGCAAACGGGTTGGAATGACCTCCATAAGGTATAAGAACTAACTGTGGACCTGTACCCCCTCCAGCAGTGCATTTCGACCACAGACACACTCGATACTCACATTGAGCACTTGACCACACCCCTCACACAATTGGTCACACCCACTGAAACTTGATCACGCCCACTCCACTTCTAACTCCACCCCTCCTTGATATCGCAACCACTTATGGTGCCCCCACTGTAATTTTTTTCTGGATCCGCCCCTGAATATGCCGCCCTTCCAGCACAGGAGGCATTATAATAAGAATAACCATTTTATGAAAACCGAGCCCACCCGAACTTCCAGGATCCAAGGGAATCTAAGCGCTGGCTCAAATATTCTTGCCAGGCTCTCATTCCAAATCGAGGCAAAACATATTTTTCCCAAGGTCAGATCGTGCGCGTTTTGGATTAAATATAAATCCCTGCAGCGGTGATTCAGGCAGGGCCGTCTTTCCGTATGGGCTCAATGGGCTCTTGCCCAAGGGCCCCAGGAGTATAAGGGCCCTAGGATGATAGCTGAGGGTCCCCTCTTTCCAGGGGTACCAGATTTTTTAAAATCGGCCATGGGGAACCGGAGATATCCGACCTCAAAGTAGTGGTCCCCATCCAAGCCTGTTAATTGCTCTTCCCAGCCAGATATCTCGGGTTCTGTCTGACTTAGAGTTTTTCCGAGGGTATAATCCAAAAGCTGCGACTCTCTCCTTTTGGTGGACACTGGCAGATTGTCTCTGCTATGCCCAGAACCGGAAATATCAGCCTTCAAGCAGCTGGTCCCTGCTTCAGCTCCACACGCCTAATATGCAGTTTTAGGTTTTCATTGGTGAATTGCTCTGGCACCTGAACTCTGAGCCCTAATTCCCCAGTACCTTGTGAAAAGTGGGACTTTCTAGTTTTTTATCCCATTCAAAGCTAGGAAATATATTTTCAGGAACTGGAGATATCTGCAGTCAAGCAAGCTGCCCTCCCACCAGAAAATTATAAATATTAAGCCCACTCCACTATCCACCCCTCCCCTACGTATTAAACACCCCCTACCACCCTAAAAGTCATGTACCAGGGCTTCTTCATTCAGCCCAATGCCCCCTTCTACAGTTTAGCCCATTTGTGCAGTAAAGGAGTAATTAGCAGAAATGACTGCTCCAGGTCCTACATGCTTAGCGGAAGATAGAACACCCCCTACCACCCGCGGGACTTCAAAGCTGCCACTGATAGCACCCCCCACCCCTACCACTGGAGGATGGGTAGGGGGCCCAGTGCATTGCTGTGCCCAGGGGCCTACACTGCTGTTAAGACAGCCCTGGATTCAGGTGTCATTTCATACAGTACCACCAGAGAGCTGTGTTCTGATGGTGTCTGTGCCGATCTATCTATCTATCTATCTATCTATCTATCTATCTATCTATCCAGTGCTAAGCTGAACTATATATCCAGTGCTGTCTGAGCTGAGGTATCTGTCCTCTCCAGTGCTGAGCTGACTCCTATCTGTCCACTCCAGTGCTAAACTGACCTACAGTATCTGTCCACTCCAGTCCTCTCAGGCTCCTTAATGTTAATATTGGCCAAGCTAGATACAGGACAGGCAGGAGGTAGCAAATCATTGTGTTATTTATTTTTTTCTTCTGAAAATCTGTTTATTATTTTCAAAAATACAAAACAGTTTACACCATCACATCAAATAGGGTACAGCGTAACTGAATAAAGACAGAACAGTACAAAAAATAATGCACTCGATATATAGAAGACAATAGGATGAAGCAAAAGTGTAATACAGACAATAAAATACAGCCACAGACCCATAATCCTAGTGAGAACGCAATAACACATGAGGACATACAGTAAGTAATACGAAAAAGGAGATCCGGGCAGATCCAATTAGAATGGGAAGCATAAATTGACTGTGATGGAAAACCCACATAAAATATAACAAATAACAGTAAAATGAAAGAGGAGGATGGGAGTGGGGGGAGAGAGAAAGAAAAAGAAAAAGGGGGGAACAATTAATCAAAACTGCAATGTTATGAGATCAATTTGAGTAGCAAAGGACGTAACATCCTGTACAAGGTCGCCCTAAACACTAAGCCATGTTGAGTACAAGAAAGTCATAGGAATGTCTAAGCGGAGGACACTAAGCTCTGTCAGGTTATATTTCTTTACAAATACCAGGAGGTGGTTTTGAATACCTTCAATATTTTGGACTGCGTATCAGAATCAAGCGAATCTACATAAGGTCCCCATTTCCCATAAAAGGAGACTACTCATCATAATACAGTGTAGTAAGTAACAATGTTTTTACTGCACCCAAAAAATGGAGGGGTAGGTACGGTCCAGTTGCATAAAAGAACCTTCTTTGCTAAAGTGACAATTATGGTAAGGAGAGTGATAACATGCTTCCTATCAGGCCCAAGGTCCCACTCTTTAAAATTAGGACATAAGAGAGCTAAAGGGTTACTTGTAAGGTGTAAGTGAAAAACATTGTTAATATAAACCACTAGTTTACCCCAAAACTTCCTTATTTTTGGGCATAAACAAAGATTGCGGAAAAAAGTCGCATTAGGGTGCTTACATTTGAGGCAGTTAACAGACTCATCCGCCACCATATGCCGTCTACGGGCTTGAGAAATATATACTCTATTAATCGTCTTAATATGAACATCCTGTGCCAAGTACAGTGCAGAAATTTTAAAGTGGAGTCATAGTGTGCAAGGAGATCATCCAGATTGGATAATGTTGGTATATCCACCATCCCAGACCCTAGAGTCTTTTTCCATGCACACGAGGGAGAGATACCAACAAGATCCAAACTAAGGTACTTGGTCTTATACTGGCGAAGCTCGGCCACACATGCGCACAGCTAAAATACTCTCCCCGGTGGGCGGCAACTATGTGAACGCAGGACTGCAAAAAACAGCTAGCTAGCGATCAGGTCTGAATTACCCCCAGAGATTCAGACGGCAACAGTCTACTCTAGACAAAGTGCCGTGAGCAGCTGACAAAGACGTATAATCCATGTCCGTGGGATGAAAACCTTCTAAATATCCAGCAGCCGGAGGTCAGAGGCCAGCCGAGGGATACCCAGAGAAGCAGGAGTACGAGGGTGGGTTGGTGGGTATTGTCTAGCCATACATTCTGAAACCACCATGTTAAAATCACCCCCAACAATAATAGATGAATCCAAATGTACAGAAAGTTTAGCAAACAACAATTGAAAAAAGCAGGATGAATAAACATTTGGGGCGTAAAGATTACAGAGAACAAAGTTGTCCCCCATGATTTGTATCTCAGTTATGGTATAACGACCTGAAGGGTCAGCATAATTAGAAATCACTTTAGGGGAAAGTCGTTTACTAATTAAGGTAACAACACCCCTCTTCTTAGAAGAATATGACGCTGAGGACATGACAGTATAACCCATACAATTTAGTTTAAGGGTCTCAGGGGGTAACAAATGCGTTTCCTGCAACATTACAATATCGACATGTAACTTAAGTAAATAATTATATATTTTGTTTACGCTTAATGGGGGAGTTAATTCCGCCAACATTCCATGAACTAATCTTCAGGGGGGCTATGGCAGAGAGGGCATGAGAATATAGGCATCATTCAGCATAATAAGCATAACAATACACAATAAGAACAGGAAATGAAATAGGGATTACGTGCAACCTGCAGGATAAAGAGAACTGGCAGTAAACAGGTCTCAGTAAGGCCAGGGCCGGATCTAGACCTTGTGGCGCGCAGGGCGAAAGTTTCCTTTGGCGCCCGGCGCTCCCTCCCCCGACAGGTAAAAGAGGGTTGGTGCGCGTCAAATAAAAATAGGGGTGTGGCTTCATGGGGAAGGAGCATGGTCACAGTTGTGCCCCCAGTACTGTGCCCCCTGTAGCTGTGCCCCCAGTACTGTGCCCCCTGTAGCTGTGCCCTCAGTAGTTGTGCTCCCAGTACTGTGCCCTCAGTAGTTGTGCCCCCAGTAGTTGTGCCCTCAGTAGTTTTGACCCCAGTACTGTGCCCCCTGTAGAGTTGTGTCCCCAGTAGTTTTGCCTCCAGTACTGTGCCCCCTGTAGAGTTGTGCCCCCAGTAGTGTGCACACTAGTTGCGCCACTTATCCCCAAAAAATAACAAAAATGTAATAAATACTCCGCTCCTGCTTCCCGACTGCTGCTGCCCTCTGTCTCCGGCTACCGGCGTCGCTCCTTGGATCTATGGGAGAGACGTCATGACGTCTCTCCCATAGCACCGCATAGACACTAGAGGTCAATTATGACCTCTAGCGTCTAAGTGCCACTCCCACATTGCTGTGCGGTGCGCAATGATGTCATTGCACACCGCACAGCACCATACAGCACCGTACAGCACCGGCACCAGTAGCGGATCTTGCCACGGCGGCGGCGCTCTCCGGACAGCGGCGCCCCGGTAAAAAATCCTGCTCGCCCATGGCAAGATCCGCTACTGAGTAAGGCATTACAGTGATTAAGGGGAGAGGAACAAATAAGGCAGGGGGATAGGAGAAAACCCATAAAAAATAGGAATGGAAAATCATGGGGGGTTTCAGCAAGACAACAGCCATCTTGCAGGCCAAGAAATAGGACTTCCAGGCAATATAAAAGAAAAACTTCAATAAGAACATAAAGCATAACACGGAGGAAAGGGCTCAAAGGAGCCGCAGCTAATAAATGCAGTGCGCCCTCAATGAACAAGAAAAAATGGATACACATAAAAAATCAGATAAGGTAATAAGGGTGCATATAACTAGTAACGGAATAATCGTCAACACCAACAACATATCAATTAATCATCATAGCAGCATGAGAGAAGAACAGCAAGTCATAATAATAGTTACAGTCCATCCGGAAAGTATTCACAGCGCTTCACTTTTTCCACATTTTGTTATGTTACAGCCTTATTCCAAAATGGAATACATTATTGTTTTCCCCTCAAAATTCTATACACAATACCCCATAATGACAACATGAAAAAAGTTATTTTGAAATTTTCACAAATGTATTAAAAATAAAAAACAAAGAAATCACATGTACATAAGTATTCACAGCCTTTGCTGAATACTTTGTTGATGCTCCTTTGGCAGCAATTACAGCCTCAAGTCTTTTTGCATATGATGCCACAAGCTTGGCATACCTACCTTTGACAGTTTCGCCCATTCCTCTTAAGCTCCATCAGGTTGGATGGGAAGCGTCGGTGCACAGCCATTTTCAGATCTCCCCAGAAATGTTCAATTGGATTCAAGTCTGGGCTCTGGCTGGGCCACTCAAGGACGTTCACAGAGTTGTCCTGAAGCCACTCCTTTGCTATCTTGACTGTGTGCTTAGGGTGGTTGTCCTGCTGAAAAATGAACTGTCACCCCAGTCTCAGGTCAAGAGCGCTCTGGAGCAGGTTTTCATCCAGGATGTTTCTGTACATTGCTGCATTCATCTTTCCCTCTATCCTGACTAGTCTCCCAGTTCCTGTCGCTGAAAACATCCCCACAGCATGATGCTACCACCACCATGCTTTACGGTAGGGATGGTATTGGCCTGGTGATGAGCGGTGCCTGGTTTCCTCCAAACATGATGCCTGGCATTCACGCCAAATAGTTTAATCTTTGTCTCATCAGACCAGAGAATTTTGCTTCTCCTGGTCTGAGAGTCCTTCAGGTGCATTTTGTCTTTCTGGAAGGTTCTCCTCTCTCCACAGATGAATGCTGTAGCTCTGACAGAGTGACCATTGGGTTCTTGGTCACCTCCCTGACTAAGGCCCTTCTCCCCCATTAGCTCAGTTTAGACGGCCAGCCAGCTCTGAGAAGAATTATAGTGGTTCCGAACTTCTTCCATTTACGGATGATGGAGGCCACTGTGCTCACTGGAACCTTCAAACAAGCAGATATTTTTTGTACCCTTCCCCAGATTTGTGCCTCGAGACAATCCTGTCTCGGAGGTCTACAGACAACTCCTTTGACTTCATGCTTGGTATGTGCTCAGACAAGCACTATCGAGTGTGGGACCTTATATACTGTAGACAGGTGTGTGCCTTTCCAAATCATGTCCAATCAACTGAATTTACCACAGGTGGACTCCAATTAAGCTGTAGGAACAGCTCAAGAATGATCAGTGGAAACAGGATGCACCTGAGCTCAATTTTGAGCTTCATTGCAAAGGCTGTGAATACTTATGTACATGTGATGTCTTAGTTTTTTATTTTTAATAAATTTGCAAAAATCTAAAATAAAAACTTTTTTCACATTGTCATTATGGGGTATTGTGTGTAGAATTTTGAGGGGAAAAAATAAATTTATTCCATTTTGGAATAAAGCTGTAACATAACAAAATGTGGAAAAAGTGAAGCACTGTGAATACTTTCCGGATGCACTGTACATTTGGAACGGAGCAAATCGATAGCGAAAAATGTAATTTAAGGAAAAGGATATCAGGCACCTATGGGAGCTCAGAGGTAGGTGTGCCAACTGTAGATAAGTGTAAAAATCAACAATAAGGACAGTCACCCCTAAGTGAGAAGAGGAAGAGTCACCGTCAGCGTTGTCAGCGACTTCCTGTAAATATGCGGTGGCATCCTCCGGCGTAGAAAAGTCACAGAAAGAATCCTCAGTAAACAGACGGAGTCATTCCGGGAACACTAAAGCCAAACACCTGTTATCCTTGACCAGACCAGCACATACAGGAGCAAAGACCTTGCAAGCACGCGTAACTTCCACAGAGTAGTCCTGGAAAACAGCTTGTGCCCATCATAAACCAAAGACCTTTTCCGTCTGGATGCATGTCAAATAGCTTCATGATGCAGGAAATTGTGACACCGGAAGATCACTACACGCGGTCTGGCGTTATGGATATCACAAGGCGGACCAAGGCGATGAGCCTGTTCAACTACCATAACGGAACAATCGTCAGCAATGTCTAAAAGTTCCACAATGGAGGTAGTAATAAAACGGGGCAAGGATTCACCATTAATGAATTCCGGCAAACCCACAATGCGCAAATTGTTTCTCCTAGAGCGATTTTCTAAATTATCCAGCTTGTTAATAACTTGCAGATGTTGTTTATAAAGGGTATCATACTGGTGCTTCAAAGTAAACACATCCTGGAACACTTCTCCTACTCTGTCATCAGTAGTTTGCACTTGTCTCTGCAGCTGTAAAATGTTACTGTGATACCCCTTTCACATCGCACAAATAACCCGGTATCGACACGGCATATTGCCGTGTCGAAACGGGTCAGTGTGCGATGTGAAAGCACATTTGCCGAATTAGCGGGTCGCCTGACCTGGTAATTCAACCCAGTTAAAAAGAAGGGTTATTACTGGATTGAATACCGGGTCAGGTGCAGTGTGAATGGGAGCCGTTTCGATGCGACACGGCTCCCATTCACAGCATAGGGAGAGGCGGCGCAGGAGATGAGCTCATCTCCCAGCGCCGCCTCCACCCCCGCCCCTGCTGCTGCTGCGCCCCCCGCTGCTATGGCAACCGACCCGGTATATTGCCGGGTCGAAAAGCCAGCAGAGGAGAGCAAATGCCGGATCCCACCCGGTAAGGACACGTTTCTCTTACCGGGTAGGATCCGGCATTTGCGATCTGAAAGCCGCTTTAGACTCCTGCAGTGTCTGTCTGAATGAGTCAGCTTGTTCCTGCATCAGAGGGGTCCTGGTATCCTTAATAGCCTATACAATGGGGGTCATTCCGAGTTGATCACACGTAGCAACTTTTTGCTGCCCGTGCAATCAACTAGACGCCGCCTATCGGGAAGTGTATTTCTGCATAGCAGGGCTGCGAACACTTGTGCAGCCCTGCTATGCAAAAAAAAGTTTCCTGTAAAAGAAGACCAGGGTAAGAGTTACTTACCCTGTGCGATCGATCCAGCCACGCAGGTCCCGGAATTGACGTCAGACATCCGCCCTCCAAACGCCTGGACATGCCTGTGTTGGACTCACCACTCCCTGAAAACGGTGTGTTGCCACCCGGTTCCGCCTTCATCACGTCAATCTTCTTGCGATCGCCGCTGCAACAGCCTTCTTCACTCGCTGCATCGCTGGCTAGCAATGGCCATTGCCGGGCAACGATGTGCCTGTGCAATGCGGCCGCCATGCATGCGCAGTTCTGACCCGATCACACAGCTGCGAAGAAGCGCAGCGTGCAATCAGGTCGGAATGACCCCCATGGTCAGCATAGGATGCAAATGTAGGAGCTATGGGACTCTCAGTGTGAGATGGAGTTGCTGGAGAACGGGGACAAAGATCCGTGATACGGTTATTAGGTCGACCACACTTAGGTTGACAGTCATTAGGTTGACCACTATTGGTCAACATGCATTAGGTCGACATGGTCACTAGGTCGACATGGAAAAAGGTCGACATGCGTTTTTAACTTTTTTTTTCATTTTTTTAACTGTTTCATACTTTACGATCCACGTGGACTACGATTGGGAATAGTAACCTGTGCCGAGTGCAGCGGTAGCAAAGCGAGGCACCTTGCCCGAAGCATGGCAAGCAAAGTGAGGACTAATTGGGGTTCCCTGTCACTTTACGATGAAAACGACACAAAAAAAGTTTTAAAAAATAATGTTGACCTTTTTCCATGTCGACCTTGTTCATGTCAACCTAATGACTGTGTCGACCTAGTCACTGTCGACCAATAGTGGTCGACCTGTTGCATGTTGACCCTTTGACCCAATCCTGAAGGAGCCTGGGAGTGTGTTTGTGAGGAAGTCATCTTAGATTCGCAGCTCTCCTGCTCTTGGCACTGGCACTGTTGTTTGCTGGGCATGGAGCAAGTCAGAAACTTCTCCATATATTCCAGGGACACTCCTCGTGTAGTGGTGGCGAAATTCCGGCTGTCAGGGCCCTTAACTGGGTTCGAAAATGGAGGGAAAGCTGCTGGCTTCCAGGAACAGTTTCAGGCTGCAGCCATCTCATTTGGGCAAAGCCGGCCATAGGCATAGGCAAACTAGGCAATTGCCTAGGGCATTTGATATGCCTAGGGGCATCAGCACCTTCTGCTGATTAAAATGATATGTGGCATGCCTATATTCTGTATGTAGCATTTCATACAGCCACAGTCTCACACAGTATATAGGCATGCTGCATATCATTTTAATCAGCAGAAGCTGCTTGTGCATCCTAGCCACATAGCAATGCAAATAAGATGCATTTTCATTTTTAAAAAAAAGGTGCCCGACATTAGCATTGGGGCAAGATTTATGAGGACACATCTGTATCCAAGCAGAGGTCACAGTGTTAGTGGCAGTGTTAGTGCTGTGTGCATGTGAGTGGGTTGGTTGTGCAGTAGTGTTCGGAATATGTGTAAGGAGCATTATGTGTGTCATGTAAAAATGCATTAATAATGTGCAACATATGTGTAAAGGGGCACTATGTGTGTCATTATGTGTATAACGGCATTAATAATGTGCGGCATATGTGTAACAGGGTACTATTGTATGTGTGTCATTATGTGTATAGGGGCACTAATAATGTGCAGCAAATGTGTAGGGGGCACTATGTGTGTCATTATGTGTATAAGGGCATTAATAATGTGCAGCATATGTGTAAGGGACATTATGTGTAAATAGGCATTAATAAAGGTTGTCATAATGTGTAAGGTGCATTATGTTTATAAGGACATTAATGTGTCTCATATGTGTAAGGGGCATTACTGTGTGGAATTGTTTATGTGTGGCATTATGTGTATAAGGTACTCTACTATGTTGCGTTGCATATAGAAAGGGCACTACTGCGTCATTTAATGTGAATAAAGAGCAATAGGGTGTGGTGTAATGTGAATAAGGAGCAATTCAGTGTGATGTAATGTGAATAAGGGGCTCTACTGTGAGGAGTAACGTTTATAAGGTAAAGTGATACTACTGTGGGTTGTAATAGGAATTATGGACACTATCAAATGATAAAATGTGAATAAAGTTGCAGTACTGTGTGGCGTAATTGGAATTGGGGTTACTATTGTGTGGCCATGCCCCATTGCCAGCAAAAACACACCACTTTTTGGGCTGTGCGCCAAATGTGCGAACTGTTCCTATTTAAAATATAGGGGGTACAAACACCAAAATAGGGACTGCTACGGGTGAGGATTGATGGTACTGGGAAAGAGGTGCAAGGTCAGGGGCAGAACCAGCGGTGGTGCTAGGGGGCACCAGCCAAAATCTTGCCTAGGGCATCATATTGGTTAGGGCCGGCTCTGCATTTGGGGCGGGGCTGGAAATCTTGTTTAATTTTTTTTTTTATAGTGCAGGAACTTGGAAGTTCTATTGTCTAAGTGTGTCACACTGCTGTCTAACCCTAAGTGTCACATTGGTGCTGAGCATTATCACACTGGTGTTGTATTTTTTTGTCACTGCCCACAATGTTGCTGCAGCCCAGAGTTCCATATAGGGCAGCATTAACCCTTGGTGCACAGCATACTGTTTTTTGTCACTGGCCACAGTGCAGCAAAGAGCTAATATAAAATATAATACAGGCGCTGTTTTACCCTTTCTTAGTACACAATGCATACTTTTTTTGTACAATCTGTATGTGCTGTACCCCACTGCGTTCATATAAATATAAGCACTGTGACTCCACATGCCATAGCCCACTACGGTCACATAAATATAAGCACTATGACTCCGTAGGCCATACACCACTGCATTCACATAAATACAGTATAAGCACATTGACTCCACAGTGTGAGTTGTCCTTTGTTGTCCTTTGTGGGGGCCCAAACAAACCAAGCACTTCAGCCACAAAAGTGACAGTCCCTGTTGCTTAAGTACTTAGTTTCTTAAACTGTGCATGTACTTTTTAATTTTTTGAATAGGGCTATAGTGCAGCAACTGAGGATGAGGAGAGAAAAGGCCATAACAGAACACCAGAATGATTAATTGATTGATTGATTGATTGATTGATTAATTAATTAATTAAAACTAACATGTGCGAGGCCTAGGTTGAGAGCTGTATGAAATTAAATTAATTTACAAATCAATCCTTCCATCCTTCTGATCTAGTTCTTGATTAATGAAAAGATTCTTGGTTTCCTTTCTATAAGGTTGTATAGTTTATTAAACTATATCCTGTGCTGCCCACTGCTGTTGCTTAGTTTATTCAGCCAGCTAGCTTGGTTCAACCTTTTGAGCTAAACTGGATGAATACAATGTTGTGAGGTGGCACTCGATATACCGGCTGTTGGGATCCCGGCGCTCAGCATACCGGTGCTAGCATCCCGACCGCCAGGAAACCGACAACTATTCTCCGTCTTGGGGTGTCCATGACACCCCTGGAGGGAAAATAAATAGCAAAGCGCGCGTAGCGCACCACTGTGCCCACAGCGTGGCAAATGCAGTGAGCCTGCAAGGGGCTCTTTTGTGCTCACCCCGGTGCCGGCATTCCGGCTGTCGGGATCCCGGCACTGGTATGCTGGGTGCCGAGATCCCGAGAGCCGTCCATTCATAGTACACCCAATGTTGTGAGCTGGTCAAAATTGACTGGAAATGACTGGAATTCAAAGTTATTAAGGTTAATAATACTGTAGGGGCAAAAAATTGTCCTAAATTATGTGATTTCAGCTGTTTTAATAAATTTTTGTCCACCCCCAGTATTTACCAATATTTAGCTGACCAGTGAGGTCTAGTGGAGTCTCCCTTATCAGTATTGTCCTCTTCTGTATTGCCAGCAGCCTAATGTTACTGATGGGTTATTATAAAACAAGCATGAGCAACAACTGCTCTTCAACCTGGCAGGGATTCAGCAACATCAGAAAGGTTTTGTTTAAGCCAAAAATAGTTGTCAATGGGGATCTTATCTGTAATCAGACTCGGCAACAGGTGCCTGAGAAACACAAAGTGATGGGGGGCTGAGAGACAAAGGGGAATGGGGAGGCTGAGCGACACAGGACAATGGAGAGGCTAAGAGATATGGAAATGGGAAAGATGATAGACAGCGGGAGGCTGAGAGACACAAGGGAATGGGGGGAGGGCTGAGAGACACACACGGGGGGTAGGTAGGATGTTCCTGGAGGAGGTGAGGATAAGGCTGGAGGACTGGGGCGATACAGGCGAGGAGTGAGGCTGGAGAGAAACATGGGTTGAATAAGCCAATGGCCGACTAGCCTGTACCTACATTGGAGGGATAGGGGGCCCCAAAAAATATAAAGGTACCGGGCCCCAAGATTTCTGTTGCTTGCCCTGTCTGTAACACCATATAAAGATGACATTACCAATGACATCTTAAAAAAATACAGTTAAACAGCCATCCTCAGTGGCGGATTGGGACGCCGGGACGCCGGACCAGATATTGGTTGGCTGATCCGGTTGTCCCCTCAGCGGCGGCCCATCACCCCTGCGTCAGGCCACTGCCACGATCGTAGCTCAGCTCTGATGCGGCAGCGTTAAGTGAGAACTTCTGCGCATGTGCACAAGCTCCGTAAAGACCAACGGAACATGACCGCCGGGGGAGCTGCTGTGCATGCGTAGTCGCAGCAGCTCCCTGGGTAGTATTTTCTTTGCGCCGGCCCGTGACAAACAGCTCCACTTTCAGCTTACCCAGCCAGAAACAAGTAGGCACAACAAAAGAAGAAGCAGGCACCCAGCCAATTCTGCCTGGCTGCAACACATTGGTATGGTGCCTGTTTGATTATAAGAACCAGCTGCACAGCTGCACTATATATACTGTAATTATATATGTGTAAATATATATATATATATATATATATGTATATCGTAATAATGGATAAATTGCGCAACTTCAAATTAGTCCATGTATTTGCGAGTCAACATATTTGCAAGCTCCAGATTGATCCTTATTCACTGTAAAGTTGTCCCCTGCAACTTCCTCCAGGTGAAGCCGTACCATAGGCTTAATAATGCACATGTAAAAGAAACAGATGGGCGGCACAAGTGATAAGTATAAAATTTATAACACTTTTAATAAAAGTATCCGAATACATACATCTTAGATTATAGCAGCATAGTGGATCGACAATGGCGCCTCCGGACGGCACAAGAGTAAAGCCGCTAGCCGCGTCTCATGAAATCGTCCCTGCTTGGGACCACACACAGTCAGGTCAGCACAATGACGTAGATACGTCCAGTGTCTCGCTACCACGCCAACGCGTTTTGTCACACGGACTTCGTCAGGGTGTGTGTGTGTATATGTATATATATATATATATATATATATATACATTTTATATGTAACACACACATACAATATATATATTTGAAATGATGCAGATTTAAAGTGATGGAGGTTATAGGCGGACTGGATGCAGGGGGAGTCTCAGCCAGAGCCGCACCACAGGCCACAGCAGCTGTCAACGACCACAGTCTACTCTGCGCAGCCAACTACAGCCTCCTCTGAACCGCCACTGCCGACCACAGCTGCCTCCTCCTGAGCACTGCTGCCGACCACAGCCTCCTCTGCACCGCTGCTGCCGATCACAGCCTCTGCCTCTTCCGCACTGCCGCCGACCCCATCCTCCTCTGCATTGCCGCTGCCAACCACAGCCTCCTCTGCACAGCTGCCGCCGACCACCGCCTCCTCCTCCTCGTCTTCGCTACTCATTAGATAATCTTATCCTGATGCCTTTCTATCTCTCTACTGTATGTCCTTGCTGCCCCTACCTCTGTCATGCTCTCTGTCCCTGCTGTCACTCTCCCTGTCCCTATGTCCCTACTGTCACTCTCTGTCCCTAATGTCCCCGCTGTCACGGTCCCTGAATTTCAGCTCATACTGTCTGGCATAATGTGAATTTGGCTCATACTGTGTGGCGTAATGTGAATTTGGCTCATACTGTGTGGCGTAATGTGAATTTGGCTCATACTGTCTGGCATAATGTGAATTTTGGCCCATATTGTGTGGCGTAATGGGAATTTGGCTCACACTGTGTGGCGTAATGTGAATTTGGCTCATACTGTGTGGCATAATGTGAATTTGGCTCATACTGTGTGGCGTAATGTGAATTTCGGCTCATACTGTGTGACATAATGTGAATTTTGGCTCATATTGTGTGGCATAACATAAATTTTCATTTCTATCTATGGTGTCCAATCATGTTAGCGAGTATTATTATTATTATTATTATCCCCTATGGCTATTGTGCCTATACATAGGTGCCTATATATAGATATATACAGATAAAATAGTATTCATGACATATATTTGGGTTGGGCCCGCGTTACTGGCAGGTGGGATCACATAACTACATCCCATATATTTTCCATACAGTATGCTGCAGCATGTGTGGTGTGATGGTAACCATAATGTCACGCTAGCTGCTGACTACTAACAAATCATTGCCAGCCAGAATATTTAATTTCTGTTTTTTTCTTTTTTTTGTTTGTTTTGGTAATTGCTATTTTCTATTTACTGCACCTCTGAATGTTGTTATAATGAGAGAGATCAGTAAATAGAAGGGGAGTGACATTATGTAAATATGCATGACCTGTTTGTAGTTATTTTCTACAGCAAGCATCACCATGGCATAGTATACAGCATTACAGGCCTGATCTAAGTATGACCAGTAGTGATGTGGGACGCAGTAGGAGGTGTTATATAGCAAGCAACACTATGGCATAGTATACAGCATTACAGGCCTGATCTAAGTATGACCAGTAGTGATGTGGGACGCAGTAGGAGGTGTTATATAGCAAGCAACACTATGGCATAGTATACAGCATTACAGGCCTGATCTAAGTATGACCAGTAGTGATGTGGGACGCAGTAGGAGGTGTTATATAGCAAGCAACACTATGGCATAGTATACAGCATTACAGGCCTGATCTAAGTATGACCAGTAGTGATGTGGGACGCAGTAGGAGGTGTTATATAGCAAGCGCCATCACCATGGCATAGTATACAGCATTACAGGCCTGATCTAAGTATGACCAGTAGTGATGTGGGACGCAGTAGGAGGTGTTATATAGCAAGCAACACTATGGCATAGTATACAGCATTACAGGCCTGATCAGAGTCCTGCACACTAGTATTAGGGATATTCCCTGCCAAACACGGAGTGCAGGGAATCTAATCTAGGATTGCACAGATGAAGCGCACAGTAAGGGCGGAAGTGACGTCCGCCTCTAGCCGCAAGTAAGGGCACAACAGGGAATAAGAAGACGAGATGGGGAACTCTCTGGCATCCTGACGAAGCCTGTGCCACAGGCGAAACGCGTCGATCGCCGAGCAACGGATTGGGAACACGCTACACGCTGACCACCGCTGCTTATTCCTAGTGTCTGCCGGCAGACATCCGTCTTTTTGATATACCCACAAGACCCTTCACGGCTCATAGAACACCAGCAAAACTCATTAAAAACAGTGAGTGACATTCGGATTCATCCTTATCAATTACTACTGCCTTGCCACTGCTTACTAAGATCTTGCTGGAAAGACTGTTACTCTGTATCAATATTGGGTCATACAAAAGACTGTTTCCTGGATACAATTATCACACAGGATTCCCTATTATTAAGCACCTACGCACCAGCCTAGTAGAATAAATCGCATGTGCGTTTCTACTAAGGAAAAAGACTTTATCTTATTTTGTATCATTTTTATTTTTATCTTTATTTTTTCATTTTTATTTTTATATGTTTGTCCAGTGTCCTCCTTGTATGTATACCGGTATTAGGCATATGATCATACACCTTTACGCACACATCAGGTGTTGATGCATATCGATTTTTAAGTAAGTTTTTACTTGTATATACCAGTTTCTGTTGTTATACATTATTACTATCCAATATTCACTATTTGACACCTAATCAGATATATATTGTGTTTATGCTCTTAAGGAAAATAAAATTTATAATTTTTTTCAAACCATTTTCCATACTGTTTCTTGTGAGATAGCGCTGGGAGGTACCACTCTTTCCTGATCAGAGTCTTACCAGTAGTGATGTGGGACGCAGTAGGAGGTGTTATATAGCATGCAACACTATGGCATAGTATAAAGCATTACAGGCCTGATCAGAGTCTGACCAGTGGTGATGTTGAACGCAGTGGAGTGATGATTTTCATCTGAGTTGCACCGCACATACATCCCGATGGTGTTTGTACAGATGTGCAGTACAGATACAGACGTACGCACAAGGTAGTGTATTAGAAATGTGTTGGGCGTTACTAGGCGGTTACGGGTGAGGTGGGTGGTCTTCAGTATGCCGACTGACGGGATCCCGGCGCACAGTATACTGGCGCCGGGATCCCGACAGCCGGCATACCGACACTTATTCTCCCTCGTGGGGGTCCACGACCCCCCTGGAGGGAGAATAAAATAGTGTGGCGCGCGTAGCGCGCCACCGTGCCCGTAGCATGGCGAGCGCAGCGAGCCCGCAAGGGTCTCATTTGCGCTCGCCACACTGTCGGTAAGCCGGCGGTCGGGCTCCCGGCGCCGGTATGCTGGTCGCCGGGAGCCCGACCGCCGGCATATCGTAGTGAACCCGCGGTTACAGGGGGTTGGCTAATCAGATGCAGATGTAACGTAGTGTGGGAGTGTTGCTTATACAGATTTGCTCACATTGGAGGCCATACTCAAAGGGATGATCTGCACCTAGCATAGAGTTGGTGAAAGTTACAATGGTGTGACCAAAGGTTGCATCTAAAGATGCACAAAGCACAATTGCAGCATCTGTAGACACTGAAAGTGGGTATATCCATACTTGCCTACTTTTGAAAAAGCATTTCAGGGAGATTGTGAAAGTAACACCTATCAGTGCGAGCGCGTACTGCTACATCGGAGAGGCGTGTCATAAAAATTACTTACTGTACATCCAAATGTAAATGAGCCCCAAAATTTGTAAGATCTACTTGTTGAAGAAAAGACACTGATATTTTTCAGGAATTGTTTGTGTATTGTGTTTTAGAAGGGCCTTCATATATTGTAAGTGGTCAAGAGGAACCTTATTTAAAATGCATGTAGCCATAGGGATCATTGTGCCTTGTAACAATGCAGGGAAATGGCACTGATGAACTCATTTGAATGTATGTATCTCTGATTTATTTTTTTACCCCAAGAAAGGTAAAGTAAAATCAGGGAGATTGTTGGTCTATTCGGGGAGTGAGGGAGATTGTTACTATTTCAGGGAGTCTCCTGCAGAATGAGGGAGGGTAGGCAACTCTGGTATATCTGTCCTTACATATTTGGATGCATGGATGTACATGGAAGCAGGGAAGGGCATTGTAGCGTCACTAGCATAAAGTCACAGGCGCAACTGCAGCAAAAGATGCAAGGAAGGCTGCAACTGCGTCCAACTCAGAATCAGACCCTATGAGTAGGGATCCCGCCCCCATCCACAGATCCCACCTCTTCAACAGACCCCACCCCCTTTAGGGCTGCTACTAGAGATTTCCCAGGCTGGTTTTCTATCCCAATCCACCCCTGGCCATCCTTATAAGGTCTTGGTGATGGGTGTGGTTCGTTTTATCGACAGTATCTAGGTCGAAAATGTTTAGGTCGACCACTATAGGTCGACAGTCACTAGGTCGACATGGATGGAAGGTCGACAGGGTTTCTAGGTCGACATGTGCTAGGTCGACAGGTCTAAAGGTCGACATGAGGATTTATTTTTTTTGTGTGTCGTTTTCTTCGCAGAGTGACCGGGATCCCAAATTAGTGCACCGCGTCCCCTCGCATGGCGAGCGAGCTTGGGGCATGGTGCCTTCGCTCCGCTACCGCTTCGCTCGGTACACTTTACCGTTCCAATCGTAGTCCACGTGGATCGTTAAGTATGAAAAAATCCACAAAAAAAATGTGAAAAACTCATGTCGACCTTTAGACCTGTCGACCTAGCACATGTCGACCTAGAAACCCTGTCGACCTTCCGTCCATGTCGACCTAGTGACTGTCGACCTATAGTGGTCGACCTAAACATTGTCGACCTAGACACTGTCGATCTTCAGACCGGATCCCCTTGGTGATAGTGGTAATTTGCAATTAGTGGGTTATGGTTAAATGACCCAAAGCAGCAAACAAGCTTATTTTCTAGTGGTTTTGCCAGAAAATTATCTTTGCACTGCTCTGCTTCATAAATAGAGCCCATGCTATTAGTAAACTGTTTATTGTGCATGACAAATTAATATTCTGGTGTCCTGTAAGGGTTAAACTTTGTGGGGTCACAAGGCATCTTATTGCAATATTTCTCAAAAGAGCATTTTTGAATTCACACAACTTGCTTTGAAATTCAGATCCATAACAAATAGATATGACTACTTTGCTGATTACTTGTGTGCACTCAGTACAGATACCGTACTGTACAGTAAGTACATAAACAACCAATGTTGGCCCTCATTCCGAGTTGTTCGCTCGGTAATTTTCTTCGCATCGCAGCGATTTTCCGCTAATTGCGCATGCGCAATGTTCGCACTGCGACTGCGCCAAGTAAATTTGCTAAGAAGTTTGGTATTTTACTCACGGCATTACGAGGTTTTTTCTTCGTTCTGGTGATCGGAGTGTGATTGACAGGAAGTGGGTGTTTCTGGGCGGAAACTGGCCGTTTTATGGGTGTGTGTGAAAAAACGCTGCCGTTTCTGGGAAAAATGCGGGAGTGGCTGGAGAAACGGGGGAGTGTCTGGGCGAACGCTGGGTGTGTTTGTGACGTCAAACCAGGAATGACAAGCACTGAACTAATCGCACTGGAAGAGTAAGTCTCGAGCTACTCAGAAACTGCACAGAAAAATCTTTTCGCAATATTGCGAATACTTCGTTCGCAATTCTGCTAAGCTAAGATACACTCCCAGAGGGTGGCGACTTAGCGTGTGTAATGCTGCGAAAAGCGGCTAGCGAGCGAACAACTCGGAATGAGGGCCGTTATACATAACTGTGACAATAACAGTTCCAGCAGCTACCACAAGAGGGCATCAAATATTATGTAAATGTATTTAATAATGATGTAGAGCTTTCTCATACACATGAAGAAGTTTTCTGTCAAAATAGAAAATTTAAATATAAATACAGATTTCGGCAAAATGTTGATGTTAAATAAAAAAAGAAAATCCCAGCAATATGAGATCTGAGATTAAATCACAAACTACAAGTACAAAGAAGGTATACTAGTGGAACATTAACTATGTAATGTTCTACTGTTTCCTAGCATACACTTCCCAGTTCGCTATGGAATAAAAACAATGTTAGTTGGTATCATATACTTGTGCATATAAAGGGGAAAAGCCTGGAACCATAGCAGGAACATGTGAAGATACGTTTTATCACAAAGTGCGATTATTCTAGGGCGCAGGTGGCCTGACTCAGAGTTGCACGCAATGGCCCTCATTCCGAGTTGTTCGCTCGCAAGGCGATTATAGCAGAGTTACACACGCTAAGCCGCCGCCTACTGGGAGTGAATCTAAACATCTTAAATGTGCGACCGATGTATTCGCAATATTGCGATCAAAACCGAGTTAGCAGTTTCTGAGTAACTCCAGACTTACTCTGCCTGTGCGATCAATTCAGTGCTTTTCGGTCCCGGCTGACGTCATAAACACACCCAGCGTTCGCCCAAGCACTCCCACCGTTTCTCCAGACACGCCTGCGTTTTTTCCGGAAACGGTAGCGTTTCCTGCCACACGCCCCTAAAACGCCGTACATCCGCCCAGTAACACCCATTTCCTGTCAATCACAATGCGTTCTCCGGAGCGACGAAAAAGCCGTGAGTAAAATTACTTTCTTCTTAGTAAAGTTACTTGACGCATGCGCAGTGCGAACATTACGCATGCGCACTAAGAGAATTCTCACTGCGATGCGATGAAAAATACCGAGCGAACAACTCGGAATGAGGGCCAATGTGCACAGAGCGATTGTTTGCTACTGGTACTACTGTAGGAAGTGGATAAACAGAACCATGGAAATGGTTCTTATGTGCGTCTTATGCAAGCATCACAAGTGTGTTGCAGAAGTGTTTGCATAGAAGTGGTATTACAGCATCTGCTCATAGTTTGCGCCTCAATTCTTGCACATTCACACAGATGTACACCAGGGAGGGGCTTTCTAGTGGCATTTGCATGCCCTCAATCAGTTCCAGAGTCCTTATTCAGTCTACACTTGGGTGATTTAATTCTTAAGAGATGTACTTTTTTTGGTCCAGTGGTGCTGATCTCCAGTCCCAGTCTGTAGTTGTGGTCGGAGGTGTAGCTAGGTGCCATGGTGACCGGAGCAAGGGTATGTTTCGGCGCCCCCTCCCATCTACGGAATTGGGTGCATGTTACATTTTTAAATAAATAATATTAAAAAATATTAAAATATTTGACATGGCCAGTTCTAGACCTTTGTGCACCCCCATGTATAAAACAGGGACAGTGCGCGCCGAAGGCATACAACAAAAATATTGGGTGAGGCTTCATGGGTTAAGGGCCCTGGCCACATAATAGTACCATTTCAGATTACACCGCACATTATTGTCTATTATTCACATTACACCACACAGTAGTGTCCATTATTCACATTACACCACACAGTAGTGCCATTATTCACATTATAACACACAGTAGTACCCCTTATACACTTTTACGCCACACAGTAGAGCCCCTTATACTTGTTACACAACACAGTAGAGCCGCTTATACATGTTATGCCACAGTAGAGCTGCTTATTTATTTATTTATTTATTTATTATTTATTAGCAGTTTCTTATATAGCGCAGCATATTCCGTTGCGCTTTACAATTAGAACAACAATTATAGAACAAAACTGGGCAAAGACAGACAGACAGAGGTAGGAAGGCCCTGCTCGCAAGCTTACAATCTATAGGGAAATAGGCATTGATACACAAGGATAGATGCTACCTGTCACATAATGGTTCCCCAGGTTGCTAGGTTCTTAATGGGTTGTATATGATATGATCACCCAGCAATGTTGGAAGACAAAATGTGAGTTTATGTGGACTGTACAGAGGGGATGTAACTTGATAGGGAAGCTGTGAAGGTTATGTGTGTGGGTCTGAAATTTGGTAGGCTTGTCTGAAGAGATGAGTTTTCAGAGAACGTTTAAAGGTTTGGAGACTAGAGGAGAGTCTTATTGTGCGTGGGAGTGCATTCCACAGAGTGGGTGAAGCCCGGGTAAAGTCCTGTAATTTTGAGTGGGAACAGGTAATACATGTGGATGAGAGACGCAGATCTTGCTTATATATGTTACACCACAGTAGAGCTACTTATATATGTTACACCACAGTAGAGTTGCTTATATATGTTACACCACAGTAGAGCCACTTATACATGTTACTCCGCAGCTTCTAATGCATAGAGAGGTGCTACAGCAACAACTGGTGCAGAGAGAGGTGCTTCAGTATCAATGTAGAGAGAGGTGCTGTAGCAGCCTGGTGCAGAAAGGGGTGCTGCAACAGAGAGAGATGCTGCAACAGTTGAGGCAGAAAGAGGTGCTACAGCAGCCAGGGCCGAGAGGGGTGTAGCAGGACTGCTGCACAGCTACAATACAAGCAAACAGTTAGATATATAAAGAAGACGGCAGAGCTCCGGCATGTGCTTGCTGTCAATGTCTACAGCTGTCGCCTCTGGCCTGCCCTGTTTCCTACCTAGCCTCCAAATCAGAGTCAGTGTGCGCCCCTCTGCTTCTCATCCTCCTGCTCTGCTGCTGCCTGTGCAGCGACCCACGGTAAAGCGGCCTGTGGTGGTGATGGTGGTGGGGGAAGAAGGGGAACAGGCAGCAGTGCACCCTATAACTTTACCGGCGCCCAGAGCTCACACTTCATCGGAGCCACCCTCGCTACACCCCTGGTTGTGGTCATGTGACCACTGACGTCATGCTGGTGCCAACTTCAAACAGCTCAGCCTATTAAACTATTCTGACAGTTTTAGCTCACTCCAGTACTCCAGCGTGACAGCGTCTGTTCTGTCTTAACCTCCAGTTTTCTTACCTGCCTTCTGCAGCATCGGCTCAAGCCGCAGGAACCTTATCTCAGCTATAAATTAGATATGTGCGGCGGGCACTTTTCGTGTTTTGTTTTATTTTTGGTTCTGGATCCCTGCTCGTGTTTTGGTTCTAGATTGGTTTTGCCAAAACCACCCTTTCGTGTTTTGGTTTTGGATCTGGATGATTTTTGAAAAAACATAAAAATAGCTAAAAACACAGAATTTGGGGGTAATTTTGATCCTACGGTATTATTAACCTCAATAACATTCATTTGCACTCATTTCCAGTCTATTCTGAACACCTTACAATTATTATTATTATTATTATCCTTTATTTATATGGCGCTACAAGGGTTCTGCAGCGCCCAATTACAGAGTACATATGCACATAATCAAAACAGGAAAACAGTGACTTACAGTTGAAGACAATATAAGACAAGACAGGGTAACTAAGCATAACTACACCAGTAAACGACATAGAGATAAGTTTCAAGGTGGCCAAAAACTGCAGGATTTGGGCAGTTGAGGATTATTAAAGTAAGAAAAGGATAAGCACATGAGGGAAGAGGGCCCTACTCGTGAGAGCTTACATTGTAAAGGGCAGGGGCAGACAGACATGGGTGACACAGATGGGGTAGACCGAGCATGGGACAGAGGGTTAGGATGAGATTTGGCTGGGTTTGGTAAAGAAGTGGAGTTTAAGATCCCATTTGAAGTTCTGTAGGGAGGTGGAGAGTCTGAGGGGGAGAGGTAAAGAATTCCAGAGAAAGGGGGCAGCACATGAAAAATCTTGGAGATAGGAGTGGGAGGAAGTAATCAGAAGACAGGAGAGTTGACGTGCAGTAGCAGAGCGAAGAGGACGGGTGGGAGAGTAAAGAGAGATAAGGTCAGAGATGTAAATGGGAGAGGAGTGGGTGCATGCTTTGTAAGTGAGTGTGAGAAGTTTGAATTGGATTCTGAAAGGGAAGGGAAACCAGTGAAGGGCTTGTAGGAGAGGTGGATGTAGTGCGTTTGGTGAGGAAGATGAGCTGTGCTGCAGCATTGAGGATAGATTGGAGTGGAGAGAGGTCATTGTCAGGGAGGCCAGTTAGGAGTAGATTACAGTAATCCAGTGTGGAAATAATGAGTGAGTGAATAATGGTCTTGGTGGCATCTTTGGTGGGAAAGGGTCTGATCCTGGAAATGTTTTTGAGATGAAAATTACAGGTTTGTGAGAGGTGCTGAATGTGTGGTTTGAAGGAGAGGGAGGAGTCAAGGATTATGCCAAGACAGCGTACTTGGGGGCTAGAGGAGATAGTCGTGCCATCAATGGATAATGAGATTGTGGGAGGTGAGGTTGTGCGGGAGGGTGGGAAGAAGATCAGCTCAGTCTTAGACATGTTGAGGTTAAGAAAGCGCTGGGACATCCAGGAGGAGATAGCAAAGAGACAGTTGGAGGTACGAGTTAGGAGAGCCGGGGAGAGATCAGGGGAGGAAAGGTAGATTTGAGTGTCATCAGCATAGAAGTGATAATGGAAGTTAAAAGAACTAATGAGTTCACCTAAAGAGGACGTAGAGAGAGAGAGAAAAGGAGAGACAAAGAACAGAGCCTTGGGGGACAGCAACAGTTAGTGGAAGTGGGGGGGGTAGCGTCATGAGAGGAGACAGATAAGTAACGATCAGAGAGGTAGGAAGACAGCCAGGAGAGGGCAGTATCACGCAGACCAAGAGAGTGAAGGATTTGCAGAAGGAGAGGGTGGTCCACAGTGTCAAAAGCAGCAGAGAAGTCAAGAAGAATAAGTAGAGAGTAGTGGCCCTTAGATTTGGCTGCATGGAGGTCATTGCAGACTTTTGTGAGGGCAGGTTCAGTGGAGTGGAGAGAACGGAAACCAGACTGGAATGGGTTAAGCAGTGAGTGAGAGGAAAGAAAGGCAGTGAGGCGATTATAGATAATATGCTCAAGGAGTTTGGAGGCAAAAGGGAGGAGAGAGATGGGTCGATAGTTGGAGAGGGTGTTTGGCTCAAGGGTAGGTTTTTTAAAGAATAGGGGAGACAAGAGCATGCTTGAAGGTAGGGGGGACAGTGCCTGAGAGAGAGGGAGAGATTGAGAAGGTGGGCAATCTGGGAAAGGCAGGAGAGGTAGTGGAGGAGGTGGGAGGGGATAGGGTCCAGTGGGTAGGTGGTGGGGGGGGAATGGATGAGGGCCATGACTTCCTCACCAGATACATGGGAGAAAGATGTCAGAGTTGGTGAGAGGGAATGGGAGGGGTGGCAAGGGATGGGTAGTGGCTGGTTGCTGGTCTGGTGGGATGTGATGTCCTGACATATGGGGGTTTATTTACTAAGATTTGTGTTCCTGCCGAATTGGTGGGAGTTTAAACTCAAATTTTATCAGCTGTATGTTTCTGCAACTTTTTTAAATTATTTTCGGTAATTTACTAAGCTGCCGAGTTTTAGTTTTTCGTATTCTGATGTCGATGTTATTCATATTGTCAGGCAGTGTATTACAGGAGTGATTAGTAAAACACTGCCGGACATAACACAATGAAGCCCGGCCGGATCAGTGATATCCATGCAGGGCTTCATTGTGTACAGTATGAAAAGAGTTAATACAGTTAAAAGTGTAAAAAAAAAATGCGTGGGGTCCCCCTCCTAAGCATAACCAGCCTCGGTCTCTTTGAGCTGGACCTGGTTGTTTAAATACTGGGGGAAAGATGACTGGGGTCGCCCCGTATTTAGACAACCAGCACCGGGCTCTTGGGCTGGCCCTGGTTCCATAAATATGGGGGATAAAAGACGTAGCGGTCCCCCGTATTTTTAAAACCAGCACCGAGCTCCACTAACCGAGAAGATAATGCCACAGCCGGGGGATACTTTTATATAGGTCCCTGCGGCCATGGCATTACCCCTACAACTAGTCAACCCTGGCTGGGGTTCCCTGGAGGAGTGGGGACCCCTTAAATTAAAGGGTCCCCCCCTCCAGGCACCCAAGGACCAGGGGTGAAGCCCGAGGCTGTTCCCCCCCATCCCTGGACGGTGGATGGGGGGCTGATAGCCTTTGTGTAAAAAAAAGAATATTGTCTTTTTTTGTAGAACTACAAGTCCCAGCAAGCCTCACCCACTTGCTGGTACTTGGAGAACCACAAGTACCAGCATGCGGGGAAATAACGGGCCCACTGGTACCTGTGGTTCTACAACAAAAGAAATACCCAAATATAAACAATACAAACACACCGTGACAGTATAACTTTAATTAACATACATGTACACTTACACACTCACACATACTTACCTAGTGTCCCACGGAGCCCCTCGGTCCACTCGTCAAGTAGAATCCAATTGGAAACCCTGAAAAAAGTCCAAAATACTCACCTATTTTCCAGTAATGAATGGTCCTCTTCATTCCATGTAGAATCCACAGGGTTAAAAGAAAAAAAAAGAAAAAAACCCGGTCCAACGCACTAAAGGGGTTCCATGTTTACACATGAAACCCTTTTTCCCGATTGCCGGGACCCCCCGTGACTGCTGTCACTGGAGATCCCGCCAGCCAATCAGGGAGCGCCATGTCATAGCGTTCTCCTGATTGGCTGTGCGCTCCTGGCCTGTCAATCAGACTGAGCGCAGCGGCTAGAATGGAGCTTAGTGCAGCTCCATTCTGGCCTATAATGGGAACTTTGTGGTCTGCAGTTAACCACAAAGTAAATTGGGATCACTCGTTGTCCGTTCGTGCCTCTAGTCTTGGGTCACCCCTGGCTTGCAGTCCATAATCCAATCACTGATTGGCATTCTGGGGAAATTTCACAATGGGGTTCCAACTGCTTTGGAAGATGTGTTACTCGTCCGGTGCGGGTCGCAGTCATTGCTTCAGAAGGTATTCCTTCTGCTTACCGGGACTATGCGGATGTATTTTCCAAAGGTAATGCGGTTGTCCTTCCGCCCCATCGTTCTTATGATTGCACCGTTGACCTCATTCCTGGGGTTAGTTTGCCTAGGGGGAGACTCTATGCACTGCCTGGCCCAGAAACTAAGGCCATGGACGAATATGTGCAGGAAAGTCTAAAGAAGGGCTTTATTGGGCCGTCAAAGTCCCCTTTGAGTGCGGGGTTCTTTTTTGTAGAAAAAAAAGACGTATCTCTTAGACCCTGCATAGACTACCGAGCCCTGAATAAGATTTCGGTTAAAATTACTTACCCCTTACCCCTCATTTCAGTGTTGTTTGATCAACTCTGCACCGTGGTCATATTCTCTAAAATAGACTTTAGAGCAGCTTATAACCTCATCAGAATAAGATCAGGGGATGAGTGGAAAACAGCTTTTAGTACACAGTCTGGGCACTACGAATACCTGGTGATTCCGTTTGGTCTCTCTAACGCTCCCGCTGTGTTTCAGGATCTGATTAACGATGTCCTCCTCGACTTCTTGGGGAGATTTGTGGTTGTTTATTTGGATGACATTTTAATCTTTTCTGAGTCTCCGGAACAGCATTGTCTCCATGTTCGGCAAGTGCTTCAAAAATTGCGGGAGAATCACTTATATGCCAAGTTGGAAAAATTTGATTTTCATGTCACACAGGTACCCTTTTTAGGATACATTATTTCACCTGAAGGATTTTTTTATGGAACCTAAAAAAATCCAGGCAGTTTGGGATTGGGCTCAACACACTAACTTGAAGGCAATTCAGAGGTTTTTGGGTTTTGCCAATTATTATAGACGTTTCATTCATGCTTTTTCCGAATTCGTTGCCCCTATTGTGGCGTTGACTAAGAAGTGTGCTGATCCATCAAAGTGGTCGCCTCAAGCTAAGGGTGCCTTCTGGGCATTGAAACAGACATATGTTTCTGCTCCTGTCCTTAGACACCCCAATCCTGATCCACAAAAGAGGTGTTTTTCACACCCCAACTCCCGGCGCAATTAAACCAATTATATTCAATTAGACTTCAGCTGCACACATATGAAAGGATTAGCTAAATCCTCCAAAAATTTATTAGAGAAAAAGGGAGAGAAACAATGGTGCGCTCGAATTAAAATATATACTGTTTATAGTAAAAAAAGTAGGTGTCCACTTCTATTCACTGCTGAAATCAGTAACAAAGAGTCTGCTTTAATTTATATACAATTCTTTTACTCACATAAATTGACACACATACATATATAAAATGAACTTAAAATCTGTATGTTCCACACACTCTAATAGAGGACAGATAGTATTCACTAGCACTGTGAAGGATTAGCAGCAACAGTGTAGTTGTATTCTTAATAGTAACAATGTATTTCTGTGACACTAAACAGACTAGACCAATCTGTTACATCCAGTTATGTCACATCAAAATGTATCAAATCTGTAACAACTGCCCACACGCTGTATCACAAGTCTCTCAGATCTTCCTGCTACTGGCGTCCCAGTGCAGAGGAGTGCTGTTGTAATCTTACCCGAGCCTGCGGGAATGTCCAATATTAAGATGCACGCACCCAGAGAGATACGGATCCTGTACAGCTTCCAAGGGCAGTGCCTACCGCCGGTAATTAGTTGTTAATTTCAGTCCTGGCGGGCACACAGATTAGTATGGCTCCAAAGTGCCGCTTATAAGCGGCACTTTGGAGCCATACTAATCTGTGTGCCCGCCAGGACTGAAATTAACAACTAATTACCGGCGGTAGGCACTGCCCTTGGAAGCTGTACAGGATCCGTATCTCTCTGGGTGCGTGCATCTTAATATTGGACATTCCCGCAGGCTCGGGTAAGATTACAACAGCACTCCTCTGCACTGGGACGCCAGTAGCAGGAGGATCTGAGAGACTTGTGATACAGCGTGTGGGCAGTTGTTACAGATTTGATACATTTTGATGTGACATAACTGGATGTAACAGATTGGTCTAGTCTGTTTAGTGTCACAGAAATACATTGTTACTATTAAGAATACAACTACACTGTTGCTGCTAATCCTTCACAGTGCTAGTGAATACTATCTGTCCTCTATTAGAGTGTGTGGAACATACAGATTTTAAGTTCATTTTATATATGTATGTGTGTCAATTTATGTGAGTAAAAGAATTGTATATAAATTAAAGCAGACTCTTTGTTACTGATTTCAGCAGTGAATAGAAGTGGACACCTACTATTTTACTATAAACAGTATATATTTTAATTCGAGCGCACCATTGTTTCTCTCCCTTTTAACCCCAATCCTGATCTTCCTTTTATCGTTGAGGTAGAGGCCTCTGAGGTTGGGGTGGGGGCTGTTCTGCCTCAAGAGGACCCCGAGTCTTTGGTTTTACATCCTTGTGATTTCATGTCTAAAAAAATTCTCTTCCGCAGAGACCAACTTTGATGTTGGTAATAGAGAATTGTTAGCAGTCAAGTGGGCTTTTGAGAAATGGAGGCACTGGCTTGAGGGAGCAAAGCATACTGTCACTTTGTTTACGGACCACAAGAATCTACAGTATATTGAGTCAGCAAAACGTCTTAATTCCCAGCAGGCTCGCTGGGCGTTATTCTTTGCTCGGTTCAATTTCATCATCACCCACAGGCCCAGTTCTAAGAACACTAAAGATGATGCCCTGTCACATTGTTTTCTTCCTGTTCACGATAACCATTCTCCTGCTATCCCAATTATTCCAGCAGCCTCTGTCCGAACAGGTCTCACACATGATCTACACACAATTAGCTCAGGTTCAGGAACAGGCTCCTAGAAATACTCCCGTTGGCCATCTCTTCGTTCTTGAGAAGTAGTGTTCTTGCCGAGATTCACGATAACAAGGTTGCTGGCCATCCAGGGGTTGCTAAAATGCTGGAGTTGCTCTCCCACTCTGTGTGGTGGCCTAATCTATCCAAGGATGTTAGGGAGTTCATTCTCTCTTGCCAAGATTGTGCCAGGCATAAGGTTGTTAGGCGCGGCGGTCTTCGGCCGTGCCCTGACTGAGCAGCGGTCACGGCCGCCGCGCCTCTCTCCTTCCCTGTCCCCCGCATGGCGCCTAGCAACGCCAGGACGCCGTGCGCACGATAGCCGCCGGGTCCCTGGCAATGCAGGATGCCGTGCGTGCAGGGCTGCCGGGTGCATAGCAACGGGGACGCCACAGGTGGACCGCGTTCCCCGTTGCTAAGAATAGTTAATTAGGTTGCTCGTGCAGCAGGGCAGCTGCACGGCAACTAGTAATTAGGGTCTGGGGGCTGGTCCTGTTGGCCCTCCTGTTATTGGCCAGCAGGGCCTTTTTATGTGAGCCAGCACACTGCAGCCCCGCCGGTGATAGCTTCTTGTATGCTGTTCCTACCTTGCAGAACTCTGTTCTGGTCAGCCGTGTTTGGTGGATCTTGCTCCCTGCCCTTTGGTACTTTGGAGGTCCGAAGCCGGTCCTGGGAATCCTTCTAGTCCTTGCGAACCTGTTTGTCATCTGGGGTTCTCGACCGGTTTCGTGAGTAGCGGCTTCTGCCGCGTGTTGCGGCCTATGCCGCTTAGTGTTTACTTTACTGTGAATTGGTGCATTTGCGGAGGTTTCCGCTTTCACTGTCCTCCCCGGAACTCGGCGGTGCCATGTAGAGGAGTGGACAGTGGTTTCTTTGTAGTTCTTTTCCTTTGGCGGCGTGCCGCACATACGTTTAGTTTTTAGGTAGTTTATAGCCCCTAGCGTGGTTGTTTCAGTTAGAGGTCCCCTTGTTATTACCCTGTCTCAGTTCACGCCTTGTCTCTCTTTAAGACCTGAGGGGGCATCGGAGTTGGGCAGACCTAATCCGCCCTTCAAACGCGGCTGCAATGGGCCCAAGAAACCATAGTCGTTCAGGAGTGAATTGATAATACGGGTAAGACAACGGAGGTAGGGTGCTAGGGGCTATTTCCTTCCCATTTCCCAATCCCAGCATTCCATCTTGGTGCTCAGGACTCACTACATAAGATCTCCCCTGTCCTGAGCATCAGGATCGTAACAAAGGTGTTACGGTCTCTTCCCATTGGGCAGCTCCTGCCTCTAGCTATTCCAGTCAGGCCATGGTCACACATTTCAATGGATTTTGTGGTGGATCTTCCACTCTCCTCTGGTTTTCAGGTGATCTGGGTGGTGGTGGATCGATTTAGCAAAATGGCCCACTTCATTTATTTACCTCGATTACCATCTACTCAGGTTCTGGCAGGCTTGTTCCTTCGCCACGTTTTCAGGCTCCATGGATTACCCATGGATATTGTCTCGGACCGGAAACCACAGTTTATTGTCCGTTTCTGGAAGCTCTTTTGCGCCTCGTTAAACATGAGACTCAATTTAACCTCTGGTTACCACCCGCAGTGTAACGGGTAGATGGAGTGTTTGAACCAATCTCTGAAGCAGTATCTGCGTGTTTATGCTGCAAAGCTTCAGAACAATTGGTCAGAATATCTTCCCCTGGCCAAGTTTGCCTACAATAACGCCTGTCATTCATCCACCAAGGTGTCTCCATTCTTTTCAGACATTGGCTTTCATCCTAGAGCCAATTCCTTTTGTCCCAATTATCCATCTTCTTCCTTGGCCTTGACTACCCGCCTCAGAGTTATTTGGAAAAAGGTGCACCTTGCTCTTAAGAAAGCTGCTTTCCGGGAGAAATTTTTTTCGGACAGGTTCCGACGTTCATGCAACTTTAAGGTGGGAGACAAGGTGTGGTTTTCAACCTGTAACATCAAATTCCGACAACCATCGGCTAATTTTGGACCCAGATTCATCGGGCCATTTGTTATTATCAAACAGGTCAATCCGGTTGCCTTTCGGCTACAATGGCTCTCCCATGATTGGTCAGCAGGACCTTTTTATGGGAGCCAGGATGGTGCAGCCTCACCGGTGATAGCTTCCTGTGGAGTCTGTACCTGCCTCTGGAGTGTTCATGCTTACAGTCTGTACATTCCAGCATCCTGTGTCCTGTTTTCCTCAGTCTGGTCCTGGGGATCAATTCCTGCCTTCCATCCGAGTGATCTTGAATCTTGAGCCTTGGGATCCTGGTTGCTACCTGCGTGCACCTTTCCCAGTGTCATGAGTAGCGGCTCTGCCGCACCTTATGGCTGAAGCCGCATTCTCCTTATTTTCTTGTCATTGGCCAGTATTTACTAAAAAATCGAGTTTGTCCGATTTGTGTTTTTTTTCTAAGTCCCAATCCGGGAATTTACTATGCACCAATCTCGGCAGTGTTTGGACTATTCGTAATGGTTTGAATGACAACGTTCACAAATACGAATGAATAGACCATCGGTCAAACGCGGCTGTTATTTCAAGGAATACGGGCATTCACTATTCATTCGTATTTGGGTGTTAGTTTCTGAGTGCTCAATTGCGGGTCTGTTTTTTTTCGATTCGTTAAAAAAAGCAGCAATAAAATAGACCTGCTTTTTCCAGTCGAGTTTGGTTAACCATGCACGGATCAGTGAGATCTGTGCATGGTTATCTATGGGAAAGGGTCTGTTTAATGTTAAATCTGAAAAAAAAATTGTGTGGGGTCCCCCTTCCTAAGCATAACCAGCCTCGGGCTCTTTGAGCCGGTCCTGGTTGAAAAAATATGGGGGGGAAATGACAGGGGTTCCCCCATATTTAATCAACCAGCACCGGGCTCTGCGCCTGGTCCTGGTTCCAAAAATACGGGGGACAAAAAGTGTAGGGGTCCCCCGTATTTCTGAAACCAGCACCGGGCTCCACTAGCTGGGGAGAAAATGCCACAGCCGGGGGGACACTTTGATATCGGTCCCTGCGGCCGTGCCATTAAAACCCCAACTAGTCACCCCTGGCCGGGGTACCCTGGAGGAGTGGGGACCCCTTCAATCAAGGGGTCCCCCCCCTCCAGCCACCCAAGGGCCAGGAGTGAAGCCAGAGGCTGTCCCCTCCAACCAAGGGCGGCGGATGGGGGGCTGATAGCCTTGTGTGAAAATGTGAATATTGTTTTTAGTAGCAGTACTACAAGTCCCAGAAAGCCTCCCCCGTAAACTGGTACTTGGAGCACCACAAGTACCAGCATGCGGTGGAAAACCGGGCCCGCTGGTACCTGTAGTAGTACTACTACTAAAAAAATACCCCAATAAAAACAGGACACACACACCGTGACAGTACAACTTTATTACATACATGCACACCAACATACACACATACTTACCTATGTTCCCACGAGGCTCGGTCCTCTTCTCCATGTAGAATCCTAGGGGTACCTGTGAAAAAAATTATACTCAAATAATCCAGTGAAGAATCCGACCTTTGAATAATCCACGTACTTGGCAAAAAAATAAAACGGAAACCCGACCACGCACTGAAAGGGGTCCCATGTTTACACATGGGACCCCTTTCCCCGACTGCCAGGACCCCCCCTGACTCCTGTCAAAGAGGGTCACTTCAGCCAATCAGGGAGCGCCTATGCGCTCCATTGTAGCCAATGGTGGGAACTTTGCGGTCAGCGGTGAGGTTACTTTCGGTCAACCGCTGACCGCAAAGTTCCCACCATTGGCTACAATGGAGCGCATAGGCGCTACATTGTATCACTGCCGTGTGCTGCCTGACAGACACTACAGGAGCACACAGCCAATCAGGAGGCTGCCACGACGCTCCCTGATTGGCTGAAGGGACCCTCTTTGACAGGAGTCAAGGGGGGTCCTGGCAGTCGGGGAAAGGGGTCCCATGTGTAAACATGGGACCCCTTTCAGTGCGTGGTCGGGTTTCCGTTTTATTTTTTTGCCAAGTACGTGGATTATTCAAAGGTCGGATTCTTCACTGGATTATGTGAGTATAATTTTTTTCACAGGTACCCCTAGGATTCTACATGGAGAAGAGGACCGAGCCTCGTGGGAACATAGGTAAGTATGTGTGTATGTTGGTGTGCATGTATGTAATAAAGTTGTACTGTCACGGTGTGTGTGTCCTGTTTTTATTGGGGTATTTTTTTAGTAGTAGTACTACAGGTACCAGCGGGCCCGGTTTTCCAACGCATGCTGGTACTTGTGGTGCTCCAAGTACCAGCTTGCGGGGGAGGCTTGCTGGGACTTGTAGTACTGCTACTAAAAACAATATTCACATTTTCACACAAGGCTATCAGCACCCCATCCGCCGCCCTTGGATAGGGGGGACAGCCTCGGGCTTCACCCCTGGCCCTTGGGTGGCTGGAGGGGGGGGACCCCTTGATTGAAGGGGTCCCCACTCCTCCAGGGTACCCCGGCCAGGGGTGACTAGTTGGGGTTTTAATGGCACGGCCGCAGGGACCGATATCAAAGTGTCCCCCGGCTGTGGCATTATCTCCCCAGCTAGTGGAGCCCGGTGCTGGTTTCAGAAATACGGGGGACCCCTACGCTTTTTGTCCCCCGTATTTTTGGAACCAGGACCAGGTGCAGAGCCCGGTGCTGGTTGATTAAATATGGGGGAACCCCTGTAATTTTTTACCCCATATTTTTTCAACCAGGACCGGCTCAAAGAGCCCGAGGCTGGTTGTGCTTAGGAGGGGGGGACCCCACGCAAATTTTTCAAGATTTTTTAAGACTTTAAAAAACTTTTTAAGGTACACAATGAAGCCCTGCACGGATCTCACAGATCCGGCCGGGATTCCTTGTGTTTTTTCAGGCAGTGTTTTACTCATCACTCCCGTAAAACACTGCCTGAAATTACGAATCACATCGACATCGGAAAATAAGAATTTACTCACCGGTAATTCTATTTCTCGTAGTCCATAGTGGATGCTGGGTACTCCGTAAGGACCATGGAGAATAGACGGGCTCCGCAGGAGACTGGGCACTCTAAAAGAAAGATTAGGTACTATCTGGTGTGCACTGGCTCCTCCCTCTATGCCCCTCCTCCAGACCTCAGTTAGGGAAACTGTGCCCGGAAGAGCTGACACTACAAGGAAAGGATTTGGAATCCAGGGTAAGACTCATACCAGCCACACCAATCACACCGTATAACTTGTGATAACTATACCCAGTTAACAGTATGAACAACAAATGAGCCTCATGAACAGATGGCTCATAACAAAACCCTTTAGTTAAGCAATAACTATATACACGTATTGCAGAGAGTCCGCACTTGGGACGGGCTCCCAGCATCCACTACGGACTACGAGAAATAGAATTACCGGTGAGTAAATTCTTATTTTCTCTGACGTCCTAGTGGATGCTGGGTACTCCGTAAGGACCATGGGGATTATACCAAAGCTCCCAAACGGGCGGGAGAGTGCGGATGACTCTGCAGCACCGAATGAGCAAACTCAAGGTCCTCCTCAGCCAGGGTATCAAACTTGTAGAATTTTGCAAACGTGTTTGATCCCGACCATCTAGCAGCTCGGCAAAGTTGTAAAGCCGAGACCCCTCGGGCAGCCGCCCAAGTTGAGCCCACCTTCCTCGTGGAATGGGCTTTGACTGATTTAGGATGCGGCAGTCCAGCCGCAGAATGTGCAAGTTGAATCGTGCAACAGATCCAGCGAGCAATAGTCTGCTTAGAAGCAGGAGCACCCAGCTTGTTGGGTGCATGCAGGATAAACAGCGAGTCAATTTTTCTGACTCTAGCCGTCCTGGAAACATAGATTTTCAGGGCCCGGACTACGTCCAGCAACTTGGAAGCCTCCAAGTCCAGAGTAGCCGCAGGCACCACAATAGGTTGGTTCAAATGAAACGCTGATACCACCTTAGGGAGAAATTGGGGACGAGTCCTCAATTCTGCCCTGTCCATATGGAAGATCAGATAGGGGCTTTTACATGACAAAGCCGCCAATTCTGACACACGCCTAGCCGAAGCCAAGGCCAAAAGCATGACCACTTTCCACGTGAGATATTTCAACTCCACGGTCTGAAGTGGCTCAAACCAATGTGATTTTAGGAAATCCAACACAACGTTGAGATCCCAAGGTGCCACTGGGGGCACAAAAGGGGGCTGAATATGCAGCACTCCCTTAACAAACGTCTGAACTTCAGGCAGTGAAGCCAGTTCTTTTTGAAAGAAAATAGACAGGGCCGAAATCTGGACTTTAATGGATCCCAATTTTAGGCCCATAGTCACTCCTGACTGTAGGAAGTGCAGAAATCGACCCAGCTGAAATTCTTCTGTTGGGGCCTTCATAGCCTCACACCAAGCAACATATTTTCGCCATATGCGGTGATAATGTTTTGCTGTCACATCCTTCCTAGCTTTTATCAGCGTAGGAATGACTTCAACTGGAATGCCCTTTTCCATCAGGATCCGGCGTTCAACCGCCATGCCGTCAAACGCAGCCGCGGTAAGTCTTGAACCATACAGGGCCCCTGCTGCAGCAGGTCCTGTCTGAGAGGTAGAGGCCAAGGGTCCTCTGAGATCATTTCTTGTAGTTCCGGGTACCAAGTCCTTCTTGGCCAATCCGGAACGATGAGTATAGTTCTTACTCCTCTCTTTCTTATTATCCTCAGTACCTTTGGTATGAGAGGAAGAGGAGGGAACACATAAACCGACTGGTACACCCACAGTGTCACTAGAGCGTCCACAGCTATCGCCTGAGGGTCCCTTGACCTGGCGCAATATCTTTTTAGCTTTTTGTTGAGGCGGGACGCCATCATGTCCACCTGTGGCCTTTCCCAACGATTTACAATCAGCTGGAAGACTTCTGGATGAAGTCCCCACTCTCCCGGGTGGAGGTCGTGCCTGCTGAGGAAGTCTGCTTCCCAGTTGTCCACTCCCGGAATGAACACTGCTGACAGTGCTATCACGTGATTTTCCGCCCATCGGAGAATCCTTGTGGCTTCTGCCATCGCCATCCTGCTTCTTGTGCCGCCCTGTCGGTTTACATGGGCGACCGCCGTGATGTTGTCTGACTGAATCAGCACCGGCTGGTTTTGAAGCAGGGGTCTTGCCTGACTTAAGGCATTGTAAATGGCCCTTAGTTCCAGAATATTTATGTGTAGGGAAGCTTCCTGACTCGACCATTGTCCTTGGAAGTTTCTTCCCTGAGTGACTGCCCCCCAACCTCAGAGGCTTGCATCCGTGGTCACCAGGATCCAGTCCTGTATGCCGAATCTGCGGCCCTCGAGAAGATGAGCACTCTGCAGCCACCACAGCAGAGACACCCTGGCCCTCGGGGACAGGGTGATCAGCCGATGCATCTGAAGGACCACTTGTCTAACAGATCCCACTGAAAGATCCGTGCATGGAACCTGCCGAATGGAATCGCCTCGTAAGAAGCTACCATCTTTCCCAGGACACGCGTGCAGTGATGCACCGACACCTGTTTTGGTTTTAGGAGGTCTCTGACCAGAGATGACAACTCCTTGGCCTTCTCCTCCAGGAGAAACAGCTTCTTCTGTTCTGTGTCCAGAATCATACCCAGGAACAGCAGACGCGTCGTAGGAACCAGCTGCGACTTCGGGATATTCAGAATCCAGCCGTGCTGTTGTAGCACTTCCTGAGATAGTGCTACTCCGACCAACAACTGCTCCCTGGACCTCGCCTTTATAAGGAGATCGTCCAAGTACGGGATAATTATAACTCCCTTCTTTCGAAGGAGTATCATCATTTCGGCCATTACTTTGGTAAATACCCTCGGTGCCATGGACAGACCAAACGGCAACGTCTGGAATTGGTAATGGCAGTCCTGTACCACAAAACGGAGGTACACCTGGTGAGGTGGGTAAATGGGGACATGTAGGTAAGCATCCTTGATGTCCAGTGATACCATGTAATCCCCCTCTTCCAGGCTTGCAATAACCGCCCTGAGCGATTCCATTTTGAACTTGAACTTCCTTATATAAGTGTTCATTGATTTCAAATTTAGAAAGGGTCTCACCGAACCGTCTGGTTTCGGTACCACAAACATTGTGGAATAGTAACCCCGTCCCTGTTGAAGGAGGGGAACTTTTATTATCACCTGCTGGAGGTACAGCTTGTGAATTGCCGCCAGTACTACCTCCCTGTCCTGGGGAGTAGCTGGCAAGGCTGATTTGAGGTAACGGCGAGGGGGAGACGTCTCAAATTCCAGCTTGTATCCCTGAGATACCACTTGTAGAACCCAGAGATCCACCTGTGAGCGAACCCACTGGTCGCTGAAGTTCCGGAGACGGGCCCCAACCGCACCTGGCTCCACCAGTGGAGCCCCAGCGTCATGCGGTGGACTTAGTGGAAGCAGGGGAGGATTTTTGTTCTTGGGAACTGGCTGTATGGTGCAGCTTTTTCCCTCTACCCCTGCCTCTGGGCAGAAAGGACGCGCCTTTAACCCGCTTGCCTTTCTGGGGCCGAAAGGACTGTACCTGATAATACGGTGCTTTCTTAGGCTGTGAGGGAACCTGAGGTAAAAATGTCGACTTCCCAGCTGTTGCTGTGGAAACGAGGTCCGAGAGACCATCCCCAAACAATTCCTCACCCTTGTAAGGCAAAACCTCCATGTGCCTTTTAGAATCCGCATCACCTGTCCACTGCCGAGTCCATAATACTCTCCTGGCAGAAATGGACATTGCATTAATTCTAGATGCCAGCCGGCAAATATCCCTCTGTGCATCTCTCATATATAAGACGACGTCTTTAATATGCTCTATGGTTAGCAAAATCGTATCCCTGTCGAGGGTATCAATATTTTCTGACAGGGTATCGGACCAAGCTGCTGCAGCACTACACATCCAAGCTGAAGCAATAGCAGGTCTCAGTATAGTACCTGAGTGTGTATATACAGACTTCAGGATAGCCTCCTGCTTTCTATCCACAGGCTCCTTTAAGGCGGCCGTATCCTGAGACGGCAGTGCCACCTTTTTTGACAAGCGTGTGAGCGCCTTATCCACCCTCGGGGATGTCTCCCAACGTAACCTGTCCTCTGGCGGGAAAGGGTACGCCATCAGTAACTTTTTAGAAATCACTAGTTTCTTATCGGGGGAAGCCCACGCTTCTTCACACACTTCATTCAACTCATCTGATGGGGGGAAAAACCACTTGTTGCTTTTTTTTCCCCCCAAACATAATACCCTTTTTAGTGGTACCTGGGTTAATGTCAGAAATGTGCAACACATTTTTCATTGCCGTAATCATGCAACGGATGGCCCTAGTGGAATGTACATTAGTCTCGTCCTCGTCGACACTGGAGTCAGACTCTGTGTCGACATCTGTGTCTGCCATCTGAGGTAGCGGGCGTTTTTGAGCCCCTGATGGCCTTTGAGACGCCTGGGCAGGCACTGGCTGAGAAGCCGGCTGTCCCACAGCTGTTATGTCATCGAACCTTTTATGCAAGGAGTTCACACTGTCGTGTAAAACCTTCTGCATATCCATCCACTCTGGTGTCGACCCCGCAGGGGGTGACATCACACTTATCGGCACCTGCTCCGCCTCCACATAAGCCTCCTCATTAAACATGTCGACACAGCCGTACCGACACACCGCACACACACACGGAATGCTCTGACTGAGGACAGGACCCCACAAAGTCCTTTGGGGAGACAGAGAGAGAGTATGCCAGCACACACCACAGCGCTATATAATCAGGGATTTACACTAACACAAAGTGATTTTTCCCTATAGCTGCTTTACATATACAGTTTTGCGCCTAAATTTAGTGCCCCCCCTCTCTTTTTTACCCTTTGAGCCTGGAAACTGCAGGGGAGAGCCTGGGGAGCTGTCTTCCAGCGGAGCTGTGAAGAGGAAATGGCGCCAGTGTGCTGAGGGAGATAGCCCCGCCCCCCTCTCGGCGGACTTCTCCCGCTCTTATATTTATATTATGGCGGGGGATTTTTGCACATATATAGTTTTTTAGACTATATTATGTGCTGTTTGCCAATGTAAGGTACTCTAATTGCAGCCCAGGGCGCCCCCCCCCCCCCCCAGCGCCCTGCACCCATCAGTGACCGGAGTATGTGGTGTGCATAGGGAGCAATGGCGCACAGCTGCAGTGCTGTGCGCTACCTTAATGAAGACCTGAGTCTTCAGCCGCCGATTTTCAGGATGTTCTTCTTGCTTCTGGCTCTGCAAGGGGGACGGCGGCGCGGCTCCGGGACCGGACGATCGAGGACGGGTCCTGTGTTCGATCCCTCTGGAGCTAATGGTGTCCAGTAGCCTTAGAAGTCCAAGCTAGCTGCAAGCAGGTAGGTTCGCTTCTCTCCCCTTAGTCCCTTGTAGCAGTGAGTCTGTTGCCAGCAGATCTCACTGAAAATAAAAAACCTAACAAATACTTTCTTTACTAGAAGCTCAGGAGAGCCCCTAGTGTGCAACCAGCTCGGGCCGGGCACAGATTCTAACTGAGGTCTGGAGGAGGGGCATAGAGGGAGGAGCCAGTGCACACCAGATAGTACCTAATCTTTCTTTTAGAGTGCCCAGTCTCCTGCGGAGCCCATCTATTCCCCATGGTCCTTACGGAGTACCCAGCATCCACTAGGACGTCAGAGAAAAAACGATTGTGCAAAACTCGGCAGCTTAGTGAATGATCGTATCAGGATTCAAAAAGTTGCAGTAAAATGCACCCGATACCATTCGAGTTCAAACACCCTTCAAAACGGCCAAAACACGAATCTTTGTAAATATACCCCATTGTGTTTTTTCGGCGGAGGTTTCCGCAAGTGTTGTCCTTGCCGTACTATGACAGGTTCGTATTCAGCACTTGGGCAGCGTTACTTTGGTTTGCTATTTTTCTTGGAGACTGCACCGCACATAAACTAGTTATTTATTTTCTGTAGTCTTCTCCTTCATTGTCGTGTCTGTCTTAGTTAGATTCCCCCTTGTTCTCTCTGTCTCGGTTAACGCCTTGTCACCTATTAAGACCGGGGGGCATCGGAGTCTGGGCGGACCTAATTCGCCCGTTCAAACGCGGTTGCCGTGGACACAAGAAACCATAGTCTTGCAGGCTTTAATTGACCACTGGGAAGGACAACAGAGTCAGGGATTTTTGTTAGGGGTAGCTGCATATATCAGTTCTACCGCAGCTTCACGTATCTGTACTCAGAACTCTTCTATTGCCACCCAATCTCTTGGGTTTCAAGTACGTTGAACATAACATTAATGAAGTAAGCATGTGTCATTCTTGTGAAGTCATCAGTGAATGTCAGGTAATATTGGTATCCACTTATTGATTTCACTTTCTTTTTTTTTAACTGAAATATTTTTATTGAAGAAATATTTTATATTACAGATGTTCTAAGGAAACATTGACAGATATGAAATATATCACACCAAAATATTCAATCTGTAATAACAGTAAAACAAAAAAGAAAGAAATAGGAGGTTAAAGAAAAAGGGAAGGGAGGAAAGAAGAAAAAAATAGCAAATACCAACTATTAATATCATTATTAATCAATGAGATAGAAAGAGTATAAACATAGCGCATGTCCAAGAAACATTCATCTATAGATCCATGGGAATAGAAAGGTTTGTCTCTGCAGTGGAGATATGGTAAAAGTTTGCAAGGGTTAGTCCCATAAATCAAATCAGCTGTCAGAAAATATCTTGTGTGAAGGAAGACTAACATGACTCCCCTATTATAAAATGTTAAGCTGGGCTGTATGAGAAGCATAAAAGTCTGACCAGGCCAACCATTTCCTCAGAGGGGAATACAAGGCCATAGAGTATTTAAAACCTATGGTTTCCATTTCATAGTTCCTCTGAACATAAGACACAATCTTCAATAATGTCGGAGGATCAGTTCTTTTCCAATATTGGGCAATAACCGCTCTGGTAGCTATCAGTATATGACCTATAACATATGTATTGACACTTTGTAAAGAAGTGGGAAAATAATGAAAATATATAGTTTCAGGAAGAAGCGGGAGACATTCATAACTTGCTTAATCAATTTGAATACCTCATTCCATAGCGTTTTGATTTTGGGGCTTAGCCAAAATATATGAATAAGTTTACCCTAGAATCCGCATAATCTCTAACAAAATTTGGGGGAGTCGGGCCAAATCTTGTGCAATTTAACCGGGGTATGGTATAGATCATAATTGGTCTTAAACATCATTTCTGAATGGTTAATACATCTAGACATCCGAAATACATTTAAAAATATTCATTCTCAATCCTCATCTGTTAAAGTAATTTTTAACTCTAATTCCCATCTGGATTGAATATGAAGTTTCTGCTCTTTGTGAGGGGATAGGAGAGTAAAGTACCGTAGAGAAATCCCATGTTTATGACCTGGAGCAGCGAGTTTAGATAATATATAAGGAGGCGGGGCAGAGAGAGAATGTGAGTCAAGCGAGTTTGCTGAAATTCAATGTCTGACACGTAGGTATTTATAAAAAATACTTAGTCAGGATAGAGTATTGTGTTTGTAAATGTTGAAAAGATTTCAGAATCAAATTGTCGTATAAATCTTTGATCGAGAGAATACCTGAATCATACCAGTTCTGTAGATAGAGATCAGGAATTAATTTTGCTACAACTGGGAGGGTGAGACTGGAGAAGGGGAGATGAAATTCGTATAAGGAAGAGATTAATTTATACCAAACTGTCAGTGTGTTTGAAACACTTCTTAAGGAAGTAGTGGAGGATGGTCTGTGACTAGGTTTGGTCCAAATCAGGTCATATAAAGGGAAGCCCCGGCACATACTTTTTTCTATGTCTACCCAGGCTTTAAAAATTCCAGGGAACAGCCAGTCCTTCATTTGATCAAGTAAACATGCTTGTTGATATAACTCCAAATTAGGAAAGGCTAGGCCTTCTCTCCATTTAGATCTTTGTAAGTTAGTTCTAGCTATCCTAGATTTCTTACCTTTCCAGAGAAATGTGGATATACAGTAGCAGAATAAAATTTGTTCAGTAGTTTAATTGGGACCAAATACAGAATAGCTCTAAATAGGTAAAGAATCTTGGGCAGCAGCATCATTTTAATAGAGGAAAGGCATCTCATCCAGGAAATATCATAGTTTATCCACTTCTTTGTAAGATCAGTAAATTGGGCAAGGAGGGGTAAGTATTTACATGGTATTACCTCTTGTAGTCGTAGGGGGATTTTAATTCCTAGATATTGTAGGGTAGAGGTTTGCCAAGCGTAATTGTAGCGTGATTTTAGTGTTTGGAGAGAGGGTTGGTCTATACCGAAGGGTAGCGCTTCAGTTAGGATGTGTTTAGTTTATAATACGAGACATTAGCATAATCTTGGAGGATGGTATGAATAGCTGGAAGAGAGATATCTGGTTTTGTTATAAAGAAGAGCACATCGTCCACGAATAAGCAGATTTTGTGGTGGAGTGTACCTATTTGAAGCCCACTAATTTGTGTAGAAATTCTAATTTTTTCCGCCAAGGGTTCAATCGCTAAAGCAAAAATTAGCGGTGAAAGGGGGCATCCTTGGTGAGTTCCATTTGTTATGGGAAAAGGATATGATAGAAATCCATTGCTAAAAACACATGCAGTGGGGTAAGCGTATAGATGCAGAATAGCTTGCAAAAATTTACCCGAATATCCAAACCTGGCAAGAACCCTATTCATATACAGCCAGTGAATCCTATCGAAAGCTTTCTCTGCGTCAAGCGATAGTAACAATAGGGGGATCTGGTTAGTGGAGTAGGATTCCAACAATGAGAAAACTCTTCTGGTATTATCTGGGTCTTGTCTGCCCATTGTAAAGCCAACTTGATCCTGGGATACCAAGGAGGGAATTAATAGGTTTAGCCTATTTGCGAATATTTATCATAGATCTTTATGTCTGAGTTCAAGAGTGCTATAGGTCTGTAATTCTGACATAAAGTCAGGTTCTTGCCAGGTTTGGGTATCGTGACTATCCGAGCCTCCAGCGTTTCCGCCGGAAAGGTATTTTTAAAGGCATTATTATAAAGATTCAATAGGGTAGTGAAAAGGGAGTCCTGAAAAGTAATATAAAAGTTATTAATAAATCTATCTGGGCCTGGGACTTTGTCATGTTTGAGAGATTTCAAAGCAGACTGTAGTTCATCAGTAGTCCAAGGTGAGCATAATGCCGTAGCGTCGTCATGTGAGATTGATGGAAGGTTAACTTAGTCTAGGAAATATTCTATAGTAGGTGTTGAGGGTTGGGGAATGGAATCATCCCTATTTAAGTTATAAAGCTGTTTATAGTAGGAAGCAAATTGATTAACAATATCTTTCGGATTTGAGGATGAAGAACCATCTGGTTTGGCTAATTCTATTGATTATATTTTTGCCTCTTAATTTTCTTGCTAGCAACGTGCTAGCTCTATTTCCTAAAGTATAAAATTTCTGGTTAAATTTAGAGATTGCTTGTTGAATATGGGAAACATTAAGGGCATTAAGTTTCCTCTTAGCTTCGTTGAGGGCCGCAAGGATAATAGGGTCTTTGGGGGATTTTTTATGTTGAGTCTCTAGGTCTATAACTTCTTTCTCATAGGACTGTTGCACTTCTTGATTACAATGTTTTATTCGTGCTGTTGCATGAATTGCAGCCCCTCTCATGACTGCCTTGAGAGCGCACCAATGGTTAGTAATGGAGATGTCTGTGGGATCGTTAACTTCCAAATATGAAGTTAATGATGCAGTGAGAATGTTAATCCCATCCTCGTCTTTTAAAATATAGTCCCGAAGTCTCCATGGCTTTAGAGGAGGGTTGGTTAAAACATGGGACCAAGTCCACACTAGAGGGACATGATCCGACCAAGTTATAGGCAGAATTTTAACATCAGGAATGATCTGTAGGGACCATTTATCAGTGAGGAGCAGGTCTATTCTAGAGTATGATTTGTGTACCGCAGAATAATAAGTATAGTCTCTTATTCCAGCATTCCTAATCCTCCATGTATCATATACAACAAATTCGGCATTTAATTGTGAAAAAGATAAGGCTAGGGATCGTGCCATATTACTAGACTGCTTATCGAGCGAGGAAGACTTATTTATCTGGGGGTCTGGGGAGAGGTTAAAGTCTCCCATAATAAAGAGTGCTCCTTTTTTAACTTTGTGTACTTTTTGAAGCAAAGTATTGAGAAAGCGGGGTTGTCTGATATTGGGGACATATACAGATGTAAGAGCAACATATCTAGAGCGTATTTTTCCTACTAGGATCAGATATTGGCCATTGCAATCTTCCCACTTACTCTCTAATTGAAAAGGGCATGATTTGTGGAAGCGTATAGCTACTCCATTTCTCTTGAATGGACCACAACAAATATATGATGTCGGGTAGTTAGTGTTAGAGAATTGTGGGGGACAATGCAATGGGAAATGCGATTCCTGGATAGCAACAATGTCTGGCTTCTGATCCGCAAAATATTTCAGAGCTAGACGCCTCTTGCAAGGTGTATTAAGACTAGAGATGAGTGGATTGGGATTTACTCGGTTCTTAACGCCAGAATTATTGCAGGTTCTTTTTTCTGGATTTTTCTTATTGGCTAACCAAAACACATGATGTCCGTGAGCCAATAAGGAGATTCGGGTAAATCCGAGTAAAACCAAACCAGCTCATCTCTAATTAAGACCTTTCACATTAAGGCTCAAAAATATCACCATGGGGGATGAAAAAGGTGATGTGGTATGGACAGATAATAAAATACGTTGGTTTGGACATACGCACACAATGTAAATATCAAAACATCAAAATATAAAACATGTATGTCATGATCTGGGTAATTTGTCAACATTATTTACCTTCTAAGTGTCTCCTGAGACTGGTCCAGCATTCCAAGCCTGGATTCCATCTGCGCTGTCTGCGTGCAGCGCGCTGCATGTCATTGCCTCTGGTCTCTCCCTTGTGATCCCGGCAGCGCTGTCATGACAGCATTACAGTTAAAACCCATTTGTTCTAAAGTATGGTGTCTCCTGAGCTCCGCGCCCTCCGCCGCCATTATTGCTGTTAACCACAAACAGACTTTCCCTCCAGTTTCAAGCATGGGCGCAGCCATGTTTGTTCACATCACATGTTATGCTACAGCCTATCCGCTGCACTCTGGACTCTGCTTAATCACCCAGCCAATACCTGCTCACCAGCTGGTATAAATATCCTGCTCCAGGGCTGGGTAATCGTCAGTGCTTTCGTTGTCTTTGGTTGTCTAACCTTGTACACATGTCTCTCCTGCTTGTGGATTCTACAGCTTGTTTCTACAGGTATTCCAGCTCCTGTAATCCAGCTCCACTAAGAGACTTGCACCAGCTACCATCCAGCGGTGCAGCCTGACTTCTGCAGTGTTCAAGCATTGCTCCTGGTTACCTCCTGCGATCTGACACCGGCTTCCTGCTCACAGCGTTGGTCCAGCTTCGCCTCCAGCGGTGTCCTGGTTTCGCTTCTTGCTCCTATTCTCTGCAGCATTGCTCTCTAAGTTCCGTAGTGCATTCATCACTGGCTTCCAACTTCCTACGTTGTGCTAACATCGCCTCCAACTTCCAGCAGTGCTCTAGAATCACTATCAGCCTCCAAGCGGTGTGTTACATCATCTTCAGTTTCATTCTACATTACCAGCGGTATCTCAATATCGTTCTGCATCTCTAACCACACAATATCGAACCACAGTCTCCATCGATGCTCACCATCGGACTCTAACTTCAGCGGTGAGCTCACTACACTTTTTGTGCATACCGGTTCCACCCGGTAATCTCTGCAGTTCTACCAAGTATCACCTCAACATCTGTGCATCTGCTGGGCAGTATCTGCTCGTTCCTCTCCTCAGCGGTTAGCTGTGGCATACGGACTTTCTAGTTCCGGATTTGGCAAGGACTATTAACATCTTGTTCTGCTAAGCCACAGCACTTATTACCTCTGTGCTCCTAGGAACTGTACTGTATATCTCTGCACATCTACTATTGAGGTCAGTGCATATCCAAGGTGTCTAAACTGTGTGTTCAATAAACTGACTTTTGCTTTTACAATTCTGTTGTCGTGGTCACGCCTTCGGGCAGATGGTGCTAGATCTCCTGTATGTCTAGGAACCCAATTCTACCTCCACGGTTCACTTACACGCCAGCCCCTACACCTGAGGCTTCCCCAGGTCAGCCTCAGCCCTCAGTTGTGACAGTAAGCACTGACCTAATGCATCCGGCCGGAGACCATGCCCAAGCGACTAACCCGATGCAACAACTTGCAGCCCATCTGGAACATCAGGAGGCTGCACAGGGTCAAGTTATTCGCTGTCTCCAGGACCTCTCCTCCGTGGATGGGACTCAAGCAACCCTCCGTGGTTCAGGGGCATCCAGTGTTCCGACTACAGTACCTCAGGTGGTAAACCCACCCACCATGCCCATTCCTGTTCTTCGTCTCCATTTGCTGACACCAGCCAAGTTCGATGGTTCCCCTAAAGCCTGTCTAGGTTTTCTAAATCAGTGTGAAATACATTTTGAGTTAAAGCCTGGAAACTTTCCAACCGACTGCACCAAGGTTGCCTACATCATCTCCCTCCTCAGTGGCTCTGCCTTGGATTGGGCATCACCTCTATGGGAGAAGTCTGATGCTCTGCTCTCCTCATATGCAGATTTTGTGGCGACCTTTAGGTGCATCTTTGACGAACCAGGACATGTGACATCTGCCTCCACTGATCTCCGGCTACGTCAAGGGACACGGACAGTCGGTCAATATCTGGTACAATTCCAGATTCTAGCGTCTGAACTCTCCTGGAATTACATTGCTCTCTATGCCGCCTTTTGGCACGGGTTATCCGAACGAATCAAGGATGAGCTTGCTACTAGAGACTTACCTTCAAAACTAGATGAGCTCATATCTCTCTGCACCAAAGTTGATCTCTGATTCTGCGAAAGGGCAACTGAGCGAGGAAGGTCCACTCTTCCCAAGACCTCTATCGTTAATCCTCCTCATCAGCCATCTTTGCCCTAAGATGAGCCCATGCAGATCAACCGCTCTCATCTGTTGCCTGCTGTGCGAAGAAGATGCCTGTTCGAACACCTGTGTATATATTGTGCTGCGCCGTCTCATGTCATCAACGCTTGTCCGTAGCGTCAGGGAAACTCCAAATCCTAGCCAGTCATGGAGAGGGTCGGCTAGCAGTAATGAACTACTCTCCATCTTCATGTTATTGCACTCTTACTGTTTCTCTTCAAGTTTCACAGCGCTTCAAGAACCTTATTGCTTTGTTGGACTCTGGAGCAGCTGGAATCTTCGTGATTGCGGAATTCGTTAAGCAGTGGTCCCTACCCACCGAAAAGACTTTCGTCTTCCATATGCCTGACTACTGTGGATGGCAGCAGGATTTCCGATGCAGTCATTGACTCCAAGACCCTGCCTATCCGTCTGAATGTAGGAGCTCTTCACTCTGAGTTATTATCCTTCCTGGTCATTCCAAAAGCCACGCATCCTGTGGTTTTAGGCCTTCCATGGCTTCGTCTCCATAATCCTCAGATTGATTGGAGGACTACACATATCCTGGCATGGAGTCCTTCCTGTTCCGAGACCTGTCTCCAAAAGGTACTTCCAGCCCGCACCTCTTCTTCCAAGTCTCCAGATGTTCCGCCTTCACCGTACCATGATTTCACTGATGTCTTCAGCAAGTCCTCCGCAGATATTCTTCCACCTCATAGGGAGTGGGAATGTCCCATTGATCTCATTCCAGGGAAGACTCCACCTCAGGGATGCACTTGTCCTCTGTCACTTCCAGAAACTTAAAGAAAACCTTGCCAAAGGTTTTATCCGGCCCTCCTCTTCTCCAGCAGGTGCAAGCTTCTTCTTTGTGAAAAAGAAAGACGGCGGTCTTTGACCGTGTATTAACTACCGTGGGCTTAACGATATTACAATGAAAAACCGGTACCCTTTGCCTCTTATCACCGAGCTTTTTGATCGTGTCAGTGGAGCTACCATCTTTTCTAAGTTGGACCTGAGGGGTGCATATAATCTTATCTGTATGCAGAAGGGTGACGAGTGGAAGACTGCGTTTAACACCCGTGATGGACATTACAAGTACCTCGTCATGTCTTTCAGACTCAGCAATGCTCCAGCAGTATTCCAACATTTTGTGAACAAAATTTTCCGGGCTATCCTCTACCAACATGTTGTGGTCTACCTCAATGATATTCTCATCTTCACCAATGATCTGAAGGAACATCGTTACTGGGTCAAGGAAGTCCTGTCCCATCTCCGTGCCAATTATCTCTACTATAAGTTGGAGAAATGTGTCTTCGAGGTCAAGTCAATTCTATTTCTGGGGTAGATCGTATCTGGTTCCGGATTAGAGATGGGTCCTGAGAAACTCCAGGCTATCCGTGATTGGCCAATACCCACGACACTCAAAGGTGTTCAAAGACTCCTGGGGTTTGCCAATTATTATAGGAGGTTAATTCAGGGCTTTTCTACTATTGTGGCACCAATCACCGCTCTCACCAGGAAAGGTGCCCATCCCTCCAAGTAGTCAGAAGAGGCTACCCAAGCCTTTCATCTTCTTAAACAAAAGTTTGTCTCTGCTCCAGTTCTGAAACAGCCTGATACCAGCTCACCATTCACCCTGGAGATGGATGCCTCGTCAGTTGGAGTTGGCGCAGTTCTGTCCTAAAAAGCCGATGATGGCCACTTACATCCCTGTGGCTTCTTCTCCTGGAAGTTCTCTCCTGCTGAGCGTAACTACGCCATTGGTGATCAAGAACTTCTAGCTATCAAGCTCGCTCTAGAAGAATAGAGATATTTACTGGAGGGAGCTTCTCATACCATCACTATCTTAACAGACCACAAGAATCTCCCATACTTAAAGCTGCACAATGCCTCAATCCTTGTCAAGTCAGGTGGGCACTTTTCTTCTCCAGATTTGACTTTAAACTCTCGTTTTGTCCAGGGTCCCAGAATCGCAAGGCTGATGCTCTTTCCCACTCCTGGGAGCAAGAGAATGAGTCTGAAACTACTGGTAAGCATCCTATTATCGATCCAGAAGCATTCTCCACCGTGGGAGTGAACTCTATGCCCCCACCAGGGGAAAGCCTCGTAAAACTGGCTCTCAGAAGGAAGCTCTTGCAATGGGCACATTTCTCTCGCTTTGCCGGACACGCGGGTATTCAGAAAACCTTTGATTTCGTTTCCAGATCATACTGGTGGCCGACCCTGAAGAAGGACATTACAGAATTTATCGCATCATGCCCCAAGGGTACCCAGCACAAGGTACCTCGCCAGTTGCCTGCTGCACAACTGGTACCTCTGTCTATTCCTCATTGTCCTTGGACCCATTTATCAATGGACTTTATCACAGATCTTCCTGAGTATAACAAGTACAATACCATCTGGGTGGTAGTTGACCGGTTCACCAAGATGGCTCACTTCATCCCTCTCCCCAGTCTTCCGTCAGCTTCCAAGTTGGGTCAAATCTTCATCCAAGAGATTTTCAGATTACATGGTCTCCCTGAAGAGATAATTTCCAATAGAAGTGTCCAATTTGTATCCAAATTCTGGCGAAGTCTATGTTTGGCACTCCAAGCCAAGTTAAAGTTCTCTACTGCTTATCACCTCCAAACCAATGGGCAAACTGAGAGGGTGAATCAGGACTTGGAAACCTTCCTCCGAATCTACGTATCCTCTTCTCAAGACTGGGTTCATCTCCTTCCGTGGGCTGAATTTTGCCATAACAATCAGTACCATTCTTCATATTCTTCCACCCCATTCTTTGCCAACTACGGGTTCCATCCCAAGGTTCCTGAGTTCTCACCTCTTCCAGCAACATCAGTACCAGTAGCTGATATCACCCTTCGTCAGTTTTCCCAAAACTGGAAAAATGTCCGAGCAGCTCTCCTAAAAGCTTCCTCAAGGTACAAGAAGTTTGCGGATAAGAAGCATAGGGCAATCCCTGCCCTCAAACCAGGTGATCGTGTTTGGCTGTCCACCAAAAATCTAAGATTGAAAGCTCCAAGTATGAAGTTTGCTCCTCGTTATATCGGCCCCTTCCAGATTGAACAAGACGTCAATCCAGTTGCTTATAAGCTGAAATTGCCTCCATTTCTGAAAATTCCCAGGACATTTCATATTTCTCTTCTCAAGCCGGTGGTCTTGAATCATTTTCATTCTGTGCTCCCCACTGCACCCAAGGTCCAGACTCAACGTGGCATTGAGTATGAGGTCGCCAAGATTCTGGACTCATGCTTCCGGTACGGTCACCTCCAGTACTTAATTGATTGGAAGGGCTATGGCCCTGAGGAATATTCCTGGACAAATACATCGGATGGCCATGCTCCCAAGTTAGTCCAGGCTTTCCACGCCAGATTTCCTCCTAAAGGGGGGTGCTGTCATGATCTGGGTAATTTGTCAACATTATTCACCTTCTAAGTGTCTCCTGAGACTGGTCCAGTGTTCCAAGCCTGGATTCCATCTGCGCTGTCTGCGTGCAGCACGCTGCATGTCATTGCCTCAGGTCTCTCCCTTGTGATCCCGGCAGCGCTGTCATGACAGCATTACAGTTAAAACCCATTTGTTCTAAAGTATGGTGTCTCCTGCCCTCCGTGCCCTCTGCCACCATTGCTGCTGTTTACCACATGGAATATACAAACAGACTTCCCCTCCAGTTTCAAGCATGGGTGCAGCCATGTTTGTTCACATCACATGTTATGCTACAGCCTATCCGCTGCACTCTGGACTATGCCTAATCACTCAGCCAATACCTGCTCACCAGCTGGTATAAATATCCTGCTCCAGGGCTGGGTAATCGTCAGTGCTTTGGTTGTCTTTGGTTGTCTAACCTTGTACACATGTCTCTCCTGTTTGTGGATTCTACAGCTTGTTTCTACAGGAATTCCAGCTCCTGTGATCCAGCTCCACTAAGAGACTTGCACCAGCTACCATCCATCGGTGCAGCCTGAATTCTGCAGTGTTCCAGCATTGCTCCTGGTTACCTCCTGTGATCTGACACCAGCTTCCTGCTCACAATGTTGGTCCTGCTTCTCCTCCAGCCTCCAGCGGTGTCCTGGTATCGCTTCTTGCTCCTATTCTCTGCAGCATCGCTCTCCAAGTTCCGTAGTGCATTCATCACTGGCTTCCAGCTTCCTGCGTTGTGCTAACATCGCCTCCAGCTTCCAGCAGTGCTCTAGAATCAATATCAGCCTCCAGCGGTGCGTTACATCATCTCCAATTTCATTCTACATTACCAGCGGTATCTCAATATCGTTTGCATCTCTGACCACACAACATCGAACCACAGTCTCCATCGATGCTCACCAGTGGTGAGTTCAGTACACCCTTTGTGCATACCGGTTCCACCCAGTAATCTCTGCAGTTCTACCAAGTATCACTTCAACATCTGTGCATCTGTATTTACCCCAGCCTCTGTGCATCATCTGCTGGGCAGTACCTGCTCGTTCCTCTCCTCAGCGGTAAGCTGTGGCATACGGACTTTCTAGTTCCGGATTTGGCAAGGACTTTTAAAATCTTGTTCTACTAAGCCACAGCACTTATTACCTCTGCTCTCCTAGGAACTGTAGTGTATATCTGTCTACACATCTACTATTGAGGTCAATGCATATTTAAGGTGTCTAAACTGTGTGTTCAATAAACTGACTTTTGCTTTTACAATTCTGTTGTCGTGGTCACGCCTTCGGGTAGATGGTGCTAGATCTCCTGTAGGTCTAGGAACCAAATTCTACCTCCACGGTTCACTTACACGCCAGCCCCTACACCTGAGGCTTCCCCAGGTTGGCCTCAGCCCTCAGTTGTGACAATGTAATTGCAAAAACACAGAATAAGAAAAGGAAAAAAAGGAAAAAGAGTAAAGAAAGGACAAAAACAGAAAGAACGTCCATCACAGGGACTGCATGGCGGACTAACGACTGTGGGTGGGAGGCGGGTCAGCCGTTAAACCCCACTACCACCTCCTGTCATGGTACAGGAGCAACTATATGTAATCCTACTAATAAGCCATTGAAAAACATAAACATAGTCATTGAACATAACAAATTATTACCATAAACTAGAACCAAATAAGGTTTACGGAAATGAGGCCTCATATATAGGAAAGCCACAATATAGGGCATATAACATCCCTAATAAAAACAGGCGACAATAAAGAAAAGGAAAATCTTATATTAATATGTTGTCATTTTAGATATTTCTAGTATCTACAGTATCCAAATCTACATTGGCAAAAGAATGAGCAATGAAGGAATAAATTAACATGTCCCATGATTACCCCAAAAAAGAAAAAAGAAACGTGAAAGCAAAGAAAAACATTGTAACATAGTTACCATACTTTCACATAGTTGCAGAAATTAACTCGGGACATGAGACCACTCATTGAACATTTTCTTAGGCGAAGAAGCAGTTTGGCTATCCACAGTTAGGTCCCATTTTTCAGGATTTCAGTACCATCTTCAGGGGAATGGATCACCATAGAGATACCATTCCGGAAAATGATGAGTCTAATTGGAAAACCCCACTTGTATTGTACACTGGCCTTCTGCAGACTTGACAGGATAAAACAATCGTCTCTTAGCTAACGTTGCAGGAGAAACGTCTGGAAATAACTGAAGGGGATCCAAACATTCCGCAGAAGATGAGGAAGGTAGTGCTGCACGTAGGATCTTCTCCTTTATATGAAAAAAATTAACCCTGAGAAGAGTGTCCCTAGATGCTTGAGCAGGGGCCTGTTTAGATTTCGGGAGTCTATGAATTCTGTCAATCAATAGATCCGCTGGGGATGATTCTGGTAGTAATATCTGAAAGAGATCTGTGGCAAAATCATACAGTTCAGCATTTGTCACAGAGTCAGGTATGCCTCTTATTTTAATATTATTTCTTCTAGAACAGTCTTCTTAATCCATGCATTTCTCACGAACGGAGTTAACTTCTTCCTGGAGGGAGTCGTGGGCATAGATTAAGTTGTTATGTGATGCGACCAATTCAGCCATTTTGTATTCCATATGATCCATTCTAGTATCGATCTCAGAAATATCAGAACAAAGAGAATGGATAGTATATTTAAACTCAGTTGAATGTCCGTTTTAAATGTAGAGAGCAATGAATGGATAGAGCGAAGTGTAACGTGGCCATCCAATGAGTCCATCGTCTCTTGTGTTTGTAGCATTGGGTTATGAGAAATTGGAGAAGAGGTTTGAGAGGTCGAAGCAGGTTCATAAGTAGAAGGAGTTATACGTAATTTCCCTCCAGAGGCCGAGGAGCCAAAGAAGTGCGGATTTGCACCCTTTAACTTTTTTCGGAAGCATTCTCTTGCACATTTTTTACAAATTCAGAGTTGTAAAGGTAACTGTAGGACTACTAGAGCAGTGGTTCAATCAGACAGGAGGTGACAGGAGTAACAAAAAAGCAATCACATTGTCAGTGTATCCTGTGGCAGCTCTTAGAGTGTTAGAAGTATAGGTCACCAGAAGGTATATTAAAGTAGGGGTGGGTCCCCAGATCGGCCAAAGGAACACACACCCACTGTATACAAAAAAAAATTAAAGGTACATCCAGCGGTATAGGGGTTAACCAGAGAGGAATCAGTCTGGTGTGATACCGTGAATAAAATAAAAATAAAGGTGGTCCTGTAAGTGTATGCAACAGGTACGGTGTATGTCAGAACCACCATGGCTGGGAGCAAGGGTCCAGGGAACAACATACAATAAGCCGCTGGGTGAGAGAGATGGGCACTGGCACCAGATATTTGAGGAGCCAGACACCACAGCAGCAATCCCCCACATCACTGGGCAGCGTGTCCACGGCCACAGCTGTTGGTAGGAACAGTACCTAGCTCACTCAATAGGGTGGGAAGCGCTGCAGTTGGACTACAGTGCCAAAGTGTGCAGCCGCAGTGAAAGAGCTGCAGCCAGGCACCAGTACCTCCGGGAGAGCAGGTCAGAAGCAGCGGCTGGCAGGAGCAGGTGACGGGAGAAGCCACAGTGGAGGATGCACCAGCGGTAGCGGATAGCAGGTCCTCCGGCTCCAGGAGCAGTCAGGCAAGCCTTGATTTCACTTTCATCAACTCACACACATCTGTATGCACCAACGCCAGCTGACTTCCCAATGCTGACTTTTATTTATTTATTTTTTATTTATTTTATTTATTTTTTTATTTTATTTATTTTATTTTTTCATTATTTATATTTATTTTTATTTATATTTATTTTTATTTTTATTTTATTATTATTTTTATATTTATTTATTTTCAATCACATATCAATCATATCTACTATTCATTTTTCATTCATTAATCATTTTTCACTCATCGTTACTATCTTTTCCTTTCACATCTCTTTCATCCTGTCATGCAATTGCATACATCGATATCCCACATTACAGACAATTACCTAATATCATCACATACTATCCAAACCAATCATGTTATCCCCCCCCCCACCATGTTTATCCCCTCCACCTACGTAATTATCATAACTTTTTCAATCTATACAATATATGCACCGACAGTTCTATCATACAAGATCCCCCATCTTTTTTCACACAAGTATTACCCATTATTAGTAATCAATCAGTGTTAACAGACATCCCAAATTAGGGACAAAGAATACGTCTCTTCCTATCAACATTGGAGAAAGCCGATTATATAATACTGGCCATTAACATAAAGGGGCGTGCACATACATTGGTAACCAATCAGTGCCATGTAACAAGCATATAATGATCCAAGGACTCAAGACTTGTAATCCTAGAAAAAGGCAGATTGCTGAAACGCGTTGGAGGACTTATCTCACTACACACTGCATTCTACAGACACCTCTCCCCGGCTGGAGAGAGGTATCCCCGAGCAACAGGGGCTAGTTGAACACTCCCGCTCACGTGACACATCACGTGAGCGGCAAAGCAGGAAGTCACAGACGGGACCCGGCGGAGGAAGGAGGAAAGAGGCGGCCGCTGACCGACCACGGGGACCGAGACGAGACTGCCTGGACATCAAAGGACACCGGAGGACTCGGGAACGGAAGCTGAGCCGGCATAGGTGCACGGAACGCACCCCCAGCGGTAAGTGTAAGAACCAAGCCCGTACCCCCGATTCCTCATTTGGTGCACACAGGGAGGTCTGACAGGCGGGACGCCGCAAACTGTCACACACCCCACCACGACTGATACTAACCTAGTTTCAGAGCCACATAGGTGATACAATACCTATGGTAAAGGTGCACCCTTGGGCATACCTGACATTCATCCCGCAAGGGACCTCTGAACATTAGGACTCCTAAGGACGTAACACTGACACAGACATTGTGCCAGATTTACGGAGAGGCACATACTTTTACCCACCACTCTTATTATTAATTCTAGAAGTTTTGAGCAGAAGTGTACCATTCAGGAGGGTACACTGAAAAGGGTGGTCTGCATGACACACCTGACAGTGGGAACATACCACCCTAATAAATATCATTATATTACGACATATGGTCATTTGTGAACACTATCATACATCAAATTGTCACATCACTTTCTTCCCATTTTCTTTCATCCCTTCTTTCTCCATCCCTTTCCATCTTCACCCTTTCTCTCACATTCCTTCTCTCCCACAAGTGCGCTGACCTCACCATTGCTTGACTTTGGGAAGGGACAGTGGGTGTTCTTTCCCTTTATACTGATCTCACATGCCAATATTTCTGTATTGTTCAGGGCTATTCCTGTCACCATCCCATCAAAAGGTTTCTTGTGGTTAGGTGGTCTAGTTGCCTAGGCCAAAGCTCCACAGGCTGACTTGTATCAGATGCCACCATTGCATAACACTCTTCTGTTTCTAGTATGTAGAGTTGCTGGCACCAGGTTGCTGTTGCTATCACAGTCCCACATTTATTCTGCACAACAACACACCTGCTCTCTGCGAATTTGACCTTGAATCCTTTGTCTTTTAGGATACTTTTATCAAAAAAGGTTAGTCCCCTAATCTGGAACAAATAATACATCTTGGATCCCTGTGACTATGTTTTGACATTTTATTCTCAGGCACACTATGACTGTACCAACTTTTGTGGCTCTAAGGACCTTTAGGGGCACACATGCTCAATGATGTAAACCTTTCTTGTTTGCAACTGAAATGCCTTGTGGCTCCTGAGTCCATGTATCAGCAATCCATTCTTTTTTTTTTTTTTGTGTAAACTGTTTTTATTGGTTAAAGCAGCAGACAAAACATTACAGCAATACTTTTCCAAAAAAGAGGGGGAACAAAAACATCACATAACATATATATGTCAGTATGCTACACATAGAGCGCCCATAGTAGAAAAATAATTTGTCTGCTTTACTTACAACATTAAAACTTATAAAGGAGGAACATTTTTAAAAAAAAGCATAGGAAAATGGGAAAGAGGAAAAAGAGAGAGAAGATAAGAAGGAGAGGGGAGAAGAAAGGGAAAATTAGGATGGGTAGAGTCAGGTGTGAGAGTCTGCGCAGTAGGGACAGACTATTTGGGGGACGGAGGGGTGGTCTCCACCAATTATGGGTCTGAGCCATGTTATAGAGACATCGTTGTCGGAATATGAATATGGATATGAGTATGAATATGGGTATAAGTATGAGTATGTTTATGATTATGAGGGGGGTTATGCCGCCATGTAGGACCGATACAACGGTGTGTCCTTAAAGTCGTACCAGGGAAACCAAATAGCTATAAAATTAACTGTTTTCCCGGATGAGAAGGAGACAAGGTCTTCCATATCTAAAAAGTAATCAACCTTTTGTTATGCACACCAGTGCCTGCAGGAAAGTACTGGTGTCAGAACTGTTATGCACTCCAGTGTCTGCAGGAATGTACTGGTGTTTGAACTGTTATGCAAAACAGATGGACTCACAGACAAACTGGGGGATATGACATAATGTACACAGAAGGTGAAAGGGTAACAAAATACACACAAAGTGAACAGAGAAGCCCAGAGGCTAAGGAACTGGGTATCTCCCTTGTATTAGAACTGCTCAGATGGAAAAGCAAGATGTTGTGTTTTAATACGTAGAGAACCCGAAATGCTGTTGCTAAGGGCAACAGCAAAACCCTAAAGGGTTACCAACGGGTGTGGCAGTAAACTCCTTGGTCAGAGATGGAATGATAGACACAAGGAGAATCTCCACAATCCTAATTCTCACTTGCAGTGCACAGGTTTTAGCTTACTGCCACTAAACTGACCCCTGACACCTAGCACAGTGAGACAGGATTAGACAGGCAAGTCTTAGAATACAGCCGCAAACTTGCTAAGTTCACAGAGTAGTAACAGAACCCCAGCAAGCTAAACGACTGACTCCAGTCTTACTGCTAGGTCTGGATTGGCAGAGTGTAATACCAAATCCCCAGGCCTATTTGCAGTAAGCAACAAACAAATACAAAGCTACACAGTACTGGCTAACTTTCATGAACTGACTAACCAACAAAGATTCAGCAGCATCTGCTTACCCTGAAAAGAGGCCTTATAAAGCAGGTGCTGTCCACGCCCCACTCAGACCTCACAGACTGTGAGCACAAAAACCAGCACCGGATCCCCTGCCGTGCACAGAGCCTATAACCACTGCACAGCAAAAGACCCGAACCGGAGTATCAGCTGCGCTCAGGTTACTCCACTAGCACTTGTCTCCCGGTTGCCATGACGACGTGGCAGCACAGGGCAGGAGACCCTAACAGTACCCCCCCTCTGACGAGGGGTCAAAGAACCCCTACCACCGGGTTTATCGGGGAACTGCTAGAAGAAAGAGCGTATCAGTCTGGGGGCATGAAGATCACAACTGCGCACCCACGACCGCTCCTCCGGGCCATACCCCTTCCAGTGCACCAAAAATGACAGCCGACCCCGAACCACCTTGGAGTCAAGAATCCTTTCAACAACAAACTCCCTCTGGCCACGTATCAGAAGAGGGGAAGGTCTTCCACTGGAAGAAGGATTACTAATCGCCCGTTTTAAAAGGGAACAATGAAATGTTTTATTGATACCCAAAGAACGGGGCAGATCTAACTGAAATGCCACCGGATTGATAACCCTGGTGATCTTATAAGGGCCGATGAACCGGGGCCCTAACTTATGAGATGGCTGTCTCAACTTCAAATTCTTGGTAGACAACCAGACGAAGTCTCCTAATTTGAAGCTGCAGGGTCTTTTCCGCTTATCAAAAACCCTTTTGGTCACTAATGACACAGACACAAGGGCTTTCTTCACTTTCCGCCAAATACCTCTAAGGACCGAAACCACAGAGGAACCACCAGGCGTGGAGTCCAGGGGGTCAAAAGAATTGGCCTTAGGATGATGCCCATACACACAAAGGAAGGGAGAGATCCCTGTAGCAGAGTGAGCCGCGTTGTTATAGGCAAACTCCGCCATGGACAGATGAGCAACCCAGTCAGTCTGACACTTGGAGACATAACACCTGAGGAACTGCTCCAAGGACTGGTTCACCCTTTCAGTCTGCCCATTAGACTGCGGATGGTAGCCTGACGACAAGCTGACAGAAATCTGGAGATCGGAACAAAATGCCCTCCAGAATTTGGCCACAAACTGGGATTTGCGGTCAGAGACCACATCAAGTGGCAACCCGTGGAGGCGCACAACATGCAGCATAAATAATTCAGACAGGCGTCTGGCTGATGGCAGCCCAACCAGTGGAACGAAGTGCGCCATCTTCGAAAACCTGTCAACGACAACCCAGATGGCTGTCATCCCCGAGGATTTGGGCAAGTCCACCACAAAATCCATTGAAATGTGGGTCCATGGCTTAGATGGGATAGAGAGTGGATGTAATGGGCCAACAGGAACCCCTCTAGGAGTCTTATTTCGGGCACAGATGTCACATGCCCGAACCCACTGATCCACATCCTTAGCCACCGAGGGCCACCACACCGCCCTAGATAGCAACTCCCGAGTTCTGGCAATACCCGGGTGACCTGCCGACTTCTTGGCATGGAATTCCAGGAACACTCGCTGTCTTAACCTAGAAGGCACAAACAAAAGACCTACCGGAAGGTCTGGAGGAGCCTGCTCCTGTGCTCTAAGGACTAATGATAAGAGGTCCTGGGTAATGCCCACTTTAATACATGATGGGGAAACAATGGGCAACGGCTCCTCGGTGGTCTCCTGGATTGGAGCAAAACTCCGCGAGAGCGCATCAGCCTTGATGTTTTTTGACCCAGGGCGATATGTTATCAAAAAATTAAAGCGAGCAAAAAACAAAGCCCATCGTGCCTGCCTGGCATTGAGACGCTTCGCTGACTCTAAATATGCCAGATTCTTATGGTCAGTGAGAATTGAGACCACAAACTTAGCCCCCTCAAGCCAGTGTCTCCACTCCTCGAGTGCATCCTTAATAGCCAACAATTCCCGGTTACCCACGTCATAATTCATCTCGGCAGGCGAAAATTTACGGGAAAAGTAAGCACAGGGATGAAGGCGATTATCAGACACTCCCATCTGAGAAAGCACTGCCCCAATACCCATCTCAGAGGCATCCACCTCCACCACAAAAGGACGCTCTGGATCTGGGTGTCGCAGCACCTTGGCCGAAACAAATGCCCTTTTGAGACGGGCAAAAGCCGCTTTAGCCTCACAAGACCAGTGAGCAACATCCGCCCCTTTCTTAGTGAGTGCCACCAAGGGCGCCACTATAGACGAAAATCCAGCGATAAATCGTCTATAAAAATTCGCAAAGCCCAGAAAACGCTGAAGCGCCTTCAAACTAGTGGGCTGCACCCAATCCAGGACTGCCTGTACCTTGGAACCCTCCATTTGGAAACCTTCTGGGGAGATAATATATCCTAGAAATGCGATTTGCTGAACTTCAAATTCGCACTTCTCCAGCTTCGCCCCAAGCCGGTGGTCTCTGAGTTTCTGGAGGACTAAGCGTACATGCTTCCGATGTTCCTCCAGGGAATGGGAGAAGATTAGGATGTCATCTAAGTATACAACTAAGAATCTATCCAAATATTCCCTGAGCACATCATTCATGAAATCCTGGAAGACTGCCGGGGCATTACAGAGCCCAAAAGGCATCACCAAATATTCATAATGCCCTGAGTGGGTATTAAAGGCAGTCTTCCATTCATCCCCCTCTCTTATTCAGATTAGATTGTACGCACCGCGTAGGTCAATCTTAGAAAAAATGGTGGCAGTACGAAGCTGGTCAAACAAGACCGAAATGAGAGGCAGTGGGTATGAGTTTTTAATCGTGATACGGTTCAATTCCCTGAAGTCGATGCAGGGTCGCAACGAACCGTCCTTTTTACCCACGAAGAAGAACCCCGACCCAACTGGAGACTGTGAAGGTCTGATAAATCCCTTAGCCAAGTTCTCCTGAATGTACTCTGCCATAGCCTGAGTCTCAGGACGTGACAGGGAGTACAACCTGCTCTTGGGAAGCTTAGCATTTGGCAACAAATCAATGGCACAGTCATAGGGGCGATGGGGAGGTAGTACCTCTGCAACTTTTTTGGAGAACACGTCCGCAAAATCTGCATAACACCCTGGCAATCCTGGCAAACTTAGCTGCGAGAGCCTGACTGGAAGGCTCAAGCAACTCCTGAAACAATCAGTACCCCAACTAAGAATCTCCCCAGAGACCCAGTCAAATTGAGGATTGTGGGCCCTTAACCAGGGTAACCCCAACACCAATGGGGCAAAAGTACAGACAGTCACATAAAAGGACAATTTTTCAGAGTGTGTGGCTCCAATAAACAAAGAAATCTGGCTAGTGCAAGAGGTAATTTTACCTTGGGATAATGGTTCCCCGTTTAACCCACAAATCTCAATTTCCGATGCCAAGGGTACTAAGGGAACAGAGTGTTTCAGGGCGAATTGGCGGTCCATAAAAACCCCGTCGGCCCCACTGTCCACAAAGGCCTCAGTCTTGACAGTTTGACCGAGGATCTTCAAGGTCACCGGAATGATAAAAGTCTTCTTGGGAAATTCTGACTTCTGGCCTGACAGGATATTTCCCATCACCCTCAGGCCCTGAAGTTTTCCGGCTTTTCTGGGCATGATACTACCACATGACCTTTATTCCCACAGTACAAACACAACCCCTGCTGTCTCCTCCGCGTCTTCTCACGCGAGGAGAGGCGGGTAGCCCCAATCTGCATAGGCTCCTCAGAAAATTCCTCAGAGTCTGAGGTTCCCTTGGGAAGGAAGGAAATCTCAGTCTCCCTTTCAAGCCTACGCTCTCTCAGCCGTCTATCCACCCGGATGGATAACTGCATGAGCTGATCCAAGCTATCAGGCAAGGGATATTGTACCAGTTGGTCCTTTATCTGGTTAGAAAGACCTCTTCGGTACTGGTGTCTCAGGGCTGGGTCATTCCACTGGGTATCATGGGCCAACCTCCGAAACTCCGTACAGTAAACCTCAACTGGCCTTCGCCCTTGCTTAAGGATCGAAATCTGAGCCTCGGCTGAGGCCGTCTTGTCAGGGTCATCATACAACATGCCCAGTGCCGTAAAAAAAGCATCAACACTTTTAAGCGACGGACAGTCAGGCTGTAACCCATATGCCCAGACCTGTGGGTCTCCTTGTAGCAAGGAAATCACTATGCCCACCCGCTGAATCTCCGACCCAGAAGACTGAGGCCTAAGCCGGAAGTATAGCTTGCAGCTCTCCTTGAAACAAAAGAACTGCGAGCGATCTCCAGAAAAACGATCCGGGAGATTTACTTTCGGCTCCTTAACCCCTGCAGGTGCTGCTGCTGCGGGAGCTCCGCCAGCAGCCTGGGAGGTGTGCATTTTAATGGACAAATCATTAAATTGTCGAGTCAGGACCTGCACCTGATCGACCACCTGTTGCAACGTATTTTGAGGGGTATGCTCCATATTCCCACAAAATTTCAACAGGAGTATTAGGCTGCTGAATATGTTATGCACACCAGTGCCTGCAGGAAAGTACTGGTGTCAGAACTGTTATGCACTCCAGTGTCTGCAGGAATGTACTGGTGTTTGAACTGTTATGCAAAACAGATGGACTCACAGACAAACTGGGGGATATGACATAATGTACACAGAAGGTGAAAGGGTAACAAAATACACACAAAGTGAACAGAGAAGCCCAGAGGCTAAGGAACTGGGTATCTCCCTTGTATTAGAACTGCTCAGATGGAAAAGCAAGATGTTGTGTTTTAATACGTAGAGAACCCGAAATGCTGTTGCTAAGGGCAACAGCAAAACCCTAAAGGGTTACCAACGGGTGTGGCAGTAAACTCCTTGGTCAGAGATGGAATGATAGACACAAGGAGAATCTCCACAATCCTAATTCTCACTTGCAGGTTTTAGCTTACTGCCACTAAACTGACCCCTGACACCTAGCACAGTGAGACAGGATTAGACAGGCAAGTCTTAGAATACAGCCGCAAACTTGCTAAGTTCACAGAGTAGTAACAGAACCCCAGCAAGCTAAACGACTGACTCCAGTCTTACTGCTAGGTCTGGATTGGCAGAGTGTAATACCAAATCCCCAGGCCTATTTGCAGTAAGCAACAAACAAATACAAAGCTACACAGTACTGGCTAACTTTCATGAACTGACTAACCAACAAAGATTCAGCAGCATCTGCTTACCATGAAAAGAGGCCTTATAAAGCAGGTGCTGTCCACGCCCCACTCAGACCTCACAGACTGTGAGCACAAAAACCAGCACCGGATCCCCTGCCGTGCACAGAGCCTATAACCACTGCACAGCAAAAGACCCGAACCGGAGTATCAGCTGCGCTCAGGTTACTCCACTAGCACTTGTCTCCCGGTTGCCATGACGACGTGGCAGCACAGGGCAGGAGACCCTAACACCTTTGTGAACCACAATTTAATCGAGGGTGGAGAGGTGGATCTCCAAAGGATTGGAACAACCGCTTTAGCTGCGTTGCTAAGATGTCTCAACAAGGAATGTTTGTAGGAGTGTGTTCCTGCGGGGGTGTGATTGAGGAGCCAAAAACCTGGGTCTTTCGGGATCTCATCTCCCACTATCTGTTCGGTGCATTTAAATACCTCTGCCAAAAATGGAGTTATAAGAGGGCAGTCCCACCAAATATGTATAAAACTCCCTGGGGCGTTTGTGCATCTCCAACACAGATTCGAGAGAGAGGGAAACATTTTATTGAGAACACGAGGAGTCCTATACCACCTATATATAAGTTTATAGAGGGTCTCCAATGTCGATAAGCATAGAGAACTCGCCTGGGCGTTCTTAAATACGGAATCCCAGTAAATCTGCGTAGGTAGCCCTGACAATTCCTTCTCCCAGGAAGCCAGAAAGGTAGGAGGTTGTGGGGAAAAGTTTTCCATGATAAGCGCATAGATTTGTGAGATAGTATGTGTTGGAGAATTGGGAGAGGTGCATAGTTTTTCAAACCCGGTGAGATCCCTAGTTATGTCAGAGAGGTTCTTAGAAGATGATATGAAGTGATGAGCCTGCAGGAACCTCCAAAACTCAGCACTATGTAGGTTCCAAGAAGACTGAACATCTGAAAAGGAGCGCACCCTACCCGAGCTCACTAGCTGACCGACTCTAAAAATCCCGGCTTCCGCCCATGGAGTGAAAGCAGTCCCCTGAAAGCCAGGGGCAAACTCGGAGTTATAGAGAAGGGAGGTTAGGGGGGACCATTTTGAGGATATATGGCTCTGGGATCTCAGCGTGGCCCATAATTTGAGCGTGGGGGAGACCGTGGGGTGTGAAACCTTCGGGAGGGTAGGAAGCCAAGGTGCAATTTCAATATAATGTGGGAGACAGCCCTCCTCCAGTAGGACCAATTGTTTGCGGTCTTTGGCACGCGTCCATTCCAGAATCCTATTCAAGTGTACCGCGTGGTAGTAGTTAGGAATATGTGGGAGTTGTTGCCCCCCTTGATGTTTTCTCCTAAACAAAATGTCGTGTTTAAACCTGGGTGTCTTACAACCCCATACAAACGCACAAATAAGATTCTGGACGTCTCGGAGCCAAAGCAGAGGGATGTGTATCGGGAGGGTCTGGAGAAAGAATAGTATCCTAGGGAGGGCATTCATTTTGACAACGTTAATCCTGCCGAACCAGGACAGTCTTAGTTTCTTCCATTTCAGGAAGTCTAGGCGAAGCCTAGCCAATAAGGGGTTAAAATTTAGGGAGAACAATTTGGATAAATCGTTGGTCAGTAACACCCCCCAAATATTTTAATTTATGATCATGCCAGGTGAAGGGGAAGGCATGTTTCAGGCTTTCTACTATAGCAGGAGGAGTAGTTAAATTCATGGCAATAGATTTGGAATAATTTATTTTGAAGTTAGAGAGGGCTCCAAACTTCTCAAATTCTACCATCAAGTTTGGCAAAGAGGTGACCGGTTTTGTGATTATAGCGAGCAGATCGTCGGCATATAAAGCCAGTTTGTATTCGGTCCCTTTTACCAACAAACCCGAAATACTCGGGTTAGCCCTGATGCTTCGGGCTAATGTTTCCATGCAAAGGACAAAGAGCAATGGGGATAGTGGGCAGCCCTGTCGCGTGCCATTGGAAATTGGGAGGGAATCAGAAAGGGAGCCATTAATCCTAATTTTGGCGGACGGGGAGGTATAAAGGGATAGGATTCTGTGAAGACAGGCGTTACCAAGTCCCAGATGTTTCAGTATACCAGTCAGAAAGTCCCAGTCCACTCTGTCAAATGCTTTTTCGGCATCGGTCGACAGTATGATTGATGGGGATGGAAGCTGGCCGGCATAGTGAATCATGTTGAGCACTTTAGAGGTATTATCCCTAGCTTCTCGGCCTAAAACAAATCCAGCTTGATCTCCATGTATCAGACCAGGTAATAATAGTTTAAGGCGGTTTGCACTCAGTTTGGCAAAAAGTTTTATGTCTATATTTAATAGTGAGATTGGCCGGTAACTGGAGCAAAGACTGGGGTCTTTACCCTCCTTGGGTAGAACTGCAATATGGGCTTCGAGAGATTGTGGGGAGAAAGGCGATTGTTCTGATATGGTGTTAAAGGCTCTCGTGAGTATAGGGACTAATTTCTCTTTAAAAGCTTTGTAATAGGCAATAGTATATCCATCAGGGCCGGGACTCTTGCCATTGGGAGAGGATTCAATAGCTTTCTGAACCTCCTCAGTAGAAAACGGGGCATCTAGATCTTCTACTTCTTTTGTGGTTAGCGTGGGGAAGTCTAAGGCCCGTAAGTAGTCAGCTATGGCTGTTTGATGGGACAACTTGTCAATTCTTCTGGTCGGGCCAGAGAGGTTATACAGAGTGGAATAATATGTCCTAAAGGCCCTAGCTATGTGGGGTGTCTGGTGTTGGGATTGGCCGTGACTATTTTTAATTGTATGAATAAAAGTAAGAGCACGTTGTTCACTAAGTGCTTTGGCTAGTAATTTCCCAGGTTTATTGCCCCATTGATAGTATCTGCTACGGCACTTCCGATAAGAAAACTTGACTCTATCAGAGAGTAACTTATTCAGATCTGCCCTAGCAGTTTCGAGATCGGCATAATGTTGTGGGGTTTGGGATTTTTTGTGTAGAAGCTCGAGAGATTGTATCTTAGACAGTAAATCACCCCGAAGTTTCTCCCTCTGCTTTTTGCGGAAGGATTCTATTTGAACACAAACCCCCCTAATGACACATTTGTGAGCTTCCCAGACTGAGACTTTGGAAATGTCATCTAAGTCGTTGGTACAAATATAAGAATCTAAAGCGTTGTCGATTCGGGACTTACAGTCTGCGTCCTGCAGGAAAGTGTCGTTAAAACGCCAGGACCATTGGCAATGTGTATTGGGAGGCAAGCGTAGAGTGAGGTTAACTGGGGCATGATCTGACCACACAATCTGTCCTATAGAGGCATCAGAAACGAGGTGTAAATGCCGGTGGCTCAGAAACAAGTAATCAATTCTGGAATATGTCTGATGTGGGTGTGAGAAAAAGGAGTAATCTATCTCAGTAGGATGTATCAGTCTCCATGTATCAATCAGCTGGTGGTCGAGCAGGGCGCGCCTCATTCCCCTATGCTCCCTCTCTGGCCTGCAGGAAATCTTTTTAGAATTGTCCTGGCGGGGATCTAGGGTCCAATTTAGATCACCTCCCATCACGACCACCCCCTCTAAAAGAGGTTCCGCGTCATCTAGAACTGAGGATATAAAGGAAGGTTGTTTAGCGTTAGGAGCGTATATGTTCAAGAAAGAGAAACGTTGGCCATGTATGTCGCATTTCACCAGCAACCCGCTACCCTCAGCTATTCTATGGGAGGCAACATTAAGGACAGGCAGATGGCGAGCCAATAATATAGCCACGCCCAATGTCTTACCAGCAGAGTTATTAGACAGGAAAACATGCGGATAATAGTGACATTTTAGGGACGGCACGTGTCCCATCTTGAAATGTGTTTCCTGAATAAAAGCAACGTCAATTTTCTCATCTCTAAGCCATTTGAGAAGTTTAGACCTTTTTTCAGGAACATTCAGCCCTTTGACGTTAAGGGTAGTTACGTGTAGATCATTCACCCCCATTATCAGGCGGATCTAATTGCTTCACATTAGTCTTCCCTACGGCAGACCCTGGGGAAGGTGAAGGAAGAGCAGCAAGGGAAGGAGATAGGAAAAAAGGGAAAGCAAAGAAAAGAAGAGAAAAAGATGCAGCGTGGGAAACCACGCCGAAAGGTACTTTGACATTAAACAAAAATGATACTACTACAAAAAGGACTGCTGCAAAAAGGACAGGAGCGGAATCCTGCCGACTCCCAGTCCAAAGAAACAGGGGATGCAGCATAGTGGGGTCCTTCCGGGGGCCCAGGACAGCGACCATGCTCAAGATAGAATCTAGATAAATGTGTGGTATTACCGAGGTGTGCACAAGGCACAAGTGAAACAAAAGTAAAAATATAAAAATATAAAAGTATAAAAGCTTATATAAGAGTGTACAGATAATCCTTAAATTATCAAACCAGGTTTCATGAAACCATAGCATCTGTACACTATTACCCAATTACAAAAACCGATCTCATGTGTGAGCAACACATAGCACTATTTAAGAAAGAAAAACTCAGTGTATAACATAGGTAGCAAGTAAATTTACGTCCACTCGGGACGAGACTTCTCATTCAGGGAGGCTTTGAAGGATGTGGACCAGGAGTGGCTCCCCGTATCCGTGGGGAACGAACTTGCTGCCACGCGTCATCTGGAGGGAGCACAACGGGCAAGTCCGGTAGGTGGTGAAAAGCGTCCCAATCTGGTAACGGAACCGGAGGGATTCCCAAGATCGTGAAGAAGGCCTGTAAATCCGAAGGTCTAGAGAGACTTGCGACTTTGCCACCATGAGAAACCTGGAGGGAGAAAGGGAAGCCCCATCTGTATTTCAGCTCGAGTTTCCTGAGAGAGTCTGTAAGAGGTTTCAAGGCTCGACGTTGTTGTAAGGTCGACCAGGAAATATCTGAATCTTGTCGCCTTGAAAGTCAATGCTGTCCAGCTGACGGGCCGACCTCATTATTTCCTCTTTTTGGACATAATAATGGAGCCTGCAAATCACGTATCGTGGTCTGTCGGAGGGTAAGCCACGAGGACGGAGGGCTCTGTGAGCTCTATCAAATATAATGTCCTTGTTCGTATCCAGGTCAATAAGTTCTCCAAATATCTTAGATAAGGCGGCTATCAGGTCAGTCTGTTGGACACTCTCGGGTAGGCCCCTGACTCTAATATTATTTCGCCGGCCGCGATTATCCATATCCTCAATACGTGATTTTAAAAAGGAGATATCGTGGGGGCGTGGCCTGGAGGCTGAGCTGAAAAGAAGCACGGGCAGTGAGCTCCACTGTCTTTGAGGAAATAAAACCTCAATATTCCTCCCCCAGCCCCGTAGAAACCCTCTGCACTCAGCCCCTCTGACTGTAAAACCCCCCAGCTGTGGTGGATTAGAGCTGCGGAATCGGGGAGCCGGTATACTGGCTCCCGCGGGTTGCAGCCTATCCACCACTACGAAGCCGGGGGCCTAAATTTTGAGAACCACCGCTGCAGGACGTACGGAGCATCGACCTCAGGGGCGTCTCCAGAATACCCTTACCTGGGTCCCCTGGGACCGGACCCCCTCTCCGAGCTGCCGAGACACTCCACGCTGCGGGAGAGAGAGGAGAAGCGGACGGAGCGCGGACACCGACGGCCCGGAGCTCCGGCGGTGGCGGCCATCTTAGATCTCGGGGACCACGGAGAGATGCGATGGACGTGCAGCCCAGCGCCTCTTACAGCTGATGAAGTGAGCTGCTCCCCCTACCCGCTCCCTTCCAACACAGCCCGCAATACTCTGCGCTAGTCGCCGGGGAGGACACCGTAAAACATTTTAAAAAAAAAACCATAACAGCCTTGCCTTAAGGCCGGTCCTCAGCCCCCTCCTCAGGATATGAACGGTGGATGCTAACTCCTCCTGGACCACTCACATAAACCTCCCTGAACCACTGATATTCAGAGGCAGAGTGGAGACCCCAGAGTCACTGACATCGGGAAACCGCCAATAAGAACCTGATAACAAAATCACCTGCAGTTGTACTCCGCATCACAACAAATTTCTGCCCACCTGAGGATAAGGAGCTGATCCTTGCGACTGATAGCCCTCGGACAGGGGCGGAAAAAAATTGCCGCTAGATCCCCATGACCTGCCCGTGCTGTGCCGAACTATAATCTTTTGGTTTCGCCCCTCTTCTTATCACACCCACCGAAACGCACACAAACAGTGTGCAATAGATGACGGCGGCCATTTTGGGCAGCGTAGAAAACGTTGACCCGGCTGCCTGAGGGATCACTGGCATCTCACAGCTTCCCGCTGCACTCACCTGCCAGCCCCTTGGATCCCATACTACCCCCCTCACCTCAACCCAACCTAACGCAACACGAATAGGTGTAGCAAAACCCCACCTCATCATCTCAGAGTCCGCGACTCCCTGCTTCCCGGGCCGAAAGCCTAGACTGTCTGGAACCCCCTACCTCCTTAGAAGATACATTCCCCACCATGGAAAAATATGTGGCCAAAACGCTCCGTGCGAATAAAAATTCTCAAAACAAAAATAAATCAATGGCCAAAGAGAGGGAACTCAGCCCTATTCTGCAGGGATCTCCATCATCGCCAACCAGGCGAATCACCGATGACATACTACCTACTGACGTCCATGCTAGTCCATCATCAATACAAAGGGCCAGAGAAATATCAGACATCATATCACCCTTACTAGACGCAAAATTAGCACCCCTAATGGAAGCAATCACGTCAGCAGCAGCTCAACTGACCCAACACACCCAACGCCTAGCTGAGGCCGAAGACCGAATATCCACCTTGGTAGATGATTATCAAACAATTCAATCCCAACAACAAACACACGATAGCACCCTAATGGCCATGACCGACAAGATTGAAGATTTAGAAAATCGAAATCGTCGGAACAACTTGCGCCTGATTGGCCTCCCAGAAACCGTCAGACAAGCAGACCTAATGGACTTGGTCACACACTGGCTTCCCACAACCCTTAACCTACCCTCTTCCCCCACCTCTTACCTGGTAGAACGAGCCCATCGTATTGGCCCCGACAGGCAATCTTCACAATCCTCTTCATCCCGTCCCAGACCAGTCATTTTCAAGCTACTAAATTACCTTGACAAAGTGAAGATCATGGAAGCCTATCGCAAACGCTCTGACCTACGATATGAGGAATCCAAGCTTCTTCTGTTTCAGGACTTTTCCTTTCAAGTCTCGACACAACGACGGGAATTCTCCCCTGTATGCAAGGAACTCTATGCCAAAAACATCAGATTTGCCTTCCTATACCCAGCAAAACTGAGAATCCTCCATGCCGGTAAACCTCATTTCTTCGACACACCAGATTCTGCTCGGAATTTCCTCAAGTCCCTACCATCTTCACAGCCTAACTCTCGAATGGATGATGCGGACTGACTTGCCCGGACTTAAGTATTTTTCTATGTTGCTGTATCTTTTCCTCTTTTCTAATGGATAACACATGGTTGATTGTTGCTAAATGGTTACTACACACTGGGTTGGGTGGGGGCCCCACACGCATACCGCAGATGCAGGTGCGGTGGGATTCCCTTACTCAATTTATTCAATTTCACATTTCACCCTTTCTCCCTTTCCCTTTTTCTACTCAAACAAAAGTTCCTGTTGTAGATAGATGGTTATTATTACTGTCTTCCTGGGTTCAAAAAGTTAAAAATTTTTATGACTGGTGGCCTATACTATATCGGCTACCATTTTCTTTATGCATTACATTGTTTAGTTACTGTATGTACACCCTAACTCCGTTGGTTCGCCCGACATATTATTCTTGTCCTCCCCTTGCGTGCTGGGACGGGGGATTGGACTTTCTCTTGTGGCTTCCCCTTCTGCGTTCCACTAGACTAGGCATTGGATAATGCCGGCCCCTAGAGACGCTGCAGCCTCTGTGGACGGCTCAAAAACGTCCCTCAAATTGGTCTCGTGGAGCGTAGAGGGCCTGAACACACCGATCAAGAGGAAAAAGATCTTAACCCACCTCAAAAAATTTCATCCTGATATAGTGTTTTTACAGGAGACACATTGGCGTCTCAATGACCCCAACACACTTAGAGACACCTGGGTGGGAGACTTCAAAAGCGCTTCCTATACTACTAAAGCGAGGGGAGTACTTCTTCTATTTCGCAGATCTTTGAACTATAAGATTAAGGATGAATGGGTAGACCCTGAGGGCAGGTTTCTGTTCCTAAAGGTAGAGGTCGAAGGTGAACTTTTTACTCTAGCATGTATTTACGCCCCTACAGGACCAAATGTTTCCTTTTTCTCAGATATTTTCGTTAAATTACAGGACTGGATGGAGGGAGTCTTGATTATAGGGGGTGACCTTAATATTGTGATGGACCCACTACTAGATGTATCCGGTGGCCCCAGACAGCTAAATTGCAATAGATCCACACCACCACCCCTGTCACTAATGCAAGACTCTTTACAACTATTGGACCCATGGAGATTCCTCCATCCTGACTCTAGGGAGTATTCCTTTTTCTCGCACCCCCACAAAATATTCTCCATACTGGATTACTGGCTAATACCTGCCTCCTCAATACATAGAATAATAGAATCCACCATAGCTAATATACTCATATCCGATCATGCCCCCATCACCCTGACAATAAAGCTAACTACACCCCGACAATATTCCTATATCTGGCGATTCCCTGAATATCTTGCACACTCTGAAGACTTCAAACTCTTTTTGTCACAATCATACCTCAACTACACACAGGATAACACAGCACATGTCAATGACGTAAATCTTTTTTGGCAGGCTTCTAAACCCGTCCTTAGAGGGCAGATTATTTCCTATGTTGCTGCCAGGAAAAGACAGCTTCGGGAAAGGATGGCGGAGGCATCCCTTCAGGTTGCCTCGACCTATTCCCAATTACTAGCAGACCCATCTGAAACTAATAGGAAATTATATAAAGATACCAAATTGATACATGATACCCTCTGTGCCGAACAGGCCAAGCTATTCCTCTCCTTCCAATCTAATAAATACTTTCGCTGGGGTAACCGCCCAGGGAAATTGTTAGCAAACCTGGTAAAAACTCATGCAACACCAAAACACATCTCCTCAATTAGAGATACAGACGGACCCCCCTCAGTGACACAGGAACAGATTAGCGACACTTTCCTAGCTTTCTTTGAAAAATTATACACCGCACCACCTGACTACCCTACCGCGGGCATGGACTTTTTGACACAGGCAAACCTCCCTACACTCTCTGAAAGTGATAGAGATTTCCTTACTAACCCTGTTACTGCAGCAGAATTGGAATCAACCATTAAATCCCTGGCAAATGGGAAAGCCCCAGGCCCTGACGGCATGTCGGCGACCTATTATAAACTACTTCTCCCGCACTTAAGTGAACACCTCAGGCAATTATATAATGCGCTTTTGAAGGGACACCCTGCTCCGACAGGCTTTAACACGGCCCGAGTCATAGTTCTCCCTAAACCTAATAAAGACCATACTTTAGTTTCATCCTATCGACCAATCTCATTGTTAAACCAGGACTTTAAAATATTTACAAAGATTCTAGCCACTCGTCTCCAAGCGATCCTACCCAAATTGCTACACCCTGCCCAGACAGGATTCATGCGTAATAGACACTCAGTACATAATGTTCGCTCACTGCTAGCAGCTATGTATAAAACCCACGATTCCTTGGAACTGGACAATATGGTATTGAGCTGTGACGCAGACAAAGCTTTTGACCGAGTATCTTGGGCCCACATTGACAGACTACTTAGACTTCAAAACTTTGGTACTGACTTTATCAAGGTATTTCATAGCATCTACCAAACACCACAAGCCTTTCTGACGGTGAACGGCCACAACTCGAGACTATTTTCCTTATATCGCGGTACTAGACAGGGCTGCCCCTTATCCCCCCTCTTATTCAATTTGGCCTTGGACCCCCTGCTTCGCCATTTCTGTGGAGAAAACAGATGGCACGGTATAACATTGGCCAATCACGAAATCAAATTTTCAGCATTTGCAGATGACATTTTGCTTTATTTTAGCAATCCCCGAAAAGCCATCCCACACTTACTTGACATCCTAAACTCATTCGAACTAGTCTCTGGCTTTAAAATCAATCACTCCAAAACAGAAGCATTAGCTTTCTTTCCCTCAATGAAAACTGGCTGGGGGGACACGTTCCCATTTCACTGGGCCACAAACAACTGCATCACTTACCTAGGGATTATATTCCCTGATCACCCATCCAAACTATACTCACTTAATTTCCCCCCACTATTTGCTAGGACATACGCAGACTTCACTAGATGGTCCCACCTCCCCCTCACGTATACTGGCAGGAGTCACTTATATAAAATGATAAGCTTTCCCCGCTTCCTTTATGTATTACAGATGCTCCCACTGATCCCACCCAAACACATACTAGCTCAATTGGACAAAGCACTGTCCAAATTTATTTGGGCAAATAAACACCCTAGATTCTCATTGTTCAAACTATGCCAACCTCGCTCTCTTGGAGGTCTAAATTTACCATGCCTTCACTCCTATGCCTTGGCAGCCAACTACAGGATCGCTCTAGACTGGATTGGCGGTCGGGACATATACGCCAACACGCAGCTGGAACAATCTTTTACTCCCTCTCAGACTTTGGTATCCTTGCTACACACCACCCCTACTTCCATACCTCACTGTGTGACAGACAATATACTTATCTCTTCTACCTGTGTCGCCTGGCGACAGATTCGCTCACGCCTAAACATATCACAATATTCTTCACTATTCCTACCTCTCTGGGGTAATCCAGACTTCAAGCCTCATAATACCTCCTCTATATTTCAGACTTGGTACGATGGAGGTCTAAAATTCATTCATCATTTTTTACATACCGAAACTCTGACCTTACTTACACACTCCCAAATTATGGCACGTTTTCCATCCTTACGAATCCCATTTTTCCCCTTCCTTCAGGCATGTAGCTATGTACAAAAGACTACATCTTCGTTATCCATACATGATAACTCCCATGCCCTGGACAAAACATTACGACTCACTCCGAATAGCAATTTTCCCACAGCACTCATATACACACACTCCCGCACCCTACTAGATGTGGAATCCAGCTCAACAGGCCTCCTAAAATGGAAATTAGAATTCCCAGATCTCACGATGAAACGGATTCTGGAGGCCAACACCTACCTAGATAAAACACTAGGCTCAGTTTCATACTCAGAAATGCACCAGAAAATCCTACATAGAGCATATGTTACTCCCAAGCTACGCTACCTCATCGGAGCAGCCCCCTCCTCTCACTGTTTCAAATGCACTGCCCCAGAAGCGGACCTTGTACACTGTCTATGGTCGTGCCCCAAGGTACGTACACTCTGGCAAGCGCTCCAATCATATATCACAACCGACTTACAGTTACAATTTACCATCACTAAGACATGGGCATTCTGGGGCATATCCCCGAAACAACCCACTCCCGACCTGTCCAAGGGACAACGCATTCTATTAATTAAACTGGCAGCAGCCACCAAAAAGACGATTCTCTCACAATGGATCTCCACCGATCCTACCCCCATCTCACTATTACACCCTAGGAACTCTCATCTGTTCCATTTAGATTGGACCAATACTGCTTTACAGAAAGACAAACTGACCGAGAAATTTTTCCATATTTGGCTGCCCTATGTCCATGCCCTACCCCAGGTTACAAGGGAGGCCCTGCGGAAATGTTTCAAAGACACTAAATGGTACTTACTTGAGACCCTGGACTCCGCAGCCCCCTTTTGAGCCTAAGACTCTATGTCGCTTAAATATACCAACTAAATCTCTCACATTCTGGATATCAGTACACATCCCTTATTGTTGTTTCAACACTACTATTACCTAGGGCTTCCACGGAGTATAATTATAAATATATTTATATTTATTGTTATTAATATATCTATCCTGTATTGATTATGTAATGCATACCACAAATTTTGTTTCACTATTAACTCACCAGTCAATAAAAAAACTTAAAAAAAAAAAAAAAAAAGAAGAGATATCGTCCCGTTGGTGAGATAGCACTTCCCGAAATTTAGTCAGAGAATCCACAGTAGACGATTCATGGCGTTCCAGGACATCAACTCGAGTCGTGATTTGGGACATATCTTGTCGGAGCGCTGTCACTTCCTGAGTGATGGTGGAAAGTAGGCGAGTCTCCAAGGCTGAGAAATCTTGTTTCGTGGGAAGTGTCCTTACATGAGACAATATCTCGCTTATCTCCGCAGACAGAGAGGGGGCCTGTGGAGGCAACGGAGTCCCAGGGGATGCCATGTCGCCCACCGGGCCGTGTAGATTCAGGGAGGTCGGGACAGTAGAAGAAGCAGCGGGGGTTGAGGTTGGAGAAGTTAAGAACTGACATAGGTCTGACGAGTGTCGGTTCGCGGGAGATGGGATCGCGTCCGGCTTGGTCTTGGCCTTTTTTTTCTTTATCCCTCTCACCATGAGATCAGTCTTCAAATAAAGCAGTTTAGAATTACACTTTCACATATCCTCGGCAATGTAAAGCATGTGGGTCGTCGCCGTGCAAAAGCCCCCACGTGGCCTTAGGGTGACATCAGGCAGGCATGCACATGGCTAGGGATCCATACGTCAACTCACAGTGGCAATACATCCAATATGGTCTGGTGGCGGTGTAACTGCGGGACCCTAGGCCATTAAGCAGGAAACCGGCTGACGCAGACACCTGGATGGATGGATGGATGGATGGATGGATGGATGGGTGTGGGGGGCACTTTGGCAGATGTTATATTGCACAAAGGCCTGTGTGGCCCAGCCTTATGTGTATCCCTCCCCTCTCCTTCACTTAGGCACCGCAGGATACTGGCCCAGGGACCGCAATCTCACTTAGTGGGCCAGCAGGAGTGAGACCTGCAGTACCTTTAAATGAATCCAAGATGGCCGCCGGGCGCCCGCCGGTGCCGTCCCACGCGTCGTGTTGCAGGGTCCCCGCCGGGCAGGTATGTGTTGGTTGCAGCTGGGGACAAGGAGGCACGTCTAGTCGCGGCCAGCGGCTAGCGGCAGCAGAAAGGACGGAGCTCCGGAGGAGGTCCGCGGTCCGAGCAGCGGGTCCCGGAGCCGTCCCCGGCCTGAAGCCAAACTCGAGGCCCCGGCTTCCCCGAGCCCCGTAGGCCGCAACCCGCAGGAGCAGTTAAAACTACTCCCCGATTCCGTGGCACTTCAGGGGGCCCAGCAGGGGGTACAAGAAGGGTAGTAGAGGAAGTGGGGTAATCGAGGAGGTGTAGGAGGGAGAGAAATATATGTTTTGTGTTGTGGATCCCAGGAGCTCTCACAAAACACGGCTGCCTCCTTCAGCATCCAGACCACGCCCCCCAGCAATCCATTCTTTGACTGTATGTGACAATTTTTTTGAACAGTTTTCTTTATTGAAGCATGACAAATATATACAGATCATCAAAGAAGTACATGCAATGTGAGTACATACAATGTGATACCCAGTCCAGAAAGAATTATCCAGTGTATCATAAGAGTAAATAAACAGCATGTTTCACTATTATGTCAAAGAGAGGCATTTGATATGCCGGCTGTTGGGATCCCTGCTACCAGCATGCCGGCGGTCGGGATCCCAGCGCTGGTATGCTGGGTGCTAGGATCCCGACAGCTGGTATAACGTAGTAGACTCGGTGTCAACTGAGAAATAATAATAATAGAATGGTGTGAACCCGGATCCATGTCCTCTATTTTACTTCCATCCATGTTTACAATAAAAACATAGGTCACCAGTATGTAGAACCATGACCTATGCTGTAGCGTATTTCTAAAACCCTTCCAAACCTTCTCCTTGAGTGAGTAGGATATGGTCTCTATGTAACTTTCCAATATTTCAGTAAAACTCTCCTTTTGTAGCAAGGTCTATTCCATTCTAAAAATATTTTTTTTTTAATTCTATAATAAGAGAAAAAGGAGAGGCCGTAGACTGCATCCACACTTGAAGAATACGTTTTTTCACTACAGCTGATATGACTATCAACAATTTCCGAACCCGCTGTGCTACTCAAGTTCATTTGGGTAAGATGCCAAATATTGCCCATTCAGAAGTTAAAGGTAGACAATTGACTAAATGTTTAACATAACCCAATACCTGAGTCCAAAATCTTTTTATCACTGAACATGCCCATAATCAATGCATTAACAGTCCTTTGAGATACACACCAAGGAAATTAATGATCTTCCATTGCCCCTATAATGTATCTACAGTATGAAGAGGGGACAAATAAGTCCTGTAAAATATATTCAGAAATAATACTACACAGGATGCTGCAGGGACTATCTTAATAGATGTCTCAAATATTGGTAACAGCTATTTTTGTATTTAAAGATGGGAAGTGGTCTCTCCATTGTGCTAACTCAGTTTTCAGTGTACCATATTGTAAAGGAATATGAAGGAACTAAATGCGGATTACGTATTAAAGAGAGAAATAAGGAAATAAGGACACATATGGGTTCAGTGAGTGCTTGTGGTTTAGCTTGAACCGATTTAGATTCTTTACCATCATGTAGATGCCGGAAGGAGGTTAAACTAAGGCCATGCAAGAGAGCAGTCTCCATATTTTTGGTGTGGAGCCAATCTCTCAGATAGCAAAGATGGGCAGCATGACTGTAAGCATTAATATATTAGGTAAGTTAATACCACCATTGAATCTGCTTTGCTGAAGCTTTACAAGGCCAATCATAGCACTCTTACCACCCTAAATACAAGTGTGTATTATCCTCTCAATTTCCAAAGTATCTTGCCTAGGTATTAAAAGAGAAAGAGATTGTAGAGGGTAAAGAATTATTGGGAAGAAAATCATCATCACCAGATATGCTCAACCTAAGAACCAGAGGTTAAGATGCCGCCAGTTCTATGCATCCTTCCTAGCATTACATATAATACTGCTAAAGTAAAGGGCATATAAAATACTTAGATTTTTTGGGGGAGTACACTCTTAAATATGTGATTGATTTGGTTGCTCATCCAACTGGAGTCTCCCTAAACCATGTCAGAGGTGCATAACCCTGCCTCAAATAAAGCACATAACTCAAAAGTAACCTTGAAACCTGACACCTATCCAAATTCTTTAATACACACCACCAATAGTCCAAGGGTCTCCCTTGGGTCCAATATGAATAAAAAAGCAAAGGCCAATGTCTTCACAGCATCTGTTTCAACAGTTGTGCCCTTAAATGATGACCAATATTGTAAGGTTAGGCTTAGTGGGGCTGGACACCGCACTGGATTTCTGTTTGCGGAGGGTTTTGCATATGCCTTCGCAGAGACCAACAATATGTAACAAATAAATGATCCCTATTATTGGTATCTAGTGTGTATACGTATATGTTGATGGTGCTCCCAGAGTCAGTAATACAAGTGGTAGTTTTGGAAGGAGAAATAAAGACTCTGTGTTGGGGCACACTTTGGAAATATGAAATATGTTAAAACTTTACGTTTATTAAAGTTAATCATAAGAAAAGGATCAACATAGATTTTAATATAAAAACAAACACCTGTAGGACACTTAAATTATGTAAATATTAGGGTTAAAATACCCTCTATTGGCACCAATCATAGTGAACAGTGTCAATTTGAGATTTACGCCTAAGGTGAAAAATATTTAAAAACAGAGATATATATGATATCTAAGTGTGTCAGGAGTACATTTACTACTGTTATAAAATTAAATGAGTATCGTGTAAACTCCTTAATAATTGCTCTCTTGGTGCTGTGGGTAATCAGCTGAGCAAAGTTTAATTTTTTGGTATTTGAATATGTGTCATTAGATTTCTATTCCCAACAAGAGGATGTAGATGGAGGTAATGCCAATGTTTCTTCCACCACTTCTGCTGTTTGCTGGGAAATAGTGCTACTGCACCTGACAGTCCAAGGTAGTCACCTAACCTTGTACTGATCATCCCTATCACTGCTTTGCTTCCAAGATCAGACGGATTTGGGCGTTGCCAGTGGTGTGGCAGTAGTATTGTAACCCAACAAGAGAGTGTATGGTTTTGGCATGTATACCAAAAGTGAGAACTTCTACTGTCCCGCTAGTCTGCTCCAAGTCCCTGTTACAGTGTGCATTGCAGGGAATTTGATGTCTGGCAATGGATGAGATAGTTCTCGAATAAGTAGGGATAGAGAGGGTGCACCACTACGTCTGCTGTCCAATGTCATATACGGTTATAGAGGACATTGGATGAGAGAGATGGGGTGCTGAGAGAAAAATTTTAATAGAAATGTATGACAGATATTTCTACCAGGTGGTTTGTAAACATCATAACCTTTTTTGCTAGAAATGTGTTTGTTTTTATACTAAAATCTATGTCGATCCTTTTTTTTTATGATTAACTTTAATAAATGTTAAGTTTTAACATATTTCATATTTCCAAAGTGTGCCCCAATACAGAGTCTTTCTTTTTCTTCCAAAACTACCACCAATATTGTAAGGTTCTAAGCATGGGATCTGAAGCCAATTAAAAAGCATAGTTAAAAGAGGACAACCCTGTCTTGTTCTCCTTGACTTCACAATGCTTTCTCCCAAAGTCCCATTAACTAATGAAGTGGTAGGAGAAGTATTTTTTTTAAAACTTGATTAATGCTTGAAAACTTGGATCAAATCCTCCCCGTCTAATATCGCATAAAGATAATGCCAAGATACCATATCAAATGCCTTTGTGGCATCAAGACTTAAAAACATACTCGAGGAGGATGATTCCCAAAACAAGACAGGGTTATCCCAATGCTCAAGATTATCATCTGAAAATTCTGCCATTTCAATTTAAGGAACTATTGAAAGGAGTGTTGTGGAAAGCAAGAAGTAATCAATACAAGATGGGGACCCATGGGCCGCTGAGTGAAATGTGTAGGATCTATCAATAAGGTTGAAAAGTCTCCAGGGATCCACCAAAAAGTAGTTTACCAATAATTGGGAGATATGACTCCACTGGGGCACTGTGGGATTTGATGATATTGGAAATTTATACACAGAAGGGTCTGAAACCGTATTGAAATCTCCACCATATATTAAATTATAGTTCACTCTGCTATGCAAGAGTTGAGATATAGTTTGATACAAAGTCTGAAACTCACTATTAGGTGCAAATATATTACGCAACATAAATTTGGCATCATAAATCTGAACATCTAGTAATATATGTCGACCCTCTGGGTCCAAAAAACATTTAAAATAGTGTAAGGATGGTGCCTGGCGAATACAATTGCTATGCCACAGGACTTGGAATGGTAAGAGGCAGACTCGCTGATCCAACCATCACGTACTGCTGAGTCCTCCCCTGCCTTCCAGTGGGTCTCTTGTAAATAAACTATACCCGGTTTCATTTTCTTAAGGAACAAAGAAACCTGTTTACATTTAATCTGGGTGTTCAGACCATCCCCATTCCAAGAAGTAACTTTAATAGAATAGGCCATCTGTGTAAGGGGTTGATGCAATGTCGATATGGGTGCTGTCATCCTATCCCATTTAACAGAAGTGAAGCAGTGGTACAATACATATTAAAGATAGGGTTCCCCCTGTTCCAGCAAGCAGGGGCAGTGGCGTCATGAGGCGGGTGCGGGGGGTGCGGCCCGCACCCGGGTGTCACCCTTCAATGGGGTGACACCAAATTAAGCTGCACACTCACACCTGCTGCATCCAGAGGCGTCACTAGGGTTGGTGTCACCCGGTATGGTAACTCATGGTGTCACCCCCATGGACCTCCTTCTGTATCACACCACACAGAACCCTTAGTAATGTTTTTGTACTAGTTTTACTTGTAAATCATAATTCCCGTGTATATATTCCGTGCTCTAACTGGCGCAACATTTATAACGTGCTCTACCTGGCGCAATGTGTATAACGTGCTCTACCTGGCGCAACATTTATAACGTGCTCTACCTGGCGCAATGTGTATAACGTGCTCTACCTGGCGCATTGTGTATAACGTGCTCTACCTGGCGCATTGTGTATAACGTGCTCTACCTGGCGCATTGTGTATAACGTGCTCTATCTGGCGCAATGTGTATAACGTGCTCTACCTGGTGCAATGTGTATAACATGCTCTACTTGGCTCAATGTGTTTAATGGGCTCTACCTGGCGCATTGTGTATAACGTGCTCTATCTGGCGCAATGTGTATAACGTGCTCTACCTGGTGCAATGTGTATAACATGCTCTACTTGGCTCAATGTGTTTAATGTGCTCTACCTGGCGCATTGTGTATAACGTGCTCTATCTGGCGCAATGTGTATAACGTGCTCTACCTGGTGCAATGTGTATAACATGCTCTACTTGGCTCAATGTGTTTAATGGGCTCTACCTGGCGCATTGTGTATAACGTGCTCTACCTGGTGCAATGTGTATAACGTGCTCTACCTGGTGCAATGTGTATAACATGCTCTACTTGGCTCAATGTGTATAATGTGCTCTACCTGGTGCATTGTGTATAACATGCTCTACCTGCTGCATTGTATATAATGTGCTCTATCTGGCGCAGTGTGTATAACGTGATCTACCTGTCGCATGTGTAAAAAATAATAATGTGTAATATTATATATATATATATATATATATACATACACACACTTTAAAAAAAATAATAATACTGGATTATATTGAAATTAACCATTTGTTTGTACAAACAAATGGTACTAATTTCAATAAAATCCATGTTTACTTCAGGAAAAAAATTTAATTAATTGACTATATAATATTTTTTTTTACTGTAAATACTAACTTATTATTGAAGTTTCCACAAACGAATTGCAGCCAGCCAAGGAGTGACAGCAGGAGGTTGAGAATGAGCCTGAGGTGCGCAACCAACTTCAAGGCAGTCCCTAGGACCCTAGGCTCCCTGTAGTAAATGCAGCACTGAGATGAGCAGCACTAACCTCCTCCCACTTCTCCCTCCCAGCAGTGCAAGCGGGCGAGCGGCGGCGTGATGACGTCACGGGACTTGCATGATGAAGACGTGATCGTGTGTATGGACCCGGCCGCGGCGGAGTCTCCCAGCCGGGAGGAAGGTATGCAATCATAATTGTGCTGTAGTGGAGTCTTCTTGTTGCAGGCGGGGATGTAGGATTTTGAGTTGATGGGGGCGCGATCGTAACTGTTGTGCTTGGTGCCAGACGGCAAACAGAGCACTACAGTTACGATCGTACCCCCGTCGACTCAAAATCCTACACCCCCGCCTGCAACAAGAAGACTCCACTACGGCACAGTTTTAATCGCATACCATCCACCCCCTCCCGGCTGGAAGACTCCGCAGCGGCACAGTTACAATTGCTCCCCCAATGCCTCCCCCGCCCCGCTGACTGAAAGTCACACACCCCGCCTGGAAGACTCCGCCGGGTCCGTGCTGTGTGACAGTGTCATGAAGCAGGGGATGCAGCAGGTGTGAGTGTGCAGCTTAATTTGGTGTCACCCCATTGAAGGGTGACACCCGGGTGCGGGCCGCACCCCCCGCACCCGCCTCATGACGCCACTGGCTGCATCCCCTGCTTCATGACACTGTCACACAGCACGGACCCGGCGGAGTCTTCCAGGCGGGGTGTGTGACTTTCAGTCAGCGGGGCGGGGGAGGCATTGGGGGAGCAATTGTAACTGTGCCGCTGCGGAGTCTTCCAGCCGGGAGGGGGTGGATGGTATGCGATTAAAACTGTGCCGTAGTGGAGTCTTCTTGTTGCAGGCGGGGGTGTAGGATTTTGAGTCGACGGGGGTACGATCGTAACTGTAGTGCTCTGTTTGCCGTCTGGCACCAAGCACAACAGTTACGATCGCGCCCCCATCAACTCAAAATCCTACATCCCCGCCTGCAACAAGAAGACTCCACTACAGCACAATTATGATTGCATACCTTCCTCCCGGCTGGGAGACTCCGCCGCGGCCGGGTCCATACACACGATCACGTCTTCATCATGCAAGTCCCGTGACGTCATCACGCCGCCGCTCGCCCGCTTGCACTGCTGGGAGGGAGAAGTGGGAGGAGGTTAGTGCTGCTCATCTCAGTGCTGCATTTACTACAGGGAGCCTAGGGTCCTAGGGACTGCCTTGAAGTTGGTTGCGCACCTCAGGCTCATTCTCAACCTCCTGCTGTCACTCCTTGGCTGGCTGCAATTCGTTTGTGGAAACTTCAATAATAAGTTAGTATTTACAGTAAAAAAAAATATTATATAGTCAATTAATTAAATTTTTTTCCTGAAGTAAACATGGATTTTATTGAAATTAGTACCATTTGTTTGTACAAACAAATGGTTAATTTCAATATAATCCAGTATTATTATTTTTTTTAAAGTGTGTGTATGTATATATATATATATATATATAATATTACACATTATTATTTTTTACACATGCGACAGGTAGATCACGTTATACACACTGCGCCAGATAGAGCACATTATATACAATGCAGCAGGTAGAGCATGTTATACACAATGCACCAGGTAGAGCACATTATACACATTGAGCCAAGTAGAGCATGTTATACACATTGCACCAGGTAGAGCACGTTATACACATTGCGCCAGATAGAGCACGTTATACACAATGCGCCAGGTAGAGCCCATTAAACACATTGAGCCAAGTAGAGCATGTTATACACATTGCACCAGGTAGAGCACGTTATACACATTGCGCCAGATAGAGCACGTTATACACAATGCGCCAGGTAGAGCACATTAAACACATTGAGCCAAGTAGAGCATGTTATACACATTGCACCAGGTAGAGCACGTTATACACATTGCGCCAGATAGAGCACGTTATACACAATGCGCCAGGTAGAGCCCATTAAACACATTGAGCCAAGTAGAGCACGTTATACACATTGCACCAGGTAGAGCACGTTATACACATTGCACCAGGTAGAGCACGTTATACACATTGCGCCAGATAGAGCACGTTATACACAATGCGCCAGGTAGAGCACGTTATACACAATGCGCCAGGTAGAGCACGTTATACACAATGCGCCAGGTAGAGCACGTTATACACATTGCGCCAGGTAGAGCACGTTATAAATGTTGCGCCAGGTAGAGCACGTTATACACATTGCGCCAGGTAGAGCACGTTATAAATGTTGCGCCAGTTAGAGCACGGAATATATACACGGGAATTATGATTTACAAGTAAAACTAGTACAAAAACATTACTAAGGGTTCTGTGTGGTGTGATACAGAAGGAGGTCCATGGGGGTGACACCATGAGTTACCATACCGGGTGACACCAACCCTAGTGACGCCTCTGAGCAGGGGGAAACCCAAATTTGTCTAGCAGACATGTATCCGAATTCACAAAATGCCATATTTCCTCCCCTAAACGCTAGCTTCCTGTCATTTAAAATGTGATTGCATAGAAGCACAATGCGTTCACATACGTACAGTATGCTTATATTTATATATAACAGATAACTAGATGAAAGTAGCATCTGTAACACATTTCACTCATCACCATATAATATTGTCTTTATTTACAACATATCTTGAGTATTAAGATGGACGACTCATTTTCGGGAACATTAAATTAACGTATCCATTACAAGTGCATTTTAATAATTGGTTTACTCTAACAAACACATTTACTGTAAATAAATAACACAACTCCATGTTTTGTAAATAGAACTTTATGGAAACCCAAAACAACTAAAACGAACAGCTGCCAATTTTAAAAAAATGCAATGCATGGAAACCTGTAGAATATATTTAAATGTCTTGATATCTGTGAAACCAATATATACGATAACATAGAGCTTTCTTAACAGGAAACCATTCAATTAGTGGCAGAAATTTCATTTGTATACATAATCTTTTATTTGTATTAATTTATTTATTTAATTTAATGAAAACAAAATTAAAATATCTAATATGTATTCAGCAGACTAATTAGAATGGAGAGAACCTAAAATTGGGAAAATAATTAAGCAAGAAATATTCATCATTTAAAGGCCATATAATTTTCACAACATTGTAGTTCAGAAGAATGGAGAAATTACTTTGGGAAACATCAAAATGCAGATTTGTAATACATAGTTTATTTGCAAATACTACTATTTATTTGCAGCATAACTATGCTGTATTAAAGTTTATTCACAAGATTTCAGTTCATATAGAAAATCACATTCTACAAAGTATGGTATATGTCACATAAAGACCATTCTCTCAATAATATATGTCTTTAATGAATCCTGAGCATGAGTAGATATCATTATTACCTTTAATACATTTCATACAATTTCATTTTAATTATTTAATTTAATTGGTATTTAAGTCTACAGATGCATTTATCTGGATTAAATGCATCTGGATAGGTCAAGAGCTATCAAATAGAAAGTATAGTGTAGTCCTCAAATCCAAGGGCATAGTTCCTATAGGTGGAGGGAATGCAGATAATATGAGGCCCTGAGCTGAGAGGAGCCTGCCTTCTCTGTCAAAGTTACATGTGTTATATATACATTTTTCACCACTGGGTGGTAGATAGGGGCCCTTACAAATGAATGCAATGGGGCCATATATATATAGCTATGTATGCTCCTGGACCTGCTCACTGTAATGTGGTACAAAATGAACTGGAGGGCATTATAATGTTACATAATATGAACTGGGTGCACTGTAATGTGACATAAAATTAATTCCAGAACTGCCCACATAACCTTCATAAACTTTCCTATCTAATTATATCCCTACTCATATCCCCACATATTTTCTCTTTCTTCACTGTCCTATATTCCTGACCCAAGGCCAAATCATACAGCCCACTAACAACCTTTGCAACCTGGTGGTCCATTATGCAATAGATAATACCTATCCTTGTGCATCAATGCCTATTTCATTATAGATTATAAACTTGCAATCAGGGCCTTCCTACCTCTATGTCTGTAAATTATTACCCAGTCTTGATTTATCAATGATGTTTGCATTTGTTTTGTTTTGTTTTGTTAATGTTGTTTCCATTTGTTTTGTTTTATCAATGTTGTTTCCAATTGTAATGTGCAACAGAATTGGCTGTGCTGTATAAAGAATAATTAATAAATTAATAATCTGAGGACACTGAATGTCATAGGCCCAGATTGATCAAGCCTTGGAAGGTGATAAATTGCACAGTGATAATATGGTGATTCTGTGTTGCATAATGTGTACTGGCAGCCCTGCAATGAGACATAATGTGAACTATTATGGGGAATAAAATGAACAACTGCTGTACAGAGGTGTCTCTCTAGAAGGATTCTGAAAGGGCCCCTTCAAATGTTGCTATGGGGCCCAAAAAGGCTACGCCCCTGCTCAAATCCCAGTCTCCTTGACACCTGTACAAAATCAGTGCTATACATGAAAATACTCTGCAGGCACTAATATCATAGAATGTAAAAGTGCCCATGAAATGTATAAAGCCATAAAAAACATAGAACATGTGGGTAATCACTAAGGGTAATATTTGGGATCAAATGCCGGTTTTCTTTGTGGGGTTGAAATCATTGCATTTTGTTGGCATTATAGCCATCAAAACAACTGAATTAATGATCCAGTAAATTGAAGCGTTAAAACTTACAACACCTGTGATATGAGGCAGTATGCTATAATCCCTTAAACACATGTGGTGCAATGACGAGGGGTGAGGTTAGAGACTGGGGAGGCACAAATGGTAGAGGCTCTCAGTGCCAGGAGCCTGTCTCACCCCCTACACAATTTAACTCTTATATCCCTGCACTACATCCATGCAAACACAGGGAGAACATATATATACAGTAGTAATAGCCAGATCACAGCCATCACCATAGTGAGTAAACTGGTGCATACTAACTTCTGGGTGAGGTGCCCCCCATTACCCCCTCACCTGTAGAACACTGCTGGCCTGGTGCAGCAGGTTACACAGGGCAATACAGTCATCAGTCATGTAGTCAGCAGGGAGGGAGAGCAGGAACATATCTGTACACTACTTCTCACTACTGTAGCCACACACACACAGAGTCCTGTCCCCGCACTCACTACAGATGCCACACACATACATACACACAGAGTTCTGTCCCCACACTCACTACAGATTACATACACACACAGTCCTGTCCCCACACTTACTACAGATTACACACACACACACACATAGTCCTGTACCCACACTCAGTACAGATTACACACACAGTCCTGTCCCCACACTCACTACAGATTACACACGCACACAGTCCTGTCCCCACACTCACTACAGATTACACACACACACATAGTCCTGTCCCCACACTCACTACAGATTACACACGCACACAGTCCTGTCCCCACACTTACTACAGATTACACACACACACATAGTCCTGTCCCCACACTCACTACAGATTACACACACACACAGTCCTGTCCCCACACTTACTACAGATTACACACACACACAGTCCTGTCCCCACACTCACTACAGATTACACACACAGTCCTGTCCCCACACTCACTACAGATTACTCACACAATCCTGTCCCCACACTCACTACAGATTACACACGCACACAGTCCTGTCCCCACACTCACTACAGATTACACACACACACACACATAGTCCTGTCCCCACACTCACTACAGATTACACACACACAGTCCTGTCCCCACACTCACTACAGATTACACACACACAGTCCTGTCCCCACACTCACTACAGATTACTCACACAATCCTGTCCCCACACTCACTACAGATTACACACACACACAGTCCTGTCCCCACACTTACTACAGATTACACACACGCACACACACACACAGTCCTGTCCCCACGCTCACTACGGATTACACACACGCACACACACACACACACACACACAGTCCTGTTGCCACTCACTACAGATTACACACACACACACACACAGTCCTGTCCCCACGCTCACTACGGATTACACACACGCACACACACACACACACACACACACACACACACAGTCCTGTTGCCACTCACTACAGATTACACACACACACACACACACAGTCCTGTCCCCACACTCACTACAGATTATTCACACAATCCTGTCCCCACACTCACTACAGATTACACACACACCCAGTCCTGTCCCCACACTCACTACAGATTACACACACACACACACACACACACACACACACACAGTCCTGTCCCCACGCTCACTACGGATTACACACACACACACACACACAGTCCTGTTTCCACTCACTACAGATTACACATGCAGTCCTGTCCCCACACTCACTGCATATTACACACACACTGTCAGGAATCGGCGCTCTGCTGCATCTCACTTACCAGCGCGCTGGTGTGCAGGCCTCCGGAGGTCATGGCCCCAGTTGCGGCTGCATGGGTGTAGTAACCGCGAGTGTTCTCTTCCGCATTGCTGAGTACTCCTGAAGTCTGGTCCTGTGTGGGTTTTGCTGCGTGCTGATGTCCAGCCTGTGTGGACGTTACCATGACAACTGCACGCAGCTGATTCTGGTGTTCAATCCAGCACTGTATCTCCGCCTGCAGTTTGTGTCCAATCACTGCTGAGCAGGAGGTATAACTTCCAGCTTGTGGCTCACTCACATTGCCTCGGACAATGAGTCACATACCATGTGCCTTGTTCTTCTGGTGCCTACGGTCCTTTTTCCAGCGTTCCCCGTGGTTATCTTCATCGTACCAGTTTGTTCCTGTTTCCAGCGATCCCCCGTGGTTACCTTCTGTCATCTCATCATACTTCAGCTCTCCTGTTTTCTTCAGACTTCAGCCACAGCCAGTTACCAGCTCATCAAGCAGTAAGAGACTCTCCTCAGGTGTTTCATTCATTACTACCTGTGCACTGCTATTAGCATATCATCTGTGCATCTCTGCAGTTATATCATCTCATTGCATAGAGACTGTCTCCTGCTTGGGCCTAGTGTGGCCACAAGGACTTTATTATACAGAGACTGTGTGTTTTTCAAGTCTTACCGGAGTTCTGTTTATTTCATTCACATTCAGTATCAAGTCACTATATATTTCTGTTGCAAGAGACTTTCAGTTAATTTGGATTCAATTACCAATCACTGTTTCTTTATTGCCTGGTTTCAGTTTGTCATTCACTGCCATACCATCTACTCTGTGATCCATGTGTAATAAACATCAGCGCTTATGCACCGGACTTTTATATTGCCTCCACGTTTTATCCATCATACCAACACTGACCCACTAGCGCCCCCGCCGGGGACAGACAAACCTAGAGACCTGACACACACACATACAATCCTGTCCCCACACTCACTACAGATTACACACACACACATACAATCCTGTCCCCACACTCACTACAGATTACACACACATACAGAGTCCTGTCCCCACACTCACTACAGTTCACACACACACACACACACACACACACAGTCCTGTCCCCACACTCACTATAAATGTTACACACACTACAGATGACAAACACACTCACACACACACACACACACACACACACACACAGAATCCAAGTTCTGGCAGCTACTCACCCCAGTCACTGTGCACAGATGGCTGCTGTTGGCACTGCGGGTCCCCACTTCCCTCCTCCCCTGCCAAGAAGCTCAGCTGCGGTGTCTGCCTTCCTTCACTTCCTGGAGTGGTCACATGACCAATCTGAGCTGCCCATCAGAGCTCACACACGCCCCCACTGTAAGGTATGCCTCACATTTCTCTGTTCTATGCGGTCTGATTGGCCGCTGTGTAGCCTCGCCCATCTGTACAGGGCCAGGCAGTGTCCGACAGTGTGAGAGATGAGGCTGAGCTGCTGCTGCCTCATCTCTATCCCTGCAATTGAAGGAGCCCTGCAACCCTGGTAAATTGTATCTATAAAGATGATTGCATTAGTACAAAGAAGATGCTTATACTAGAAGTTATACATATCATCTTTGTGTTCTCCCAATCATTTTTATAATGAGAACTCTGAGTATGATAGGGAGCAAGACAGTTGAGTCTGTGCCTCCCCTGACTGCACGTCCCTGATGTGGTGATATCCAAACATTGGACCTCATTCAGTAAGGCTTGCAAAATAGACGATTTACAATCCAGCCGATTAGCGAATGACTGTGCAGGAGCGTTCGCATTGTGCATGCGTGTGTAAAATTAGCAAAAAAAATTGCATACACATCGTGATCGCAATGCAGCCGCTGTTTGACTGACAGGAAGCTGGCATTCCTGGGCGGAAGCCTGACGTTTTCTGGGTGTGGCTAAAAAAACACAGGCATGCCCAGGTGTTTTTAAGAAGGGCCTCTGACGTCAGCGATAACCACATCCAGCCTCTTGTGTCGCAAGAATTGTGGATGACCTTGCCTGGAGCAGTTAGGAAAAATCTTCAACGTTACGAGAATTGCGTATGGTTTTGCGATCAACCAGCATATTACGATACATTCACAATTTCTGCAATAGTGTTTTTTATCTATTTCTGGGCGGCAACTATTTGATCGCAGCAACTGCGTTTTAGCAGAAATTGCAATCCTTACTGAATAAGGTCCATTATGCAGTTTATGGATAATCACAGCCATTCCAGATGAATTATAGCCTAGAGTGATCTAACCTAGGCATTGACCCCCTACTGATACCCTTGGCTGTCAGTATGAAGTTAAAAAAAAGTGTGTCCCATTTATAATAAACAAAATGCACCCCCCCCCCTTCCCCCCTTTAATAATGATCTGGTACCCCCTTAAATTTGTATATTATTGCACCATTACTGCTGCAATGTAGGAGATTCCTATCATGGGCCATGTCACCCAGAGCAAAGGCACGCTATGCCACCCACCCCATACTGGAATGCGCCAGTATCTGAGGGGCAAACTAAAGTGAGAGATAAGAAAATGCAAGGGAAGTTATGGACAATAATTTGTTAAAAAATAATAAATAATAGTATGTAAGTGTGCAGATCAGAATTATTTTTAAAATTACTTAATTTTAATTATATATTTACAAGGAACTAGTAATTTAATAATACAATGATGCACTTTATTGAAGCAGTACAGAGAGACACTGGCGAAGATGACACAAGTATATAATAAACTTAAGTCATATTAAGATAATTCTGGTCAGCATACTTACACATTATTATTTATTTATTTATTTGTAACAAATTATTGGTATTATTGTTGCTATATGGATGTATGTACACACATTGGTCCTGTCCTGTTTTACACTTTTGATTTTTACACAATATTAAATATGAATATTAACAGCCATGCATACTGATTGTAAACAAAAGGTGAGGTTGAGGGTGGTCAGAGACTGGGAGAGATCGCGCCATACCCACGAAAATAAATCTTTTCTACTCTATGATGGCAACATGACATGGGTAGTAGCAGGGATGGAAAGCACACAATGGTAGTGCCAGAGTAGCAGGGAAGAGATTGAGAGATTGATATGTAAACTGTGAAACAGAAGAGAGGTGCCCCCTACGGCTAGCAGAGTAGCTGCATACTCCCTCGTGGGACTAGTATATGCAACTATGCAACCAGTTGCTCTACTCTTTTTCCCATGGCTCCTAAGTAATACGCCGCCACCCCTGAGGTCTATAAGCCTCTCATGCAGGTGGCCACTTCCAGCACCCCTACCACACACTGGCGGCCTCTCCACTTGCTCCATCCAGAGTGAACGCTTTAGCTACACATGCTGCATTATTGTACATAGAAGATGTGCTAACATATACAAACAGAGTTAGGTATTAAAGGTGAGCGCTGTTCCTTCCCAAGGACATGTGCAGAAAATAGTTATTCAATGTCCAATTTTTTAAAAACATTTTTTATTTTTATATCCATGATAATTTGGTGACACAGTGCACATTAAACATGGATTGGACATACATAGATAAAACATGAAGATGCAATCATGGAAGATAAGCTACCACCGCCCACCAGTGGGACATTATAGCTGCCACCACCGATAGCCAGCCCCACCCCCACATCAGTGAATGCGGTCTCAGGTCACACGGAATTTGGAACATTACTTCCCACTAGTCGGACATCACAGCCACCGATAGCACTCTCACAGACATAATAGTCCCATGTCCTTGTAATAATAACATGCTACTATCTCAGGGGTCTATTCATAAAGCAGTGAAAAGAGTGGAGAAGTGAGCCTGTGGAGAAGTTGCCCATGACAACCAATCAGCTGCTCCGTACAATTGTATAGTATGCAAATTATAAATGTTACTTCAGTGCTGATTAGTTGTCAAGGGCAACTTCTCCACTGACTCACTTCTCCACACTTTTCACCTCTCAGTGGTTACGTTTTCTTTTCATCAGTGACATTTACAACACGTAAAGTCCTACGTTCCACATTAACAATTTTAACCAAATGTAGAGTATAATCTATATAATATCAGTTATAAGTAACCTAACCGCAGACTAATATTGACATTTAGAAGCTGAATATTTAAACTATTGGAAAGAAATAGAACAACCTCACCCACCACAACCCCCTACGGTGGGGAATGTGTAAGGGCTCCAGTGCATTACTTTGCCCAGGGACCTAATCTGCTGTAAAGATGACCATGGCCCTAATTCAGTATGGAATTCAGAAGCTGTATTGCGCATGTACACACAGTGAGATGGAAGGGCATCTCACTTATGTGAACGTCTCTGCCTGATTGACAGGCAGAGGCATTTGGGGGCGTCGACATGGCATTTAATGGGCGGCACTGCAGCATTGGGGGGGGGGCGCGTTCCAGACAATTCAAGTGTCCGTTTGCAGGGTGGGCAGCGGCAGCTGTGTGACATCACACGCAACCGCTGCGACCCAAAACATGGCTGCCCTGTCGACTGCCTTCACAGCTAGGCTGCAGACGCAAGGGGCAAACCTTAAGATGGGAGCACATTGCTGTATAGCATAGCGATGCACTCGAATTTCAGTGAGGGGGGCAGGACCCGGCATGCAGGGCAGACTTGCCCTGTGCTGGGCGTCCCCCTGCATGCTAGAGAAATTATGTGTTGTGCGACTTTTCTTTTTTTTTTTTTAAACACGTTTTATTGAGAGGATCTCAGAAATATAACAGTATACAAGTCATACCGAGAATACTGGGTGCTTAGGTTACAGAAATAGCTGCAATGAATTAGAACATCAACAAGTTGGATCCGGTTGTGGAAATTTCAAGTAGCAAGAAGGATTTCGCTCGGCGACGGTGTGGGAATCCGTCAAAGAGAGCTGGTAACAGAGAATGGGCGAAAGAATAACAGTCAGAGAAAGAGAAGAGAAAATCAAGGAGGAGGAGGAGAGAAAACAAGTTAAGTTGAAGGAACCGGAAAGGGAGACAGAAACAGAAGGGTGGGCCCCCGATTCAAGAAGTTGGAGAGGCCTCAATGTTAGGCTATCAGGTTACAAATGGGGAGGAAACCTGTTGGGAGGTTAGCCAGGGAGACCAAACTTTATCAAATTGTTTAGAGGAATTACGGCTAACAGCAGTCAATTCCATTTTGTATGCATACCAATTTCTTGAGATAATCACCTGCATAGGGAAGAAGGGGGTGTTAGATTTTTCCAATCCATTGCTATTTGGCACATCATAGCAGAAACTACATGCGAAACAATTTATTTTGGTGCCGATTAAGGTTAGGGAGAGTCAAGGGGAGCAGAAAATACTGGGGGTCAGGAGAAATAGAGGAATCAAAGAGGTGCGAGAGCAGGGTAATAAGCTCCCGCCAAATATTAAAGATTTTTGGCAGGACCACTAGATGTGCAAAATAGAGCCTATATCTGCACACCCCCTCCGGCACCTATCTGAGGCATCAGGGAACATGGTAAATAAACGAGAGGGGACATAGTACCAGCAGTAGAGCAATTTATAAATATTTTATTTGATTTTAACCCAAATGGAACTGGAAGTAGCATTATCCCAAATGTCGACCCAATCCTCATCGTCTATAGTATGTCCCAGATCCTTTTCCCACGCCAGTTCGTGAGGGGCCCGGGTAGGGGTAGAGTCATCGCCTAGCAAGGAATAGATATCGGAGATTAAGCCCTTGGTACTGGAACGTTTCCATCTTATATATTCGAAAGAGGATAATTTTCTATTAAGAAGAGTGGGGGTGATAGTGGAGTGGAAGTGTCTAATTTGCAGATAGCGAAAGAAATCAGTGGTTGGAATTACTGTTCCATCGCGAATATCTGCGAACTGAGGCAAGGATGCTTTAGGAGTAATGTCATTAATATAGAATATGTTCTATAGCGCCAGGTAGTGAAGGAGGATCTACACATCTCAGGGGGGGAGGCTGGATTATGAAATAAAGGGATCAGGGGAGACGGATGTGGTGCCAAAGCAAACCGTCTATTTGCCAAGTTCCAAATAGCTAGCAAGCGATACACTACAGGTTGAGAAAGGACCACTCGAGGGCACTGCCTCCTATGGAGCCACAGTAGAGAAGACAACGTGGCCAGACCCACCTCCTCATTCTCAATCCTCACCCAGACCTTCCCCATTCCACCCTCATTACATTATTGCACACATTGAGAGAGCTGGGCAGCATAGAAGTATTTTCTAAAGTCTGGGATACACAGTCCACCTTATTTGGAAGAACGCTGGAGTAGTTTAAGTCTAATACAAGGGCATTTACGATCACATATAAAGTAAGAGGTTTGGCGTTGCAAAGTTTTAAAAACATAAGGCGGGACATATATCGGAAGAGCCTGAAACAGATATAAAAGTCGAGGAAGCACACTAATCTTGACAGACTTTATTCTGCCTATCCAAGAAATGTAGTAGTTGGACCATTCCAATAAATCATCTTTCATTTTTTCCAATAAGCGGGGATAATTTGCCTGAAACAGGTGGTGATAGTGAGTCAGATAAATACCAAGATACTTGATTTTCTTTTTGTGCCAGTTGGAGGGCAGCATGGTTTCTAAATCATGCAGCGCCGCTGGGATATGAAAAAATCAAGAACCTCCATTTTGTCAACATTAATTTTATAACCGGAGTTATGAAAATACGAGTGGATCTCCGATAACTGAGATGTAAGGTATCGGGATGGATCCGTTAGGGAAATCAGAACATCATCAGCGTATAACGCAATTTTGTTCTCGGAGGAGCCCGTAGACACAGATGTATTACTGCAAATCTTTGCTGCCACAGGCTCCATAACTAACGCAAATATTAGAGGCGAGAGTGGGCAACCCTGCCTGGTGCCATTGGCAATCGCAAAACTAGCAGGTGAAACACCGTTGACCAAAACCTGGGCTGACGGGGAGTGGTAAAGTGCTTTGATGCCATCTAAAAATTTACCAGAAAATCCCATTTTACCAAGGATTGCGAAGGCAAATGACCAGGAAATTCGGTCAAAGGCCTTCTCCGCATCAAGAGCCAGAAGAAGGGAAGGAGATTTCCGTTTTTGAATGGAATAGATTAAATCGATGGCTCTTTTGGTGTTATTCGATGCCTGGCGTACATGTTGTGCGACTTTTCACACAACTATAACTCATGCTGAATAAGGCCCCCTATCCGAAGACGCAGCAACTGATTAACGGCATGAATATCAGACATCTGAGTACATGTCTGAGTCATTATGCCCCCATTTTCTGAAACGCTGCCTTCACTACCCTCAAATGCCAGCAGCATGTCAATCATGCTGCAGCTTTTGGGGCACTGCGAGCCACAGCACATCCCCCAGATATACACATGTGCAGTGCGGCTTGTTCTCATACTTTACAAATGTAAAATCTGAGCAAGGAAAAGATTATCTAATGAACTGCAATAACTGCCTTACAAGCAATAGCGTTGTTTTGGAGTGTGGTCTATTAAGACTTACAATCAAATAAACCTTGAGCTACAGGTCTTAACTGTTGCACAACCTAATTGTTTCAGCCTTCCAGTAATAATCCCATACACAATATGATCTATGACTAGCTTCTGCAATAATAATGTTAAATGAGACAGGATTATGATCACTTAAATCCTGCACATAGATTTTACGTAACATGACGTAACAACAATGGCCTTGAAATTAACAAAAACTAAGAAAAGTCTCCCACTTGTGTAATCTCTCTCCACACACCAGGTTTAAACATTCTACCCATGTTTGCAAATCTCTTTTTATGACATTCAGTATGTCACAATGTAAAGCTAGCCATACATCAGGGCACCTTTCCACCAGCCATCCAACTGTCCAACTTGTCTGACCCACACACCAAACCAACTTTTTCATCAGACCAGCCAACTTTAGGCCTAATTAGAATCTGCAATCCTTTTGCTAGCATGCTGGGGGCCGTCCATCGCAGGGAAAGGCCTCCAATCATGCTGACCACCGCCTCCCCCCCTCAATGAAACAGAAATTGACATCGCTTTTTCTGCTTCAACGCAGGAATTAGAGATGCCTCCTGCCGATCGCGGTGGCTGCGTGTGACGTCACGCAGCCGCCGCTATCACGCCCCCATTCACACCGCACCGCCCCCATTTGGCCAACTCCGCCCCCGCAATGCTCTATCTCCTCCCTGGAGCAGAGCGTTGCTCCCCCCCACCACCACCACCACCACCACCCCGCCCCGCTACCCGCCTCTGCCAGAAGCAATCGCATTTTCTGCAGCCCCCGGGGCTATCGCAATAAGTCCTGTTAGATCGCGATTTGCAATCCAACCTGACTTGGCCCCTTTATCAGCACACCAGTCAACATCTCTCCAACTTGTGATGTCACAGAAGTAGGTGGACAGTGCTGCTTACTTCTGCATGTTTTGACTAAATAAATATATGGTTAAAAAAAATACTTTTGAATATCTATTTAATTCAATCTTCTTATAATGAAAAACATGTCCCAGCATGATCCAGCTGTCAAAGCAACATACACATACATGCACTTACTTATATAACGCTGTATTTTAGCTTTGCAAGTGTGCGAACGCCTGTGCAGCCAAGTGGTACAAAAATAGTTTGTGCAGTTTCTGAGTAGGTCTGAACTTATTCAGCTGCTGCAATAACTTCAGCCTGTCCCGGAATTGACGTCAGACACCCACCCTGCAAACGCTTGGACACGCCTGCATTTTTCCAACCACTCCCTGAAAACGGTCAGTTGACACCCATAGGCGCTTTCTTCCTGTAAATCTTCTTGCGATCGGCTGTGCGATAGGATTCTTCGTTAAACCAATCGCCCAGCAACGATCTGCGCAGTAGTGACCTGATCGCTGCGCTGCAAAAAAAACGCAGCGTGCGATCAGGTCGGAATGACCCCCAAAGAGGTAAGAGGGCCCTGCTCCCAAGCTTACAATCTAGGCCAGTGGTCTCTAACCTTTATTGGGTGTGAGCTACTTGAGTAAAAATAAACCTCCTAAAGAGCACCTACAATTTTTGGGAACTAAAAAACAAACTGGCTAATAACCAAAAAATTCAAGGTCATTTAATGAAAATAAAATTAGTGTGTCATAGAAAAACAACAATGCATTCAGTTAATACAGTGATATTGTTGCTTTGCCCGTGATACATTCCGTCACATACCGTAATGTCCGTGATACAATATGTCACACACCACAATGCCCCTGACATATTATAGCACCGTCCTTGACTGGTTTACCACATACGTCACTAAGCGCTCCTTCTCTGTGTCTGCCTCCGGAACCACCTCACACCCTTCCATCCTTCCTGTTGGTCAGTGGCGTAACTAGAAATTTTTCTCCTCCAAGCCAAAAAATTCTTCGGCGCCCCCCCCCCCCCCCCATAATTGGCACTAGTAGAGGGACAAAAGGGTGTGTGGCTTCGTTTAAATGGGCGTGGCTTTGCATAAAGGGGCGTGGTATTGCAGGAAAAGACTACCTTATACCCCAGTTTTGCAGCCTGCACGCCCAGACGTTAGCCTCCACAGGAAAGAAAAATAATCCTGATTCATGCCCCTTACATTATTTGTCATTTTTCCTCCTTATAGTAATGCCCAGTATACATTATGCAACATACTGCAATGGCCCTTAGACATTATGCCACACACAATAATGCACCTGACACAATATGCACACACTGTAATGCCCCCGACACATTATGCCACACACCGTAATGCCTGTGACACATTATGACAGGAATCACAATGCCCGTTATACATTGTGCTACACACTGCAATGCCCCTGATACATTATAGCACATACAATGTCTGTGACACATTATGACACACACCGCAATGACCCTGAGACATTATACCACATACCACAATGCTCGTGATATAGTATACAACACACCGTAATGCCTGACACATTATGACACACACCGCAATGTCCGTGATACATTATGCCACACACCGTAATTCCCATTACACATTAAGTTCTACAGTAAGGCTTCTCATTACTTTTAAATTACCTGCTCGTTGCCAGGGGTTTCATGCTCTTGGTTCCATGCACGGTGCCAGGGATTTTCATGCTCAGGGTGTCATGCTCGTTGCCAGGGGTTTCATTCACTGGGTGTCATGCTCATTGCAAGGGGGTAGTGCTTGTTGGTAGGGCCGTGCTCCCAGTGCCACATATGCCCCCAGTGCCAGATATTCCCCCACAGTGCCAGGTACATGACCCCAGTGCCAAATATACCCCCCCCCCAGTGCCACATATGCCCCAGTGCCAGATATTCCCCCACAGTGCCAGGTATATGCCCCCAGTGCCAGATATTCCCCCACAGTGCCACATATGCCCCCTCAGTGCCACATATTACCCCACAGTGCCAGGTATTTGCCCCCAGTGCCAGATATTCCCCACAGTGCCACATATGCCCCCTCAGTGCCTGCTCCCCCCAGTGCCAGATATTCCCCCACAGTGCCAGGTATATGCCCCCAGTGCCAGATATTCCCCCACAGTGTCACATAAGCCCCCTCAGTGCCTGCTCCCCCCAGTGCCAGATATTGCCCCACAGTGCAGGAAAAGAAGGGGGTGAGGCTGCGCTAAATTTGATGAATACAACAGTGGTAGTGTAATAGATTAAAACACAATTTTATTCCTAAAATTAATGCAATAAGTTTCAATTAAAAACTAGATACATAAAAATAAATGCATGTCAAAAACAGGTGGTATAATTTCTGTGTTTCAAAAAACAATTCTATGGGGTTACCCAATTCGCCAGGTTGGTGATGTGAAATTATGAAGTTTTGAGGTGACCGTTCCAAAATATTTTCCCCTGCAGTACTAAAGTCCAGCATTAACAACAGTCTCAGAGATAAGCAATATCCAATGGATGGGCAATTTACCGTTAGAGGGTAGTGTGCTCCAGAATCTTTTTGGTGGAGAGCTCCTCATGCGTTACGGTTGGTGCAGTACTTTATGCGGTTATTGCTATTTGTAGTATGAGAGTTTAGATGAGCCGTCTGGACAAGGTTTGGGGAATGGTTCGGTCCTCCTTCAGATCAATTCCTGGCGGGGGTCCCTGGTACACCTGACACGTTTCGCTGCAGTCAGCTTGCAGCTTTATCAAAGGTATCCATAGTTAAGACATGTGGGGTTTATATACCCCTTCCAATATGGTGGCTAATTAGCCCCTAGTAACACCTGATTGCATAATTACATAATCACTTTAAAATGGGTACATAAAATTAAAGCAAACTTGTATGTTAGACAGACCTACTTCGGATGGGATGTAGTATATAGAAAATATACAAATTATTCGTAGAAACCAGTGAGTTTGAAAATTTTCAGTTAATGAATAAAGATGGACAGGAAGTATATTAGGACACAATAACCAATGGGTAAATTTGTTGTGACTGGTGTTGTCATGGATGCGGCATTGTAGACTTTTATTATTGGTGGGGGAACATATTGGAGAACGGTCCTATAATTTCGTATTTCCTGGTAAAGGTTCCGATCACGTGACCCACATGTCACGTGATCGGAGCTTAGGTTATATACTTCCGCAGTGCGGGGGGAGACCTAAGCTCCGATCACGTGACATGCGGGTCACGTGATCGGAACCTTTACCAGGAAATACGAAATTATAGCACCGTTCTCCAATATGTTCCCCCACCACTAATAAAAGTCTACAATGCCGCATCCATGACAACACCAGTCACAACAAATTTACCCATTGGTTATTGTGTCCTAATACACTTCCTGTCCATCTTTATTCATTAACTGAAAATTTTCAAACTCACTGGTTTCTACGAATAATTTGTATATTTTCTATATACTACATCCCATCCGAAGTAGGTCTGTCTAACATACAAGTTTGCTCTAATTTTATGTACCCATTTTAAAGTGATTATGTAATTATGCAATCAGGTGTTACTAGGGGCTAATTAGCCACCATATTGGAAGGGGTATATAAACCCCACATGTCTTAACTATGGATACCTTTGATAAAGCTGCAAGCTGACTGCAGCGAAACGCGTCAGGTGTACCAGGGACCCCCGCCAGGAATTGATCTGAAGGAGGACCGAACCATTCCCCAAATCTTGTCCAGACGGCTCTTCTAAACTCTCAGACTACAAATAGCAATAACCGCATAAAGGACTGCACCAACCGTAACGCATGAGGAGCTCTCCACCAAAAAGATTCTGGAGCACACTACCCTCTAACGGTAAATTGCCCATCCATTGGATATTGCTTATCTCTGAGACTGTTGTTAATGCTGGACTTTAGTACTGCAGGGGAAAATATTTTGGAACGGTCACCTCAAAACTTCATAATTTCACATCACCAACCTGGCGAATTGGGTAACCCCATAGAATTGTTTTTTGAAACACAGAAATTATACCACCTGTTTTTGACATGCATTTATTTTTATGTATCTAGTTTTTAATTGAAACTTATTGCATTAATTTTAGGAATAAAATTGTGTTTTAATCTATTACACTACCACTGTTGTATTCATCAAATTTAGCGCAGCCTCACCCCCCTTCTTTTCCTGCATTGTATACGGGAGTGACTTCCCTTTTTTTAAAACTGCAGCTTGGGGAATTATCTCCTACCTAAAGCGCCCGAGCACCCCTGGGTAACCTATTGCCCCACAGTGCCAGGTATATGCCCCCAGTGCCAGATATTCCTCCACACAGTGCCAGATATTCCCCCACACAGTGCCAGATATTCCCCCACAGTGCCGCCAGGTACATGCCCCTATTGCCAGATATTTCCCCACAGTGCCTGCTCCCCTATCCCCCGCCCCCCGCCGCTCCTTTGTGTTGGAGGGACACGGAGGGCACAGCGCGCGCCTCTCCCGTGTCCTTCCTGGCTCTCCTGCGGGTCTAATAAAGGAAGTGCCGGTTCGTGAGCCAATCAGAGCTCACGAACGGCACTTCCTTTATTAGACCGGCCGGAGAGCCAGGAGGGACACTGGAGAGGCGCGCGCTGTGCCCTCCGTGTCCCTCCAATACAGCAGCGGAGGGAAGGAGACCGCAGATTGACATGCGGACGCTCGTCCGCATGTCAATCTGTTCTAAGTCAGTGGCGCCCCCAAGCCACCGCGAGGACTGCGTGGGCAGTAGTTACGCCACTGCTGTTGGTGTCCCTCAGGGTTCTGTCCTAGGCCCCCTTCTGTTCTCCCTGTACACCTCTTCCCTGGGTGCACTCATTAACTCCTTTGGCCTTCAATACCACCTCTATGCTGATGACACACAACTCTACCTCTCCTCTCCTGATCTGTCCCCCTCTGTCCTCTCTCAGGTCTCCAGCTGCCTCTCTGCCATCTCCTCCTGGATGTCTGAGTGCTCTCTGAAGCTCAACATGGACAAAACTGAACTCATTATCTTTCCCTCAGCCAGAGCAACACCCCCTACAAATATCTCTATCACTGTTGACAACACTATCATCTCCCCTGTTCCCCAACTCCGCTGCCTGGGCGTCACTCTTGACTCCTCCCTCTCCTTTGCACCCTACATCCAAGCTCTGGTGCAATCTTTGTCGGTTCCAGCAACGCAACATTGCTCGCATCAGGCCATTTCTCTCCCAGAGTGCAACTAAACTTATCATCTACTCACTGGTCATCTCACGACTCGACTACTGCAATGTTCTCCTCACTGGCCTCACTTGCTCCAACGTCGCACCCCTCCAATCTGTCCTCAACTCCACAGCTAGGTTCATCTTCCTCTCCCGCCGCTCCACTTCTGCCACTCCCCTTCGACAAAATCTACACTGGCTCCCACTCCCCTACAGAATCCTCTTCAAACTCCTCACCCTCACATACAAGGCCATCTCTAATTCCACTGCTCCCTACATCTCCAACCTCCTCTCCCTTCATACCCCCTCCCGCCCACTACGGTCGGCCGATGACCATCGCCTCTACTCTGCCTTGGTCACTGCTTCCCATGCACGAGTTCAGGATTTTGCCCGTGCTGCACCCCTTCAGTGGAACGCGCTCCCCCGCTCCATTAGACTCTCCCCAACCTTGCAAAGCTTCAAACGGGCACTGAAAACCCACCTATTTATCTAATCGTACCCCTCCAATGCATAACCTAGTCCTTAGGCTGCTCCTCCATCCCCCTGCCCCACGCCTTGAACATCTCTGCTTTGCTTGCATACTGGCATCAGGCTTCCTCCTGCTTGCTTGCACCCAGGGCCGTCTTTTCGTATGGGCTCAATGGGCTCTTGCCCAAGGGCCCCAAAATAATAAGGGACCTAGGCTGATAGCTGAGGATCTCCTCTTTCCAGGGGTACCAGATTTTTGAAAATCGGCCCTGGGGAACCAGAGATATCTGACTTGAAAGCAGTGGTCCCCATCCAAGCCTATTAATTGCTCTTCCCAGCCTGATATCTCGGGTTCTGTCTAACTTAGAGTATTTCTGAGGGTATAAACCAAAAGCTGTGGCTCTCCCCTTTTGGTGGACACTTGTAGCTTGTCTCTACTATGCCCAGAACCAGATATATCAGCCTTCAAGCAGCTGGTCCCTGCTCCAGCTCCACACGCCTGGTATGTAGTTTTATATTTTCGTTGGTGGATTGCTCTGGCTCCTGAACTCTGATCCCCAAGTCCCCAGTACCTTCTGAAAGGTGGGCCTCTCTAGTTTTTTATCCCATTCAAAGCTAAGAAATATATTTTCAGGAACTTGAGATATCTACAGTCAAGCAAGCTGCCCTCCCACCGGAAAATGATAAATATTAAGCCCACTCCACTAGCCACCCCTCCCCTATGTATTATACACCCCCTACCACCCTGGAAGTCATGTACCAGAGCTTCTTCATTCAGCCCAATGCCCCTTCTACAGTTTAGCCCCATCTGTGCAGTAAAGGAGTAATTAGAGAAATTACTGCTCCAGTTCCTACATGCTGAGCGGAAGATAGAACACCCCCTACCGCCCGCAGGACATCAAAGCTGCCGCTGATAGCACCCCCACCCCTACCACTGGAGGATGGGTAGGGGGCCCAGTGCATTGCTGTGCCCAGGGGCCTACACTGCTGTTAAGACGGCTCTGCTTGCACCTCATGTCATCTGTCTGTCACCCCTCCCCACTAGATTGTTAGCTCTTCAGAGCAGGGCCCTCTTTCCTATTGTTGTCTAAGCCCTCTTCTCGATACATTTCAGTCAGCCAGTATCTTTACCTGCTTTTTCTCCTACTGGTAAAGGCTCCTTTCTATCTATGGCCGCCAGCCCCAAGTAGTACAATGATTACTCCCTTGCTACTTACATCTAAGCTGTATTATGTTTTGAGAACTGTGGTGCTCTTTGTTACCTGTACTCCATTTTTGTTATTTAATTACTGTTATGCTAAGTTTTGTCTCCCTGTACTGTCCTTTGTACGGTGCTGCGTAACACTTGTGGCGCCCTATAAATAAAATGTAATAATAATAATTATACCACACACTGCAATGCCCGTGATACATTATGCCATACACCATAATGGAATACATACAGTAACTGTTACCGGCAGCCAAGATCCCGGCTGTCATGATCCCCACCAGTATGCCGACAGTGGGGTGAGCGCTAGAAAGCCCATGCTCGCTGTGATCACCACAGGTTATATTCTCCCTCTATGGGTGTTGTGGACACCCATAGAAGTAGAAAAGACTGTGGCGCTGGTATTCCAGCATTGGCATTTCACTGCCTGTCGGGATTTCAGCATCGGCATTGTGACCGCTGGGATCCCGACAGGCTGTATTGTGATTGCCTCCTACCATAATGCCTGTGACACATTATGACACCCACCACAATGCCAGTGATACATCATGCCACACACCATAATGCCCATTACAAATTATGCCCACAGTAAGGCTCCTAATTACTTTTAAATTACCTGCTCATTGTCAGGGGTCTCATGCTCATTGTCAGGGGTTTCATGCTCATTAACAGGGGTTTCATGCTCTGGATTCCATGCTCCTTGCTAGGGGTTTAATGCTCTGGGTTCCATGTTCATTACCAGGGGTTTCCTGCTCTAGGTTTCATGCTCGTTGCCAGGGGTTTCAAGCTCTGGGTGTCATGCTCGTTGGTAGGGATTTCATGCTCTAGGTGTCATGCTCATTGCCAGGGATTTCATGCTCTGGGTGTCAAGCTCTTTGCCAGGGGTTTCATGCTGTGGGTGTCATGCTCATTGCCAGGAGTGCAATGCTCGATTCCAGTGGCTTTATGCTCTGGGGTAATGCTCTGTTCCAGGGGTGTAATGCTTATTGCCAGGGGTTTAACCCTGGTTTCCAGGGTTTCATGCTCTAGGTGCAATGCTCATTGCCAGGGGTATAATGCTCATCGTCAGGGGTGTCAGGTTCCCGGCACTGAGCGCTCCCGCCACTTTCTGGTAGCACTGTAGTGCTGTGATCCCACTCAGATTATAGAGGTCACATATGACCTCTACCATCTGTCTCCTCCAAGGCGGAGGAGTGCTACGGCGGGTGGGGGGACTCAGTGAGGTCAATTGTGGACAGGTCAGGCAGCACAACCCCAAGGGGCCGATCTACCCCAGGGGTGGGGAACCATTTTTCTAACGAGGGCTATTTGGATATTTATAAAATCCTTCGGGGGCCATACAAAAATTCTCAACTTAAAAAATTACCCTGCCCCCCAGTAGGTCTGCCCCTTAGAGGTACTGTGTGTGCGCACCCAAAAAATGGGTGTGGCCAGTTAAAATGGGACGTGATACACATATGCCCCCAATAGCGCAGTGCCAGATCCACAATTGCCCCCACAGTGCCAGGTATACAAATGCCCCCACAGTGCCAAGTATGCAAATGCCCCTCACAGTGCCAGGTATACAAATTCCCCTCACCGTGCCAGGTATACAAATGCCCCCACAGTGCCAGGTAGACAAATCCCCCCCCACAGTGCCAGGTATACAGATCCCCACCACAGTGCCAGGTATACAAATGCCCCCACAGTGCCAGGTATACAGATGCCCCCACAGTGCCAGGTATACAAATGCCCCCCACAGTGCCAGGTATACAAATGCCCCCCACAGTGCCAGGGATACAAATGCCCCCCACAGTGCCAGGTATACAGATGTCCCCACAGTGCCAGGTATACAGATGCCCCCACAGTGCCAGGTATACAAATGCCCCCACAGTGCCAGGTACTGTGCAGTTGGTGCAGCACAGTCGTTACAACTGCCAGCACAGTTGTTACAATCAAGAGCAAACATCATTGCCCATTAGCCTGTCTCACTAACTTGCACAGGTGTGGGAGAATGCGGAAGCGCGGGTGTGCGAGAATCTGGTGGAGTGTTTAAGTTTATGTTTATCTTTATGTATTTAGGGGATGTGATAGTGTGCTTTCGTTACTATGGGTCCTGTTCTGAAGGTAATTTAAATGGTCTCGATCCCGGTTGCATAGCAACGGGTTCCGTTACGTCACTTCCTGTTCCTGTGCAAGTTAGTGAGACAGGCTAATGGGCAATGATGTTTGCTCTTGATTGTAACGATTTAGCACTGCTGTTACACCACAGGTGGTTTGAATTTGGTGATTGTGGTGGGTATATAGCCGGCTGCTGTATGTTTGGCAGGTTAATCCTTGACAAAGGCGCAATGGAGGCGCCGAAACAGCTGTCTGGTTCACTGCCACTCTGCTAGCAGGAGGATGCCTCTATGCATTTATGACCACCCTGGCATGATGAGTATACAATTATTTCTGTGATCCTCTGCTATGTACTCCTTTTTGCATGGATTTTTTGCACATTATGATGCTATGGAAACTTGGATGTTTTAAACAGTAAAAACACGATTTTTGCAGCAAACAGGAGGTGCTGGCTCTGCTTTCTTTTATGAATACCACTATTTGTGCCTTGCACTCCTCCCTATGAACTTTTAATGTGTGCGGCTGGTTCTTTTAGCATTTATATATATATATATATATATATATATATATACACACACACATTGTCAAAGTCGGAAAAATATCATGATGCATATTCCTTGTACTAACCCCTCATGCACACGCGCGCTGCTCGTACACCTGGTCCCCCGTGCGTACACATCCCCGCAGGTTGCGTAGGGGACGCACCAGCATCTCGTCCACATAAGATGTGTATTTACGGCGGAGTTTGTGAGCGTGTAGCGTGCGACTCGATCGTAGCATATTTAACCCAAATAGTGCATTTTGTAGTTAATATTCCCCTAGACCATGTCAACGAGTATGATTAGTTTAAACTGTTCCTGGACAGAGAGATTCCTCTTTGCATGATAGGAAGGGTCAGATAAAGGTTGAAAGGTGGTGTCTAGTATCCAGCTGTAGGGTATTTTAAGGGTAATATTCCAATGTTAGTTAGGAAAGGATCGCTCGCTCCTGCGTAAGTATAGTTATGTACAAAAGTAGTTTATGAACATTAACTGTATTTGCTGTAAATTACACATGCGGCGGGGATCCTGAGGATACCTCCCATCTGAGCAGTTGGGGAAAGACACAGCCCACCTGTTCAAATCCACCTATGACCTTTGCTATAATGTGGAGACACATTCCTGTGTCCAATGAACAATGAGATTACCAGGGACCATTGTATTGTGAATGTATGTTGTGTATATAAAGACCACCATTGCCTGGCCAGACACTCACTCTCTCTCTGAAGGCTTTCTCCCTGAATGCTGAGGGCTGGATCCAGGTCGCGCTTGCGAATCATCCCCACGTATGTATATTTCTCTGTAGCCATTTTGTTATCCATTTTGTTCGCCAATTATGTTCTCATTTGTTCACTCTTGTTTGCGATTGTTCGCTATTTCTCTGTTATTGTGTTAGATTTTGATGTTAGTTTGTAGTGTATAACTTGTATTGTGTTTTTCCCTTTTCTCTAAACCATCCACGGCAGTGTTAGAGCTGCTGTGGTTTTTAAATCCAAATCAGGTCTTGTGTTTTCACTCCTACGCAAAGGTCTCTCTTAGCATCTTAATCGCTCATACAGTATACACATTGTTAAAGGTTTTTAGCGTTACATCATTACAGTATTTGGCTATTAAGGTTTAGAGCATAAGCATATTCTTACTGTGGTTTTAATAATAAGGTGTAAAGGTTATCAACTGTGTGTGCGCTCGCTGTGTGTGTATTCCGTACACTCAGCGCAGCGTGTGTACGCCAAGTGCGTACCGCGTATGGTACTCTGTACACAAATAGCGGCTCAATGGTAATAGTATATAGCTTAATATTTAAAGGTAATATTTAACATTATCACGTGATTTGTGTAACAGTTTTTTTATTTTAAGGAAGTTTCGCTGTTCACTCAGGAAATCTCCAGCAACTGATATTTACTGGGAGGGGTAGCATACTCCCACACGCTCTCAGTAAATAAAGGTTACACAGGGGCCCGAGGTTGGGTACGACCAGCATTGCGGACAGTGTGTAGGTGTATTGGCCGACGTGGGCGAAAGTGAGTGAGAGCACTTGTTGGACTTTCACCGTTGCCTTACCTCTTGGTTTTTGTAGGAATTTGCTGAGAAGGCAATACCTGCAAAGAATGGGGGCCAGTTGCTCACGTAAGGGACGATCAACCAAGGTTCAGGTTGATATTATTCCGCGGCCCAAAGGGTCGGCGAGGTACATAATGTGTGAAAAATATGGATCACACGCAGAGGTCTTATGCAATGAATGGGAATGAATGACTGTAAACGATAGGGAACCGTTCCCTAGGGTAGGCAGTTTTAATCCTGAGGTATTGCAAAATTTAAGGAGAAGGATATGTCTGATAAAATCCAAGACACAAAGGATTAGACATTATGATTATTTACAGTTATGGCAAAAGGAAGGTGAGATACAACGGGGATTAGCTCAAGCAGCTGGCTCCAACCCTAGCAGAAAACTGATAGCAACAGCACCACCACCACCATACATAACAGGAGAGAAAATGGCTACAGAGAATGGCATACTGGTATACGATAAAAGTGCACTTAATAAATGTATTAATGGTGATAAGAGTAAAGTAGATAAGTGTATTGATGCTAATGCTAACCCGTGCAAGTTGTATCCCATCTTAAACTTCCCTCAGGACTGCGACCAGGAAGATGAGCCTACCACGATATCGGCACTCTCTCTAGCAGCCACCATACAAGATACTACAGTGGGCACGGCCCAACCAGTAAGAGCAGTAGCGAAGGCCCCTAGTGGAGGGACAGGTGAGGTCGTGTCCACAGGTAAGTACGGTACCGTACATTATGCAGAAACAATTACACCTCACATTGTAGAAGAAACCCAGAGTGATGTGATTGAACTTAATCCTGTCAGGGTGATTGCAGTCCCAAATGGAAAAACTGACGCTCAGGGAGTCACTCCCATCAGGAACATTGCAATGCATTGCCCCTGGTCCCGGACAGAATTAAGGACAATTATGTCTGAATTTCCCAATCCCAGGAGAGATCTAGCCGCATGTCAAAGGATTATTAAAGAACTAGGTAACGCCGCCAAACCCAATAACAAAGATTGGCGGACATTGCTGAGGGCATGTCTACCCTCCAATATTGACCCTGTGAAATTCATTACTGATTGTAAGTTAGACGCAGAAGTACCTCTCACTGAGGAAAACACTCAGGAGAATGTACGACAGATCAATCTGCAATTAGGAGTATATTTCCCAACTGTTGTCAAGTGGAACAAAATTTTCTACATTAGACAAAAAGAAGGTGAAACTGCTTCTGACTATTTCAATGGAGCACTGCAGGTAATGGCTAGATTTACTGGGATCGCGGACATTAAGAATAATGTGCATCATAGAGAGGTAGATGTGTCCGTATTAATGGAAGGTTTAAAAGAAGTGTTGAGAACCAGGGTACAAACCACTCAACCTAACTGGAGAAGTATCTTGGTGGCTGCATTAAGAGAGTTCGCTGTTAAGCACGATCGGAACATCAGTAAACACAGGGAGTCACAGGGGGGTAAGCTGATGACAATATGTATAAAAGTCCTGACAACGAAGCCACATCAGCCTAAACCCCAGACCCCTGTTGGTAAGTCGTATGTGGTAAAATGTTATAACTGCCAGAGGGAAGGACATTATGCACGGAGTTGCAGATTCAGAGACCCACATAAGGTATATCGACCCCCTAGACCTGAACATGACACACTGTATGACGCACGTAATTGTAATCAGGGATCATATAGGAAAAATTTTGGGCCGCACCTGTAATTTGCAGCCAGTGAAGTTGATTATTAGCCTAGGTAGTAAACCTGAGGTCACAGTTGATGTAATTGGTAGGTCATTCCTTGTAGACACAGGGGCGGCCAGGTAAACTCCGTTATTTATCTTTAAATGTTTCCTCTTCATCTCTGATGTTCACCAGCAGAACTACAGCTCAAACGTCACATGTCTACTTGGTCTTTTCAGAGGTCTACCCAACCCCAGTATATCTTACCGGCATCACTGTGCCTGGCCATGCACAGAGGGTGGAGAGTGGAAATGCTGGTGGGGGAGACTGTGCAGAGATACCAATAGACATGTTGGTGTGACAGCCTGATGGTGAACGAAAATCTGACAATTTTTCTCTTTTTCTAGTATTCTCTCTCTTTTTGTTTTTTCATGTTCTACGGATGGTATGTCACACAACAGTTAAACAAATGGTAATGCAAGATTTATGCTCCTTACAGAAAGGTCGCTGATTCGGAAAGAATATCGTATCACTGGAGTGTTCGTTTTGGGAAGACTGAGAGGCAGCACTGTTGAGACGGCATCTGAGCAAGAAGAACAACAAGACTAGAGGCGGTAATCGTACCAGTTTTCTTTCCCTTCTATTATTTTCTTTACCTTCCATTACCACTTTTTCTTTCTCCTCCTGCAAGATGGACTTGCCCCAAGAGACTGCATTCCGGGTTTTCCTGTTGACCAGAGCAGTCTATTTCGGTGAGAGTACCAGAGAGGTCGAGAAAGGATCTGGAATGGGTTCTGATGACAAGGACGGATTCGTAGAATTCCAAGAGCAACACAATCACAGAGCAAAGGCGAGTATCAGAAAACGATATGGTAGTCATGACACTAGGAGACATTGTGAAGGATTGTTAGCTGAAGAGAATTGTATCTGTAGGAATTGTGAAAACATAGTTGAGGACGGGTGCATCCAGAGATGTCAGTCCAGCCTTAATATCAACATGGACCGTCATCCATTGAGTGACTATCACTCATTAGTGGGTAAGGTTTTAAACCAAACGGAATGCTGGGTGTGCTCACAAGTACCTCAAGGTCATAGAAAGTGATGTCCCTTTGCGGCGGACCCACACTTCCGGTCAGCTCCGAAACCGGAAGTGACGCAATCGGGAGCTCATTTGTAAATTTATTATAAATATGCATTCTCAGGAACAGACCTCCAGCCTTGATAAAGAGAGACTTCTCGAAATGCGTTGGCTGGGAGGAGGGACTTGGTCCACTTGGATTGGAAACCTGCACGACCGGGGAAAGGTACGACCGTCTCAATTATCAAAGTTTCCCTGGTACCGGGCCATGTGAGCTATTGTGGTTGGTCCTACCGATCTCCCTGTCTGACGGTTCCTCCCTCGTGGCCAACACTCCCCCTGTGTTTTATTTCATTTGTTTTCATTCACTTGTTTTTATCCAATAAACCCTTTTTAAACATGGGCGGCTGAATCAGCATTCTGATTGGATAAAAGAAACCTTGATGTGCAGACTGAATACGTCCTTCACAGTGAGTACCGGTACGCAGTACAGCTTACAAAGATACCTTGATGTGTTTATATCTACATCTTTTATTGTAAGTTAGGTACGCTGAAAATTCCAGCATCCCTTTTTAAAGAAACCCTTATGTGCTTTAAACCACACCCACTTAGTGTAAGTGAGGTACGATTCACCTACCCAAGATCCTCCCACTTGTAAGAAAAAAGTGTACATCATCCCCATTGAGACTTCCCAAAAACTCAAAATTTGCTAATTTGTGTTTTTCATAACACCACGCCGTTTGACCGCATCATCCCTGGAGGAAACGTCATCCTTCCCTCAGAAATTAGAAATACACTGAAAATACCCAGATAAGTACCTTTTTCATTTTTTCATTTTTTCAAAAATACCCATATTTTCCCAGCTGAATCATCAGCTCCATTTCCCACCCCTTCCAGCGCCAACTCCCTGCACCCATATCTTTTGTTCAAAGTCAGGACTAGTGCCATACGCTTTAACAATAGATGAGGTACTTGAATTAAGGGGTGGGAGACCGGTGGACAAGAAATTTAATATTTCTAGGCCTCCTAGTTTGAAGCTCCACCAATATCATGTGGATAGGTCCTTAATATGTTTTAATATTTCCAATCCCCGAAAGCCGGGAAATTGGGAAGTGACATGGAACAACCGAACCATGGCATTTTCACACAGAGCCGATAGAATGCCCATAGACTCAGAGCTTATACGCCAAATAGCCAACGGTGGGAGATATTTTCAGTATAGGTACACTCTAGGAAGTAGGACCATGCGAGTTGGAGAAGTATCACCAGGATACTGTGCGCATATCATACAGCCTGATACGTGTACTGAACAGATGAGAGAGTTAGGGATAGGATTTTTCACCTGGAAGGTTTGTAGCATGGTGATGTCATATTCGGTCCCATATGTCCTCCCCGATGATGCATATTTCATATGTGGGAGGAAGGCGTATAAGTGGCTTGCCCCAAACTCAGAGGGATTGTGTTACATTGGAAGAGTGTTGCCAGAAGTAATGACCATTACCCATGATAAGATGAAAGACGTTCACCGCAATGCTCAAGCTCCTTACACTCACACTCATTACGAACACATTGTTAAGAGACACCTTATAGATAGGACAGAGCATGCAGCCTCTGATTTGATCCACGAATCCACCGGGATTCAATTCCTACTCGCGCTAGATATCACCCGTACCGCCAGAGGAGTTATAAATTTTAGGTATATAACTGCGCTAGCTAACCTGATAGACAATATCACCGAGATGTATGATGACACCTTCAGGTATACTGGGAGAGAATTGCAAGCTTACAAAATGGAACTGATCCAGCACAGGATGGTTCTCAATTACATCACAGCGGTGACAGGCGGGTATTGTGTCACCCTAGCAACTCAATATGGTGTGAAGGGCAGTACATATATCACAAACAGCACTGGTGACCCAACTGAGGTCATAGATCAAAAGATGGACGATATCTTGCAATTGAAGTGGGAGTTCCGAAGGAGACACAACCTTACCCTTACTTCTGTGAGTAATGAACTGACCGGCTGGGTTTCATGGTTGAACCCACGCAATTGGTTCTCAGGTTTAGGAGAATGGGCTCAAAATGTTATCGTTACTGTAGGGAAATTTCTCTTATGTATCCTAGGAGTTGTCATAATGATTGGTTTGATATTCAGATGTGTTCGGATTTTAATGAATTGCAAGCGTAGTACCAAATTGATGAGTTTGAGGAGCGAGGGCATTGTAACAACAACTGGTTTAATTTATGACCCATAAATCGAGACAATGTTGTGATAAGACGTGATTCCACGGTCCGTTTCTTTCACCCGTTTCTCCTTTGTTTTTCTCCAAGGTAAAAAGACACCCACTCGGAAGAAGAATTTGATGACCCTTTTACACAGACCATGGATGAACTTTGTCACAGCCATTTGATGAACTTTTAGAGACTTTAACTTTCATGGACACTTGAAAAACTTTGCTTGCCACTTACAGCAAAGGTACAGCAATCCGGACAAGACATCGACAAGACATCGACAAGACACCGAAGGACAAGCACATACAATAATCATAAGAATGCATTTATAATGCATGTTTCTTATCTTCATCTCTACGATCTTCAGGTAGTGACACACAAAGTCGACAGGTGATATAGGTACATATATTAGCACTCACATATTTTCTCCCTCCATGTATCATCAACTAATGTGCACCCCATTTGTTGGAACTAAAAGCCGAAAAGAGCTCGGTAGAGTTTGTTAGCCCACTTACAGACCCTTAATACGGGATGAGATGGATTCAATGTATACTTCGCAATACCTCGAAGCCTATTTAGAACATGTACGGCACGATAATACATGACCCCTCAGACATGAATTTCATACATACATGCTTTCACTATCCCACTAGGTCATACATTTCCCACCTTCTCCTCTCCTCCCTACACCCAATCATTTATAGGTATTTCACGGTATTATATATTTTTCTGCTTAATTGTTTAGATAGTGGCAGTTATTGTTGACTGCCAAAGGGTGGACTGTCAAAGTCGGAAAAATATCATGATGCATATGCCTTGTACTAACCCCTCATGCACACGTGCGCTGCTCGTACACCTGGTCCCCCATGCGTACACATCCCCGCAGGTTGCGTAGGGGACGCACCAGCGTCTCGTGCGCATAAGATGTGTATTTACGGCGGAGTTTGTGAGCGTGTAGCGTGTGACTCGATCGTAGCATATTTAACCCAAATAGTGCATTTTGTAGTTAATATTCCCCTAGACCATGTCAACGAGTATGATTAGTTTAAACTGTTCCTGGACAGAGAGATTCCTCTTTGCATGATAGGAAGGGTCAGATAAAGGTTGAAAGGTGGTGTCTAGTATCCAGCTGTAGCGTATTTTAAGGGTAATATTCCGATGTTAGTTAGGAAAGGATCGTTCGCTCCTGCGTATAGTTATGTACAAAAGTAGTTTATGAACATTAACTGTATTTGCTGTAAATTACACATGCGGCGGGGATCCTGAGGATACCTCCCATCTGAGCAGTTGGGGAAAGACACAGCCCACCTGTTCAAATCCACCTATGACCTTTGCTATAATGTGGAGACACATTCCTGTGTCCAATGAACAATGAGATTACCAGGGACCATTGTATTGTGAATATATGTTGTGTATATAAAGACCACCATTGCCTGGCCAGACACTCACTCTCTCTCTGAAGGCTTTCTCCCTGAATGCTGAGGGCTGGATCCAGGTCGCGCTTGCGAATCATCCCCACGTATGTATATTTCTCTGTAGCCATTTTGTTATCCATTTTGTTTGCCATTTATGTTCTCATTTGTTCACTCTTGTTTGCGATTGTTCGCTATTTCTCTGTTATTGTGTTAGATTTTGATGTTAGTTTGTAGTGTATAACTTGTATTGTGTTTTTCCCTTTTCTCTAAACCATCCACGGCAGTGTTAGAGCTGCTGTGGTTTTTAAATCCAAATCAGGTCTTGTGTTTTCACTCCTACGCAAAGGTCTCTCTTAGCATCTTAATCGCTCATACAGTATACACATTGTTAAAGGTTTTTAGCGTTACATCATTACAGTATTTGGCTATTAAGGTTTAGAGCATAAGCATATTCTTACTGTGGTTTTAATAATAAGGTGTAAAGGTTATCAACTGTGTGTGCGCTCGCTGTGTGTGTATTCCGTACACTCAGCGCAGCGTGTGTACGCCAAGTGCGTGCCACGTATGGTATTCCGTACGCAAATAGCGTGCAAAGTGCGCAGCACGTGCACGTGGTCTAACGGCCATAGCGGCTCAATGGTAATAGTATATAGCTTAATATTTAAAGGTAATATTTAACATTATCACGTGATTTGTGTAACAGTTTTTTTATTTTAAGGGAGTTTCGCTGTTCACTCAGGAAATCTCCAGCAACTGATATTTACTGGGAGGGGTAGCATACTCCCACATGCTCTCAGTAAATAAAGGTTACACAGGGGCCCGAGGTTGGGTACGACCAGCACTGCGGACAGTGTGTAGGTGTATTGGCCGACGTGGGCGAAAGTGAGTGAGAGCACTTGTTGGACTTTCACCGTTGCCTTACCTCTTGGTTTTTGTAGGAATTTGCTGAGAAGGCAATACCTGCAAAGAATGGGGGCCAGTTGCTCACGTAAGGGACGATCAACCAAGGTTCAGGTTGATATTATTCCGCGGCCCAAAGGGTCGGCGAGGTACATAATGTGTGAAAAATATGGATCACACGCAGAGGTCTTATGCAATGAATGGGAATGAATGACTGTAAACGATAGGGAACCGTTCCCTAGGGTAGGCAGTTTTAATCCTGAGGTAGGCAGTTTTAATCCTGAGGTGTTGCAAAATTTAAGGAGAAGGATATGTCTGATAAAATCCAAGACACAAAGGATTAGACATTATGATTATTTACAGTTATGGCAACAGGAAGGTGAGATACAACGGGGATTAGCTCAAGCAGCTGGCTCCAACCCTAGCAGAAAACTGATAGCAACAGCACCACCACCACCATACATAACAGGAGAGAAAATGGCTACAGAGAATGGCATACTGGTATACGATAAAAGTGCACTTAATAAATGTATTAATGGTGATAAGAGTAAAGTAGATAAGTGTATTGATGCTAATGCTAACCCGTGCAAGTTGTATCCCATCTTAAACTTCCCTCAGGACTGCGACCAGGAAGATGAGCCTACCACGATATCGGCACTCTCTCTAGCAGCCACCATACAAGATACTACAGTGGGCACGGCCCAACCAGTAAGAGCAGTAGCGAAGGCCCCTAGTAAAGGGACAGGTGAGGTCGTGTCCACAGGTAAGTACGGTACCGTACATTATGCAGAAACAATTACACCTCACATTGTAGAAGAAACCCAGAGTGATGTGATTGAACTTAATCCTGTCAGGGTGATTGCAGTCCCAAATGGAAAGACTGACGCTCAGGGAGTCACTCCCATCAGGAACATTGCAATGCATTGCCCCTGGTCCCGGACAGAATTAAGGACAATTATGTCTGAATTTAACAATCCCAGGAGAGATCTAGCCGCATGTCAAAGGTTTATTAAAGAACTAGGTAACGCCGCCGAACCCAATAACAAAGATTGGCGGACATTGCTGAGGGCATGTCTACCCTCCAATATTGACCCTGTGAAATTCATTACTGATTGTAAGTTAGACGCAGAAGTACCTCTCACTGAGGAAAACACACAGGAGAATGTACGACAGATCAATCTGCAATTAGGAGTTTATTTCCCAACTGTTGTCAAGTGGAACAAAATTTTCTCCATTAGACAAAAAGAAGGAGAAACTGCTTCTGACTATTTCAATCGAGCACTGCAGGTAATGGCTAGATTTACTGGGATCGCGGACATTAAGAATAATGTGCATCATCGAGAGGTAAATGTGTCCGTATTAATGAAAGGTTTAAAAGAAGTGTTGAGAACCAGGGTACAAACCACTCAACCTAACTGGAGAAGTATCTCGGTGGCTGCATTAAGAGAGTTCGCTGTTAAGCACGATCGGAACATCAGTAAATACAGGGAGTCACAGGGGGGTAAGCTGATGACAATATGTATAAAAGTCCTGACAACGAAGCCACATCAGCCTAATCCCCAGACCCCTGTTGGTAAGTCGTATGTGGTAAAATGTTATAACTGCCAGAGGGAAGGACATTATGCACGGAGTTGCAGATTCAGAGACCCACATAAGGTATATCGACCCCCTAGACCTGAACATGACACACTGTATGACGCACGTAATTGTAATCAGGGATCATATAGGAAAAATTTTGGGCCGCACCTGTAATTTGCAGCCAGTGAAGTTGATTATTAGCCTAGGTAGTAAACCTGAGGTCACAGTTGATGTAATTGGTAGGTCATTCCTTGTAGACACAGGGGCGGCCAGGTAAACTCCGTTATTTATCTTTAAATGTTTCCTCTTCATCTCTGATGTTCACCAGCAGAACTACAGCTCAAACGTCACATGTCTACTTGGTCTTTTCAGAGGTCTACCCAACCCCAGTATATCTTACCGGCATCACTGTGCCTGGCCATGCACAGAGGGTGGAGAGTGGAAATGCTGGTGGGGGAGACTGTGCAGAGATACCAATAGACATGTTGGTGTGACAGCCTGATGGTGAACGAAAATCTGACAATTTTTCTCTTTTTCTAGTATTCTCTCTCTTTTTGTTTTTTCATGTTCTACGGATGGTATGTCACACAACAGTTAAACAAATGGTAATGCAAGATTTATGCTCCTTACAGAAAGGTCGCTGATTCGGAAAGAATATCGTATCACTGGAGTGTTCGTTTTGGGAAGACTGAGAGGCAGCACTGTTGAGACAGCATCTGAGCAAGAAGAACAACAAGACTAGAGGCGGTTATCGTACTAGTTTTCTTTCCCTTCTATTATTTTCTTTACCTCCCATTACCACTTTTTCTTTCTCCTCCTGCAAGATGGACTTGCCCCAAGAGACTGCATTCCGGGTTTTCCTGTTGACCCTGATGTTGACCAGAGCAGTCTATTTCGGTGAGAGTACCAGAGAGGTCGAGAAAGGATCTGGAATGGGTTCTGATGACAAGGACGGATTCGTAGAATTCCAAGAGCAACACAATCACAGAGCAAAGGCGAGTATCAGAAAACGATATGGTAGTCATGACACTAGGAGACATTGTGAAGGATTGTTAGCTGAAGAGAATTGTATCTGTAGGAATTGTGAAAACATAGTTGAGGACGGGTGCATCCAGAGATGTCAGTCCAGCCTTAATATCAACATGGACCGTCATCCATTGAGTGACTATCACTCATTAGTGGGTAAGGTTTTAAACCAAACGGAATGCTGGGTGTGCTCACAAGTACCTCAAGGTCATAGAAAGTCAGGACTAGTGCCATACGCTTTAACAATAGATGAGGTACTTGAATTAAGGGGTGGGAGACCGGTGGACAAGAAATGTAATATTTCTAGGCCTCCTAGTTTGAAGCTCCACCAATATCATGTGGATAGGTCCTTAATATGTTCTAATATTTCCAATCCCCGAAAGCCGGGAAATTGGGAAGTGACATGGAACAACCGAACCATGGCATTTTCACACAGAGCCGATAGAATGCCCATAGACTCAGAGCTTATACGCCAAATAGCCAACGGTGGGAGATATTTTCAGTATAGGTACACTCTAGGAAGTAGGACCATGTGAGTTGGAGAAGTATCACCAGGATACTGTGCGCATATCATACAGCCTGATACGTGTACTGAACAGATGAGAGAGTTAGGGATAGGATTTTTCACCTGGAAGGTTTGTAGCATGGTGATGTCATATTCGGTCCCATATGTCCTCCCCGATGATGCATATTTCATATGTGGGAGGAAGGCGTATAAGTGGCTTGCCCCAAACTCAGAGGGATTGTGTTACATTGGAAGAGTGTTGCCAGAAGTAATGACCATTACCCATGATAAGATGAAAGACGTTCACCGCAATGCTCAAGCTCCTTACACTCACACTCATTACGAACACATTGTTAAGAGACACCTTATAGATAGGACAGAGCATGCAGCCTCTGATTTGATCCACGAATCCACCGGGATTCAATTCCTACTCGCGCTAGATATCACCCGTACCGCCAGAGGAGTTATAAATTTTAGGTATATAACTGCGCTAGCGAACCTGATAGACAATATCACCGAGATGTATGATGACACCTTCAGGTATACTGGGAGAGAATTGCAAGCTTACAAAATGGAACTGATCCAGCACAGGATGGTTCTCAATTACATCACAGCGGTGACAGGCGGGTATTGTGTCACCCTAGCAACTCAATATGGTGTGAAGGGCTGTACATATATCACAAACAGCACTGGTGATCCAACTGAGGTCATAGATCAAAAGATGGACGATATCTTGCAATTGAAGTGGGAGTTCCGAAGGAGACACAACCTTACCCTTACTTCTGTGAGTAATGAACTGACCGGCTGGGTTTCATGGTTGAACCCACGCAATTGGTTCTCAGGTTTAGGAGAATGGGCTCAAAATGTTATCGTTACTGTAGGGAAATTTCTCTTATGTATCCTAGGAGTTGTCATAATGATTGGTTTGATATTCAGATGTGTTCGGATTTTAATGAATTGCAAGCGTAGTACCAAATTGATGAGTTTGAAGAGCGAGGGCATTGTAACAACAACTGGTTTAATTTATGACCCATCAATCGAGACAATGTTGTGATAAGACGTGATTCCACGGTCCGTTTCTTTCACCCGTTTCTCCTTTGTTTTTCTCCAAGGTAAAAAGACACCCACTCGGAAGAAGAATTTGATGACCCTTTTACACAGACCATTGATGAACTTTGTCACAGCCATTTGATGAACTTTTAGAGACTTTAACTTTTATGGACACTTGAAAAACTTTGCTTGCCACTTACAGCAAAGGTACAGCAATCCGGACAAGACATCGACAAGACATCGACAAGACACCCAAGGACAAGCACATACAATAATCATAAGAATGCATTTATAATGCATGTTTCTTATCTTCATCTCTACGATCTTCAGGTAGTGACACACATAGTCGACAGGTGATATAGGTACATATATTAGCACTCACATATTTTCTCCCTCCATGTATCATCAACTAATGTGCACCCCATTTGTTGGAACTAAAAGCCGAAAAGAGCTCGGTAGAGTTTGTTAGCCCACTTACAGACCCTTAATACGGGATGAGAAGGATTCAATGTATACTTCGCAATACCTCGAAGCTTATTTAGAACATGTACGGCACGATGATACATGACCCCTCAGACATGAATTTCATACATACATGCTTTCACTATCCCACTAGGTCATACATTTCCCACCTTCTCCTCTCCTCCCTACACCCAATCATTTATAGGTATTTCACGGTATTATATATTTTTCTGCTTAATTGTTTAGATAGTGGCAGTTATTGTTGACTGCCAAAGGGTGGACTGTCAAAGTCGGAAAAATATCATGATGCATATGCCTTGTACTAACCCCTCATGCACACGCGCGCTGCTCGTACACCTGGTCCCCCGTGCGTACACATCCCCGCAGGTTGCGTAGGGGACGCACCAGCGTCTCGTGCGCATAAGATGTGTATTTACGGCAGAGTTTGTGAGCGTGTAGCGTGCGACTGGATCGTAGCATATTTAACCCAAATAGTGCATTTTGTAGATAATATTCCCCTAGACCATGTCAACGAGTATTATTAGTTTAAACTGTTCCTGGACAGAGAGATTCCTCTTTGCATGATAGGAAGGGTCAGATAAAGGTTGAAAGGTGGTGTCTAATATCCAGCTGTAGGGTATTTTAAGGGTAATATTCCGATGTTAGTTAGGAAAGGATCGCTCGCTCCTGCGTATAGTTATGTACAAAAGTAGTTTATGAACATTAACTGTATTTGCTGTAAATTACACATGCGGCGGGAATCCTGAGGATACCTCCCACCTGAGCAGTTGGGGAAAGACACAGCCCACCTGTTCAAATCCACCTATGACCTTTGCTATAATGTGGAGACACATTCCTGTGTCCAATGAACAATGAGATTACCAGGGACCATTGTATTGTGAATGTATGTTGTGTATATAAAGACCACCATTGCCTGGCCAGACACTCACTCTCTCTCTGAAGGCTTTCTCCCTGAATGCTGAGGGCTGGATCCAGGTCGCGCTTGCGAATCATCCCCACGTATGTATATTTCTCTGTAGCCATTTTGTTATCCATTTTGTTCGCCATTTATGTTCTCATTTGTTCACTCTTGTTTGCGATTGTTCGCTATTCCTCTGTTATTGTGTTAGATTTTGATGTTAGTTTGTAGTGTATAACTTGTATTGTGTTTTTCCCTTTTCTCTAAACCATCCACGGCAGTGTTAGAGCTGCTGTGGTTTTTAAATCCAAATCAGGTCTTGTGTTTTCACTCCTACGCAAAGGGCTCTCTTAGCATCTTAATCGCTCATACAGTATACACATTGTTAAAGGTTTTAAGCGTTACATCATTACAGTATTTGGCTATTAAGGTTTAGAGCATAAGCATATTCTTACTGTGGTTTTAATAATAAGGTGTAAAGGTTATCAACTGTGTGTGCGCTCGCTGTGTGTGTATTCCGTACACTCAGCGCAGCGTGTGTACGCAAAGTGCGTACCGCGTACGGTACTCCGTACGCAAATAGCGTGCAAAGTGCGCAGCACGTGCACGTGGTCTAACGGCCATAGCGGCTCAATGGTAATAGTATATAGCTTAATATTTAAAGGTAATATTTAACATTATCACGTGATTTGTGTAACAGTTTTTTTATTTTAAGGGATTTTCGCTGTTCACTCAGGAAATCTCCAGCAACTGATATTTACTGGGAGGGGTAGCATACTCCCACACGCTCTCAGTAAATAAAGGTTACACAGGGGCCCGAGGTTGGGTACGACCAGCACTGCGGACAGTGTGTAGGTGTATTGGCCGACGTGGGCGAAAGTGAGTGAGAGCACTTGTTGGACTTTCACCGTTGCCTTACCTCTTGGTTTTTGTAGGAATTTGCTGAGAAGGCAATACCTGCAAAGAATGGAAGCCAGTTGCTCACGTAAGGGACGATCAACCAAGGTTCAGGTTGATATTATTCCGCGGCCCAAAGAGTCGGCGAGGTACATAATGTGTGAAAAATATGGATCACACGCAGAGGTCTTATGCAATGAATGGGAACGAATGACTGTGAACGATAGGGAACCGTTCCCTAGGGTAGGCAGTTTTAATCCTGAGGTGTTGCAAAATTTAAGGAGAAGGATATGTCTGATAAAATCCAAGACACAAAGGATTAGACATTATGATTATTTACAGTTATGGCAAAAGGAAGGTGAGATACAACGGGGATTAGCTCAAGCAGCTGGTTCCAACCCTAGAAGAAAACTGATAGCAACAGCACCACCACCACCATACATAACAGGAGAGAAAATGGCTACAGAGAATGGCATACTGGTATACGATAAAAGTGCACTTAATAAATGTATTAATGGTGATAAGAGTAAAGTAGATAAGTGTATTGATGCTAATGCTAACCCGTGCAAGTTGTATCCCATCTTAAACTTCCCTCAGGACGGCGACCAGGAAGATGAGCCTACCACGATATCGGCACTCTCTCTAGCAGCCACCATACAAGATACTACAGTGGGCACGGCCCAACCAGTAAGAGCAGTAGCGAAGGCCCCTAGTGGAGGGACAGGTGAGGTCGCGTCCACAGGTAAGTACGGTACCGTACATTATGCAGAAACAATTACACCTCACATTGTAGAAGAAACCCAGAGTGATGTGATTGAACTTAATCCTGTCAGGGTGATTGCAGTCCCAAATGAAAAGACTGACGCTCAGGGAGTCACTCCCGTCAGGAACATTGCAATGCATTGCCCCTGGTCCCGGACAGAATTAAGGACAATTATGTCTGAATTTCCCGATCCCAGGAGAGAGCTAGCCGCATGTCAAAGGTTTATTAAAGAACTAGGTAACGCCGCCGAACCCAATAACAAAGATTGGCGGACATTGCTGAGGGCATGTCTACCCTCCAATATTGACCCTGTGAAATTCATTACTGATTGTAAGTTAGACGCAGAAGTACCTCTCACTGAGGAAAACACTCAGGAGAATGTACGACAGATCAATCTGCAATTAGGAGTATATTTCCCAACTGTTGTCAAGTGGAACAAAATTTTCTCCATTAGACAAAAAGAAGGTGAAACTGCTTCTGACTATTTCAATAGAGCACTGCAGGTAATGGCTAGATTTACTGGGATCGCGGACATTAAGAATAATGTGCATCATAGAGAGGTAAATGTGTCCGTATTAATGGAAGGTTTAAAAGAAGTGTTGAGAACCAGGGTACAAACTACTCAACCTAACTGGAGAAGTATCTCGGTGGCTGCATTAAGAGAGTTCGCTGTTAAGCACGATCGGAACATCAGTAAACACAGGGAGTCACAGGGGGGTAAGCTGATGACAATATGTATAAAAGTCCTGACAACAAAGCCACATCAGCCTAAACCCCAGACCCCTGTTGGTAAGTCGTATGTGGTAAAATGTTATAACTGCCAGAGGGAAGGACATTATGCACGGAGTTGCAGATTCAGAGACCCACATAAGGTATATCGACCCCCTAGACCTGAACATGACACACTGTATGACGCACGTAATTGTAATCAGGGATCATATAGAAAAATTTTTGGGCCGCACCTGTAATTTGCAGCCAGTGAAGTTGATTATTAGCCTAGGTAGTAAACCTGAGGTCACAGTTGATGTAATTGGTAGGTCATTCCTTGTAGACACAGGGGCGGCCAGGTAAACTCCGTTATTTATCTTTAAATGTTTCCTCTTCATCTCTGATGTTCACCAGCAGAACTACAGCTCAAACGTCACATGTTGTTAGGGTCTCCTGCCCTGTGCTGCCACGTCGTCATGGCAACCGGGAGACAAGTGCTAGCGGAGTGACCTGAGCGCAGCTGATACTCCGGTTCGGGTCTTTTGCTGTGCAGTGGTTATAGGCTCTGTGCATGGCAGGGGATCCGGTGCTGGTTTTTGTGCTCACAGTCTGTGAGGTCTGAGTGGGGCGTGGACAGCACCTGCTTTATAAGGCCTCTTCTCAGGGTAAGCAGATGCTGCTGAATCTTTGTTGGTTAGTCAGTTTCTGAAAGTTAGCCAGTACTGTGTAGCTTTGTATTTGTTTGTTGCTTACTGCAATTAGGCCTGGGGATTTGGTATTACACTCTGCCAATCCAGACCTAGCAGTAAGACTGGAGTCAGTCGTTTAGCTTGCTGGGGTTCTGTTACTACTCTGTGAACTTAGCAAGTTTGCGGCTGTATTCTAAGACTTGCCTGTCTAATCCTGTCTCACTGTGCTAGGTGTCAGGGGTCAGTTTAGTGGCAGTAAGCTGAACCTGTGCACTGCAAGTGAGAATTAGGATTGTGGAGACTCTCCTTGTGTCTATCATTCCATCTCTGACCAAGGAGTTTACTGCCACACCCGTTGGTAACCCTTTAGGGTTTTGCTGTTGCCCTTAGCAACAGCATTTCGGGTTCTCTACGTATTAAAACACAACATCTTGCTTTTCCCATCTGAGCAGTTCTAATACAAGGGAGATACCCAGTTCCTTAGCCTCTGGGCTTCTCTGTTCACTTTGTGTGTATTTTGTTACCCTATCACCTTCTGTGTACGTTATGTCATATTCCCCAGTCTGTCTGTAAGTCCATTTGTTTTGCATAACAGTTCAAACACCAGTACATTCCTGCAGGCACTGGAGTGCATAACAGTCCTGACACCAGTACTTTCCTGCAGGCACTGGTGTGCATAACATATTCAGCACCCAATACTCCTGTTGAAATTTTGTGGGAATATGGAGCATACCCCTCAAAATACGTTGCAACCGGTGGTCGATCAGGTGCAGGTCCTGACTCGACAATTTAATGATTTGTCCATTAAAATGCACACCTCCCAGGCTGCTGGCGGAGCTCCCGCAGCAGCAGCACCTGCAGGGGTTAAGGAGCCGAAAGTAAATCTCCCGGATCGTTTTTCTGGAGATCGCTCGCAGTTCTTTTGTTTCAAGGAGAGCTGCAAGCTATACTTCCGGCTTAGGCCTCAGTCTTCTGGGTCGGAGATTCAGCGGGTGGGCATAGTGATTTCCTTGCTACAAAGAGACCCACAGGTCTGGGCATATGGGTTGCAGCCTGACTGTCCGTCGCTTAAAAGTGTTGATGCTTTTTTTACGGCACTGGGCATGTTGTATGATGACCCTGACAAGACGGCCTCAGCCGAGGCTCAGATTTCGATCCTTAAGCAAGGGCGAAGGCCAGTTGAGGTTTACTGTACGGAGTTTCGGAGGTTGGCCCATGATACCCAGTGGAATGACCCAGCCCTGAGACACCAGTACCGAAGAGGTCTTTCTAACCAGATAAAGGACCAACTGGTACAATATCCCTTGCCTGATAGCTTGGATCAGCTCATGCAGGTATCCATCCGGGTGGATAGACGGCTGAGAGAGCGTAGGCTTGAAAGGGAGACTGAGATTTCCTTCCTTCCCAAGGGAACCTCAGACTCTGAGGAATTTTCCGAGGAGCCTATGCAGATTGGGGCTACCCGCCTCTCCTCGCGTGAGAAGACGCGGAGGAGACAGCAGGGGTTGTGTTTGTACTGTGGGAATAAAGGTCATGTGGTAGTATAGTATCATGCCCAGAAAAGCCGGAAAACTTCAGGGCCTGAGGGTGATGGGAAATATCCTATCAGGCCAGAAGTCAGAATTTCCCAAGAAGACTTTTATCATTCCGGTGACCTTGAAGATCCTCGGTCAAACTGTCAAGACTAAGGCCTTTGTGGACAGTGGGGCCGACGGGGTTTTTATGGACCGCCAATTCGCCCTGAAACACTCTGTTCCCTTAGTACCCTTGGCATCGGAAATTGAGATTTGTGGGTTAAACGGGGAACCATTATCCCAAGGTAAAATTACCTCTTGCACTAGTCAGATTTCTTTGTTTATTGGAGCCACACACTCTGAAAAATTGTCCTTTTATGTGACTGTCTGTACTTTTGCCCCATTGGTGTTGGGGTTACCCTGGTTAAGGGCCCACAATCCTCAATTTGACTGGGTCTCTGAGGAGATTCTTAGTTGGGGTACTGATTGTTTCAGGAGTTGCTTGAGCCTTCCAGTCAGGCTCTCGCAGCTAAGTTTGCCAGGATTGCCAGGGTGTTATGCAGATTTTGCGGACGTGTTCTCCAAAAAAGTTGCAGAGGTACTACCTCCCCATCGCCCCTATGACTGTGCCATTGATTTGTTGCCAAATGCTAAGCTTCCCAAGAGCAGGTTGTACTCCCTGTCACGTCCTGAGACTCAGGCTATGGCAGAGTACATTCAGGAGAACTTGGCTAAGGGATTTATCAGACCTTCACAGTCTCCAGTTGGGTCGGGGTTCTTCTTTGTGGGTAAAAAGGACGGTTCGTTGCGACCATGCATCGACTTCAGGGAATTGAACCGTATCACGATTAAAAACTCATACCCACTGCCTCTCATTTCGGTCTTGTTTGACCAGCTTCGTACTGCCACCATTTTTTCTAAGATTGACCTACGCGGTGCGTACAATCTAATCCGAATAAGAGAGGGGGATGAATGGAAGACTGCCTTTAATACCCACTCAGGGCATTATGAATATTTGGTGATGCATTTTGGGCTCTGTAATGCCCCGGCAGTCTTCCAGGATTTCATGAATGATGTGCTCAGGGAATATTTGGATAGATTCTTAGTTGTATACTTAGATGACATCCTAATCTTCTCCCATTCCCTGGAGGAACATCGGAAGCATGTACGCTTAGTCCTCCAGAAACTCAGAGACCACCGGCTTGGGGCGAAGCTGGAGAAGTGCGAATTTGAAGTTCAGCAAATCGCATTTCTAGGATATATTATCTCCCCAGAAGGTTTCCAAATGGAGGGTTCCAAGGTACAGGCAGTCCTGGATTGGGTGCAGCCCACTAGTTTGAAGGCGCTTCAGCGTTTCCTGGGCTTTGCGAATTTTTATAGACGATTTATCGCTGGATTTTCGTCTATAGTGGCGCCCTTGGTGGCACTCACTAAGAAAAGGGCGGTGTGGTGGCCCTCGGTGGCTAAGGATGTGGATCAGTGGGTTCGGGCATGTGACATCTGTGCCCGAAATAAGACTCCTAGAGGGGTTCCTGTTGGCCCATTACATCCACTCTCTATCCCATCTAAGCCATGGACCCACATTTCAATGGATTTTGTGGTGGACTTGCCCAAATCCTCGGGGATGACAGCCATCTGGGTTGTCGTTGACAGGTTTTCGAAGATGGCGCACTTCGTTCCACTGGTTGGGCTGCCATCGGCCAGACGCCTGTCTGAATTATTTATGCTGCATGTTGTGCGTCTCCACGGGTTGCCACTTGATGTGGTCTCTGACCGCGGATCCCAGTTTGTGGCCAAATTCTGGAGGGCATTTTGTTCCGATCTCCAGATTTCTGTCAGCTTGTCGTCGGGCTACCATCCGCAGTCTAATGGGCAGACTGAAAGGGTGAACCAGTCCTTGGAGCAGTTCCTCAGGTGTTATGTCTCCAAGTGTCAGACTGACTGGGTTGCTCATCTGTCCATGGCGGAGTTTGCCTATAACAACGCGGCTCACTCTGCTACAGGGATCTCTCCCTTCCTTTGTGTGTATGGGCATCATCCTAAGGCCAATTCTTTTGACCCCCTGGACTCCACGCCTGGTGGTTCCTCTGTGGTTTCGGTCCTTAGAGGTATTTGGCGGAAAGTGAAGAAAGCCCTTGTGTCTGTGTCATTAGTGACCAAAAGGGTTTTTGATAAGTGGAAAAGACCCTGCAGCTTCAAATTAGGAGACTTCGTCTGGTTGTCTACCAAGAATTTGAAGTTGAGACAGCCATCTCATAAGTTAGGCCCCCGGTTCATCGGCCCTTATAAGATCACCAGGGTTATCAATCCGGTGGCATTTCAGTTAGATCTGCCCCGTTCTTTGGGTATCAATAAAACATTTCATTGTTCCCTTTTAAAACGGGCGATTAGTAATCCTTCTTCCAGTGGAAGACCTTCCCCTCTTCTGATACGTGGCCAGAGGGAGTTTGTTGTTGAAAGGATTCTTGACTCCAAGGTGGTTCGGGGTCGGCTGTCATTTTTGGTGCACTGGAAGGGGTATGGCCCGGAGGAGCGGTCGTGGGTGCGCAGTTGTGATCTTCATGCCCCCAGACTGATACGCTCTTTCTTCTCGCAGATCCCCGATAAACCCGGTGGTAGGGGTTCTTTGACCCCTCGTCAGAGGGGGGGTACTGTTAGGGTCTCCTGCCCTGTGCTGCCACGTCGTCATGGCAACCGGGAGACAAGTGCTAGCGGAGTGACCTGAGCGCAGCTGATACTCCGGTTCGGGTCTTTTGCTGTGCAGTGGTTATAGGCTCTGTGCATGGCAGGGGATCCGATGCTGGTTTTTGTGCTCACAGTCTGTGAGGTCTGAGTGGGGCGTGGACAGCACCTGCTTTATAAGGCCTCTTCTCAGGGTAAGCAGATGCTGCTGAATCTTTGTTGGTTAGTCAGTTTCTGAAAGTTAGCCAGTACTGTGTAGCTTTGTATTTGTTTGTTGCTTACTGCAATTAGGCCTGGGGATTTGGTATTACACTCTGCCAATCCAGACCTAGCAGTAAGACTGGAGTCAGTCGTTTAGCTTGCTGGGGTTCTGTTACTACTCTGTGAACTTAGCAAGTTTGCGGCTGTATTCTAAGACTTGCCTGTCTAATCCTGTCTCACTGTGCTAGGTGTCAGGGGTCAGTTTAGTGGCAGTAAGCTGAACCTGTGCACTGCAAGTGAGAATTAGGATTGTGGAGACTCTCCTTGTGTCTATCATTCCATCTCTGACCAAGGAGTTTACTGCCACACCCGTTGGTAACCCTTTAGGGTTTTGCTGTTGCCCTTAGCAACAGCATTTCGGGTTCTCTACGTATTAAAACACAACATCTTGCTTTTCCCATCTGAGCAGTTCTAATACAAGGGAGATACCCAGTTCCTTAGCCTCTGGGCTTCTCTGTTCACTTTGTGTGTATTTTGTTACCCTATCACCTTCTGTGTACGTTATGTCATATTCCCCAGTCTGTCTGTAAGTCCATTTGTTTTGCATAACAGTTCAAACACCAGTACATTCCTGCAGGCACTGGAGTGCATAACAGTCCTGACACCAGTACTTTCCTGCAGGCACTGGTGTGCATAACACATGTCTACTTGGTCTTTTCAGAGGTCTACCCAACCCCAGTATATCTTACCGGCATCACTGTGCCTGGCCATGCACAGAGGGTGGAGAGTGGAAATGCTGGTGGGGGAGACTGTGCAGAGATACCAGTAGACATGTTGGTGTGACAGCCTGATGGTGAACGAAAATCTGACAATTTTTCTAGTATTCTCTCTTTTTGTTTTTTCATGTTCTACGGATGGTATGTCACACAACAGTTAAACAAATGGTAATGCAAGATTTATGCTCCTTACAGAAAGGTTGCTGATTCGGAAAGAATATCGTATCACTGGAGTGTTCGTTTTGGGAAGACTGAGAGGCAGCACTGTTGAGACGGCATCTGAGCAAGAAGAACAACAAGACTAGAGGCGGTTATCGTACCAATTTTCTTTCCCTTCTATTATTTTCTTTACCTCCCATTACCACTTTTTCTTTCTCCTCCTGCAAGATGGACTTGCTCCAAGAGACTGCATTCCGGGTTTTCCTGTTGACCCTGTTGTTGACCAGAGCAGTCTAATTCGGTGAGAGTACCAGAGAGGTCGAGAAAGGATCTGGATTGGGTTCTGATGACAAGGACGGATTCGTAGAATTCCAAGAGCAACACAATCACAGAGCAAAGGCGAGCATCAGAAAACGATATGGTAGTCATGACACTAGGAGACATTGTGAAGGATTGTTAGCTGAAGAGAATTGTATCTGTAGGAATTGTGAAAACATAGTTGAGGACGGGTGCATCCAGAGATGTCAGTCCAGCCTTAATATCAACATGGACCGTCATCCATTGAGTGACTATCACTCATTAGTGGGTAAGGTTTTAAACCAAACGGAATGCTGGGTGTTCTCACAAGTACTTCAAGGTCATAGAAAGTCAGGACTAGTACCATATTCTTTAACAATAGATGAGGTACTTGAATTAAGGGGTGGGAGACCGGTGGACAAGAAATTTAATATTTCTAAGCCTCCTAGTTTGAAGTTCCACCAATATCATGTGGATAGGTCCTTAATATGTTTTAACATTTCCAATCCCCGAAAGCCGGGAAATTGGGAAGTGACATGGAACAACCGAACCATGGCATTTTCACACAGAGCCGATAGAATGCCCGTAGACTCAGAGCTTATACGCCAAATAGCCAATGGTGGGAAATATTTTCAGTATAGGTATACTCTAGGAAGTAGGACCATGCGGGTTGGAGAAGTATCACCAGGATACTGTGCGCATATCATACAGCCTGATACGTGTACTGAACAGATGAGAGAGTTAGGGATAGGATTTTTCACCTGGAAGGTTTGTAATATGATGATGTCATATTCAGTCCCATATGTCCTCCCCGATGATGCATATTTCATATGTGGGAGGAAGGCGTATAAGTGGCTTGCCCCAAACTCAGAGGGATTGTGTTACATTGGAAGAGTGTTGCCAGAAGTAATGACCATTACCCATGATAAGATGAAAGACGTTCACCGCAATGCTCAAGCTCCTTACACTCACACTCATTATGAACACATCGTTAAGAGACACCTTGTAGATAGGACAGAGCACGCAGCCTCTGATTTGATCCACGAATCCACCGGGATTCAATTCCTGCTCGCGATAGATATCACCCGTACCGCCAGAGGAGTTATAAATTTTAGGTATATTAATGCGCTAGCGAACCTGATAGACAATATCACCGAGATGTATGATGACACCTTCAGGTATACTGGGAGGGAATTGCAAGCTTACAAAACGGAACTGATCCAGTACAGGATGGTTCTCAATTACATCACCGCGGTGACAGGCGGGTATTGTGTCACCCTAGCAACTCAGTATGGTGTGAAGTGCTGTACATATATCACAAACAGCACGGATGACCCAACCGAGGTAATAGATCAAAAGATGGACGATATCTTGCAATTGAAATAAGAGTTCCGAAGGAGACACAACCTTACCCTTACTGCTGTGAGTAATGAACTGACCGGCTGGGTTTCATGGTTGAACCCACGCAATTGGTTCTCAGGTTTAGGAGAATGGGCTCAAAATGTTATTATGAATATAGGGAAATTTCTCTTGTGTATCCTGGGAGTTGTCATAATGATTGGTTTAATATTAAGATGTGTTCGGATTTTAATGCATTGCAAGCGCAGTACCAAATTGATGAGTTTGAGGAGCGAGGGCATTGTTACAACAACTGGTTTGATTTATGACCCATTAATTGAGACAATGTTGTGATAAGACGTGATTCCACGGTCCGTTTCTTTCACCCGTTTCTCCTTTGTTTTTCTCCAAGGTAAAAAGACATCCACTTGGAAGAAGATTTTGATGCACATTTCTACGGACCGTTGATGAACATTTCTACAGACCTTTGATGAACTTTTTTTCACAGACTTTGCGAGTAACTTTAGAGACTTTAACTTTCTATGGACACTTGAAAAACTTTGCTTACCACTTACAGCAAAGATACAGCAATCCAGACAAGACTTCAACAGACGCCCAAGGACAATCACACACATTACCATATGAATGTATTTATAACACATGTTTCTTATCTTCATCTCTACGATCTTCAGGTAGTGACACACATAGTCGACAGGTGATATAGGTACATATATTAGCACTCACATATTTTCCCCCTCCATGTATCATCAACTAATGTGCACCCCATTTGTTGGAACTAAAAGCCGAAAAGAGCTCGGTAGAGTTTGTTAGCCCACTTACAGACCCTTAATACGGGATGAGAAGGTTTCAATGTATACTTCGCAATACCTCGAAGCTTATTTAGAACATGTACGGCACGATGATACATGACCCCTCAGACATGAATTTCATACATACATGCTTTCACTATCCCACTAGGTCATACATTTCCCACCTTCTCCTCTCCTCCCTACACCCAATCATTTATAGGTATTTCACGGTGTTATATATTTTTCTGCTTAATTGTTTAGATAGTGGCAGTTATTGTTGACTGCCAAAGGGTGGACTGTCAAAGTCGGAAAAATATCATGATGCATATGCCTTGTACTAACCCCTCATGCACACGCGCGCTGCTAGTACACCTGGTCCCCCGTGCGTACACATCCCCGCAGGTTGCGTAGGGGACGCATCAGCGTCTCGTGTGCATAAGATGTGTATTTACGGCGGAGTTTGTGAGCGTGTAGCGTGCGACTCGATCGTAGCATATTTAACCCAAATAGTGCATTTTGTAGTTAATATTCCCCTAGACCATGTCAACGAGTATGATTAGTTTAAACTGTTCCTGGACAGAGAGATTCCTCTTTGCATGATAGGAAGGGTCAGATAAAGGTTGAAAGGTGGTGTCTAGTATCCAGCTGTAGGGTATTTTAAGGGTAATATTCCGATGTTAGTTAGGAAAGGATCGTTCGCTCCTGCGTATAGTTATGTACAAAAGTAGTTTATGAACATTAACTGTATTTGCTGTAAATTACACATGCGGCGGGAATCCTGAGGATACCTCCCACCTGAGCAGTTGGGGAAAGACACAGCCCACCTGTTCAAATCCACCTATGACCTTTGCTGTAATGTAGAGACACATCCCTGTGTCCAATGAACAACGAGCTTACAGATACCATTGTATTGTGAATGTATGTTGTGTATATAAAGACCACTGTTGCCTGGCCAGCCTCATGTCTCTGAAGGCTTTCTTCCTGAATAGCTGAGGACTGGATTCCAGGTCGCGCTAGCGAAAGATTCCCCACGTATGTATATTTCTCTGTAGCCATTGTTCGCCATTGTTCATGTTATTCTCTGTTATTATGTTAGATTTCTGTGTTAGCTTGTAGTGTATAACTTGTATTGTTTTTCCCCTTTTTCTCTGAATAATCCACAGCGGTGTTAGAGCTGCTGTGGTTTTAACCAAACTTGGTCTTGTGTTTTCACTTTTCTGCAAAGGGTTTCTCTTAGCGTCTCAATCGCTCAAACAGCATACACATTGTTAAGGTTTTTAAGCGTTACATCAGTGTAGTATTTGACTACTAAGGTTTAGAGTATAAGCATATTCTTACTGTGTTTTATTAATAAGGTTTACTGTGTATCATTCTGTGAGCGTCTGCGCCGCTCGTGTCTCACTCTCACGGCGCAGCGTCCGCTACGCCAATAGCGTAGCAGTACGGTACTCGGTACGCCTATAGCGTGCTTGGTATGAAGCGTGAATCCGTGAGCGTACGCATCGCTCGTGCGTCGCGCCCACGGCCTAGCGTCTGTTACGCTAAGTGCGTTCCCTTACGGTACTCAGTGCGCAAATAGCTTACTCAGTCCGTAATAGTGTATAGCTTTATGTTTAATGATAATAATTGACTTTATCAACACACACACACACATATATATATATATATATATATATATAGTAGATTGCAATGGCAGCTGCACTCACACTCATTAAAGAAATTTAGTTTTAAATGCTAAATTTACATATTTTCACATATATTCACATTTAAGGTAAAACCTTTTTATTGTTCGGATTCCTGAAGATATTTTTTTAATAAAACCAAACCGTAGAAACATTTAATATGACGTTTCTTGTATGACCTTGAATGCCATCGTCATTGCAATCTACTTTAAATTTACATCGGAGGGCACTGGCAACATATATATATATATATGCACACACTACACGTGGAAACCCCCCTTACAAAATCCTGCGTTTGCCCCTGGAGCCCAGTTTCTGTTTATGTCATATTTAATGTGAGGTTCAGGAACTGAGTTCCTGCTAGTTCCTGCTGAAAAATAACACTACTCCTGCCTATGGATCCAAAGCTGGAGGGTCTGCAAACCACCAGCTTTATACCCCTTTCAGACATGCTCTAAATTCCCGGGATTTTACACATGAATGCGCATCAACCCGGGAATTTGGTATGTCTGAAAGGCACCGACCCGGGAATGTGATCCGGGGTGCGCCAACCCTGCAATTGACCTGGGATTTTCCCGGGTCTTTTTTCCCGGGTTGACTTCCCGGGTTAAGTCTGAATTTGCTCTCTGGCTGCATGAAAAAGGTTTTCATTGGTCAGAAAGAGTCACCTGATGTCTGCTGATGACCTCATCAGCGGCAGACGGAGGGGAACAGACGCCACAGCAGCATGGGAGGAAGCAGAGAGCTTTGCAGTGTATTGTGGAGTGCTGAAGGTACACAGAGCTGTGCATGTATGTGTGCCAGTGCCAGAGGGTGCCAGAGTAACACAGAGCTGTGCAGAGAAGTCTTCAGAAGTGTGCAGAGAAGTGTGCCAGAGGGTGCCAGTGAAGAGACTGCCATTTTGTTCATAATGACTCACTGGAAGGAGGAGGAGGTCCAGGAGCTACTACATGTGAGGGGTGAGGAGGAAATAAAATCACAAATAACAGGCCCTGTTAAGGATGCCATGATCTATGGCAACATTGCAAAGATCCTGTCCAGCAGAGGTATTGTGAAGACACAACAGCAAGTTCTTAACAAACTAAAGTCCCTTAAGAAACAATATACCAAGGTCCATGACCACAATCGAAATCGCAGTGGTATGGGAAGGATGGAGTGGCTCTTATATGAACTGTGCAGCAACGTGTTTGGCCATACAGCACTTAGCAATCCCGTTGCCATATCCTCATCTAGTGATGCTGGCACGCTGTCTGCTATACCATCAGCCGCAGCTACATCGTCTCCAGAGTGCAGCCAGCAGAGCCCGGTATCATCACAGAGCCTATTTGATGATGATGATCCAGATGTTGATTCGGATGTCACCATCATCATCGATCCAAACAAGGCCACAGATGTGACAGTATCGTCGCAGAGCAAGGGGGACGATTTCCTACCACAGACCCAGGGAGACAAGCCTACCCTACGCTCAAACAGTAAGTTTCCGATATTATCATTGTCAGAGACATACAGTTGTGCTCATAAGTTTACATACCCTAGCAGAATTTGTGATTTTCTGACCATTTGTCAGAGAATATGAATGATAACTCACAAACTTTTCTTTCACTCATGGTTAGTGGTTGGGTGAAGCCATTTATTGTCAAACAACTGTGTTTACCCTTTTTAAATCATAATAACAACAGAAACTACCCAAATGACCCCGATCAAAAGTTTACATACGCTGGAGATTTTGGCCTGATTTCATGCACACAAGTTGACACAAACGGTAACCATCCTCACCTGTGATCTGTTTGCTTGTAATCAGTGTGTGTGTATAAAAGGTCAGTGAGTTTCTGGACTCATGAAAGACCCTTGCATCTTTCATCCAGTGCTGCACTGACGTGTCTGGATTCTGAGTCATGGGGAAAGCAAAAGAATTGTCAAAGGATCTGCGGGAAAAGGTAACTGAACTGTATAAAACAGGAAAGGGATATAAAAAGATATCCAAGCAATTGAGAATGCCGATCAGCAGTGTTCAAACTCTAATTAAGAAGTGGAAAATGAGGGATTCTGTGGAAACCAAATCACGGTCAGGTAGACCAACAAAAATTTTAGCCACAACTGCCAGGAAAATTGTTCAGGATGCAAAGAAAAATCCACAAATAACTTCAGCTGAAATACAGGACTCTGAAAAACAGTGGTGTGGTTGTTTCAATATGCACAATAAGGAGGCATTTGAAGAAAAATGGGCTGCATGGTCGAGTTGCCAGAAGAAAGCCATTACTACGCAAATGCCACAAAGCATCCCGCTTACAATACTCCAAACAGCACAGAGACCAGCCTCAAAACTTCTGGAACAAAGTCATTTGGAGTGATGAGACCAAAATTGAACTTTTTGGCCACAACCATAAACGTTACATTTGGAGAGGAGTCAACAAGGCCTATGATGAAAGGTACACCATTCCTACTGTGAAACACGGAGGTGGATCGCTGATGTTTTGGGGATGTGTGAGCTACAAAGGCACTGGAAACTTGGTCAAAATTGATGGCAAGATGTATGCAGCATGTTATCAGAAAATACTGGAGGAAAATTTGCACTCATCAGCACGGAAGCTGCACATGGGACGTACTTGGATGTTCCAACATGACAATGATCCAAAACACAAGGCCAAGTCGACCTGTCATTGGCTACAGCAGAATAAAGTGAAGGTTCTGGAGTGGCCATCTCAGTCTCCTGACCTCAATATCATTGAACCACTCTGGGGAGATCTCAAACGTGCAGTTCATGCAAGACAGCGAAAGAATTTATAGGAACTGGAGGCTTATTGCCAAGAAGAATGGGCAGCTTTACCATCTGAGAAAATAAAGAGCCTCATCCACAAGTACCACAAAAGACTTCAAGCTGTCACTGATGTTAAAGGGGGCAATACACGGTATTAAGAACTGGGGTATGTAAACTTTTGATCAGGGTCATTTGGGTAGTTTCTGTTGTCATTATGATTTAAAAAGAGTAAACACAGTTGTTTGATAATAAATGGCTTCACCCAACCACTAATCATGAGTGAAGGAAAAGTTTGTGAGTTATCATTCATATTCTCTGACAAATGGCCAGAAAATCACAAATTCTGCTAGGGTATGTAAACTTATGAGCACAACTGTATTTAACATATAGTATATGACAATAGTTTTATGTAGTATACTAACAGTAATGACTATGATATGTGACGTAATAGGGTGTTATTATTAAACTGTACCTGTTGCTGCGTTCAAATTGTGCTAGCGTATGGTAACTGCAAGCACAGAAGTATTTTTTATAAATCTATTTGTCCAACTTACACTTCTTGTTTTTCAATTTAGACAGTCCTGCCTCGTAGGAAAAAGAATAGAGGTAGCTACAAAAGCCATGACAAATATCCTGTGCGAACAGCTACGCGAGATGGATTCAGATTGGCAGAGTCAAGAGGATGCAAGATTGCAAAAATTTATGGACAATGAATGTGAACTGCAGAGGAATTTGCTAACGCAAATGGTAGCTATGCAGGATAAAATCAGCAGCGAGAACCGTGAATTCCTAGGTCAGCTTGTTTCCAAAATGACCTCTACACCACAATTTACAAACACTCATTCTGGCCAACAATCGTCTTCTTACAACGCATTTGGTCCAAAAACACGGTATGCACAGCAAGCCCAGTCTCCCCCATATTTAGGGCCTACATCCCAGTATATGCAGCAAGCCCAGTCTCCCACCTCTTTTGGGGCGACTCCCCAGTACACGCAGCACGCCCAGTCTCCCACCTCTTTTAGAGCTACATCCCAGTATACGCAGCAAGCCCATTCTCCCACCACTTTTGGTGATACTCACCAGTATACGCAGCAAGCCCAGTGTCCCACCACTGTTGGTGATACTCACCAGTATACGCAGCAAGCCCAGTCTCCCACCACTGTTGGTGATACTCACCAGTATATGCAGCAAGCCCAGTGTCCCACCACTGTTGGTGATACTTACCAGTATATGCAGCAAGCCCAGTCTCCCACCACTGTTGGTGATACTCACCAGTATACGCAGCAAGCCCAGTGTCCCACCACTGTTGGTGATACTTACCAGTATATGCAGCAAGCCCAGTCTCCCACCACTGTTGGTGATACTCACCAGTATACGCAGCAAGCCCAGTCTCCCACCACTGTTGGTGATACTCACCAGTATACGCAGCAAGCCCAGTGTCCCACCACTGTTGGTGATACTCACCAGTATACGCAGCAAGCCCAGTCTCCCACCACTTTTGGGGATACTCACCAGTATATGCAGCAAGCCCAGTCTCCCACCACTTTTGGGGATACTCACAGTATACGCAGCAAGCCCAGTCTCCCACCACTTTTGGGGATACTCACCAGTATACGCAGCAAGCCCAGTCTCCCACCACTTTTGGGGATACTCACCAGTATACGCAGCAAGCCCAGTCTCCCACCACTTTTGGGGATACTCACCAGTATATGCAGCAAGCCCAGTGTCCCACCACTGTTGGTGATACTCACCAGTATACGCAGCAAGCCCAGTGTCCCACCACTGTTGGTGATACTCACCAGGATATGCAGCAAGCCCAGTGTCCCACCACTGTTGGTGATACTTACCAGTATATGCAGCAAGCCCAGTCTCCCACCACTGTTGGTGATACTCACCAGTATACGCAGCAAGCCCAGTCTCCCACCTCCTTTATTTCGACCTCGAATACATTGAAGAACAGACAGAGAAGTCCAGTATTTGGAGATTCATTACCTAACACAACTCCAGAGGAATCTACTCCCAGCAATAAACCACAGTACCAAATTCTATAATTTATACTGTGCACATAAATGTTTATTCTCTGTTTATTGGGCGGGTATTGTGCCCATAACTTTATTTTTGGTTAACGTGTTGTTTGTGAAATGCGTATGTTTAAAATGCGTGTTTGTTGTAAAAAAATTCAGGGATTGCGCATACGCTCATAATTATGAGTATATCATACACCTTGGTCTTATGATTGTCTCGTTTGTATTTTGCACTGCGATACCACAGCACTTTTTTTTTCCTGTACAACAGGGGTCTTCAACCTTTGCCCTGCAGCTGTTATGGAACTACACTTCCCAGCATTTTCTGCCACCGTTTAGCATGGGATAAGATCTAAAATGTGGATGGGCATGCTGGGAACTGTAGTTCCATAACAGTTGCAGGGCAACGGTTTAAGACCCTTGTGATACACCATGCCCTTCGGCAAAACTACTATTTAGCACTGCAATACCACAGCACTTTTATGTTATGGCTAAAGTAGGTGTTATGCGCATGTCATTCCTAAAAATGTTCTGTACTGTACCATATAAGTCCTCAGAATTTGGAGGATCTCATTAAAGATGTAAAAGATCTGCACACACGTTTTACAACTTGAACAAAAAACTTTTATTCTTTCTAAAATAAACAATTTTGGAAAAGAAAAACTGGTCTGCTATTTATTGGTGTGTGTGTGTGTGTGTATATATATATATATATATATATATATACATACAACAAAAAGAACGAGGCGGCACTCGGAGACTATGCATTAAACGTGTATTCAGCAAAATGTGATCAACGTTTCGGGGACCAGTTCCCCTTCTTCAGGATAAAGTGACAGTGCAAAAACAAGTGTTTAAATAACATTCCCAGTATTTACCCACCCCAAAACGTGCAAACATTCCTTCTAGCGTTTCCAGCTGGTCACACCGTCTGAGCTTCCGCCCGGCGCCTCCGTCCGCGTCAGCACAACCAGGAAGTGACGTCGCAGGAATCCCCCGTGCAACCATGGAAACGCTGTAAACAAAGACATATAAACAATAAAACATTGAGTGCCAGTGCCACACAATATAATGTACGATGACCAAACTGGTCAAGAAAGTGCTGAGTGCCATTACATAAGCAATGTTGAAGCCTGCATTGATAAACATCCAAAAAAGCATATCCTAAAAAACAATCTTAAAACGTGCAATAAAAGCGTGCATAGAAAATTTACGCTAAAAAACATATTACATCACATGGCCCATTGCACCCTTATTAATCATGTATATTGTTAACCACATATGGCTTTTATATACTCTAACTCAAATCCTATTGATTCCTCGCATTTTTAAGACCTGACCTTAAACTCTGACATTAAACTTATGGGAAAGCTGACATGACAATATATTAATTGGGTAACAGCCCTCTCTAAAACTCGTGTCCTAACCCTATTGTCACAGAAGTCAGGGAGAGACTGGTATTGTCCCCCTAGGTAAATTAATCCCTATATCAGATCGACACTGCAGTGTCCCTTGATTTAACACCTCCCTGATCATAAAAAATTATAAATAAAAAATTATAGAAAATTAATAAGGCCCAGGTTTTCATTTAATCCCCCAGGTTTCAGCATATTTAATCTGTGGATCCAAATGGACTCCAATTGTAGGAGCTTTTTGCCCCTATTTCCTCCTCGAACTGATTCCGGGACATGGTCAATAATACGGTGTTTTAGAGTGGCCATGTGGTGCCTATGTTCAACAAAGTGCTTGGCTACTGGCTGTTCCCCACTGCCGGAGGACAAAGTATTTCTAATGGCCTGCCTGTGCTGCGCCATTCTTACCTTAAATTGACATTCAGTCTTGCCAATATAATAACGCCCACATGGGCACATGATGGCATATATCACGAACTTAGAACTACATGTGAGGGGCCACCTGATTTTAAAACTCTTCCCCGAAAACGGGTGGGAAATGATGTCACCTGGTGACATATACGAACAAGTCGTGCACCCCGTGCACTTGTAACACCCATTTTTCCTAGTCAGGAAATGAGTGGGTGTCACTTTGAATTTAGCCATGTCAGTCTTGACCAATATGTCCTTGATACTCCTTCCTATTGTGTAACTGGGCATAATGCGTTTATCGTGTAAAACTTTAAGGTCGGGGTCAGTTGCCACCATTGGCCACAGGCCCGTAATTTTTGCTGCACTTGAGTGCTTTTTGCTCTATGCTTGCACACCCAGGGGATTACCTTGGACATGTCCTTAGATGCTACTGGTTTGAGGGTATCTTCCCTCTTAATTGCTGCCGCTTTCTTGCGTGCTGATGAAAGCAACTTCTGGGGGTAACCTCTGTCTAGGAACTTTCGTTCCATTTCATCAAGTTGTTTGTTCCTAACCTGTTCTTGATTATTGGTCCTGCACACTCGAAGGAACTGCGAGTATGGCAGACCTCTGATGGTGGAGGGTGGATGGAAACTGTCATGGCGTAATAACGTATTGCGGTCTGTGGGTTTTTTATATAGACATGTGTCTATTCTCCCCTCTTGTAATTTGATCAAAATATCCAAGTAACAGATTTCATATAGACTACTGGTCATGGTTAACTTAACCGGACTGTCTGTCCGATTGTGGGCATCTACCAGGCTAACCAGATCCTGTATATCTCCTTGCCAAAAGACCAGAACGTCGTCTATATAACGATAGTACAAAAATAGACGGTCCGCTATTGTGGGATTGGCAAGGAATAACTCACGTTCTACCTCCCACATAAAAGTATTTGTGAACGAGGGTGCCACGGACGAACCCATGGCACACCCCATTCGCTGTCTGTAAACTCTACCATCGAAAATGAAAAAATTATGTGACAACGTAAACTGTAGCAGATTCATAAAAAAATCTATGTCTGGGCTTGTGTACAAAATATTACCCGTAATCAACCTACTCACCGCCTGTAACCCTGGTTGGTGCGGTATGCAGGTATACAGGCTGGTGACATCAATGGTGGACAGAAAAAACATCCGACGGAACCTGTTCAATGGTTAAAACATTTTTTAACAAGGTGCTGGAATCCTTCAAATGTGTACTAGTGCCCTGAACACACGGTTGTAAATATGCATCAAGGTATATGGCCACCGGTTCGCACAGAGACCCCGTGCAGAAATAATCGGTCTGCCCGGAGGTCTCTGCGCGTCTTTGTGCACCTTTGGTATGGTGTAAAGAAGGGGAGACACAGGAAACTCTGGGGACAATTTTGCAAACACCTCAGAGGATATGATGCCTTCAGCCCGGGCCTGCTCCAACAAAAGCATTAATTCATCTTTATATTCCTGTGATGGATCTTTACTTAACATGCTGTAAGTGTTCTGATCACTCAAGAGTCTGAGGCATTCTGTAGTGTAGTCCACTGTGCCCTGGACCACTATGGATCCACCCTTATCTGCCCCCCGGATTACTATGTCCTTTCTTTTACTCAATGTCCTTAATGCTTGTCTTTCTTCGTGCTGTAAATTGTGGAATACGTGGGTCTTGCTCTCACCACCTGTAGTTTCCAGCATCCTGTGAAAAGTTTTAAGAGAGGCATTATGGGACACTGGGTCAAACCTTGATTTGGTGCCCAGTTTTTGCACTCTTTGCAGCAGTGGTGTCTTAGCTGGCATTGCGGATTGTTTACTAAAGTGCTCCTTTAATTTTAAAGTGCGGTGCAGTTTATACGTGTTGACTTTCCACCTAAAATTATCTCCGAAATTGGTGGGTACATAAGATAAACCCTTATTGAGCACACATTCCTCAGCCTGTGTTAGAGGCGTAGTCGAGAGGTTGAAGATTAGTGTTTCTTCCCTTTTGGGGGTTTTGTTTTGCTTTTGCCTTTTATTTTGTCCCCCACGCCTTGTGCCGCAACGTTTCTTCCCCGTGCCGCGATCCCAGCACGGGTTCTTACCCCTAAAGGGGTTTCCCGTTGCGAGGAAGAAAGTGAGGACCCTCGGACATCGTCAGAGTCACTAGCTGAGGTGGTATTGTATCCCGTTCCTCTCTTTGCCCTGCGGCCCTGATAAGGTCGGGGTCTGGCATTGGAACTGGAGGTGTTACCTAACCACGGATAGACCCTGTGGTGTGCATAATCCATTTGTACTTTGTTAAGTTTTTCTTTTTTGAATTTTAACAGGTTAATCCTGTATTGTTCCACCTGGTCTCTCAATTTCACCAACCAGTCCTTCGACTGTTCGGATGCCAGTAGCTCGGCATGCTCGGACTCGAATTTACAAATGAGAGATTTTGTTTTCTCAACCTCCTTGGTGGACTCCTCAACCACCAAAAGTATTAAGTCCATGGAGCACTTGTTTAGTACCGACACCCACTTCTTACAAAACTCCATGTTATATCGCCTTATCGTGGGTACATTATGGACCCTGAAGCCCCGCGGTAACTGATTTGCTCTAAAATAGTCCGACAAGGTACGGCTGTGGTAGACATAGTCCATCTCACATTTCTTGAGACGTAACAGCTCCCTGAACAGGGACAGGTTCCGTCGGATGTTTCTCTGTCCACCATTGATGTCACCAGCCTGTATACCTGCATACCGCACCAACCAGGGTTACAGGCGGTGAGAAGCTTGATTACGGGTAATATTTTGTACACAGGCCCAGACATAGATTTTTTTTATGAATCTGCTACAGTTTACGTTGTCACATAATTTTTTCATTTTCGATGGTAGATTTTACAGACAGCGAACGGGGTGTGCCATGGGTTCGTCCGTGGCACCCTCGTTCGCAAATGCTTTTATGTGGGAGGTAGAACATGAGTTATTCCTTGCCAATCCCGCAATAGCGAACCGTCTATTTTTGTACTATCGATATATAGACGACGTGCTAGTCTTTTGGCAAGGAGATATACAGGATCTGGTTAGCCTGGTAGATGCCCACAATCGGACAGACAGTCCGGTTAAGTTAACCATGACCAGTAGTCTATATGAAATCTGTTACTTGGATATTTTGATCAAATTACAAGAGGGGAGAATAGACACATGTCTATATAAAAAACCCACAGACCGCAATACGTTATTACGCCATGACAGTTTCCATCCACCCTCCACCATCAGAGGTCTGCCATACTCGCAGTTCCTTCGAGTGTGCAGGACCAATAATCAAGAACAGGTTAGGAACAAACAACTTGATGAAATGGAACGAAAGTTCCTAGACAGAGGTTACCCCCAGAAGTTGCTTTCATCAGCACGCAAGAAAGCGGCAGCAATTAAGAGGGAAGACACCCTCAAACCAGTAGCGTCTAAGGACATGTCCAAGGTAATCCCCTGGGTGTGCGAGCATAGAGCAAACAGCAATCAAGTGCAGCAAAAATTACGGGCCTGTGGCCAATGGTGGCAACGGACCCCAACCTTAAAGTTTTACACGATAAACACATTATGCCCAGTTACACAAAATAAAGGAGTATCAAGGACATATTGGTCAAGACTGACATGGCCAAATTCAAAGTGACACCCACTCATTTCCTGACTAGGAAAAATGGGTGTTACAAGTGCATGGGGTGCACGACTTGTTCGTATATGTCACCAGGTGACATCATTTCCCACCCGTTTTCGGGGAAGAGTTTTAAAATCAGGTGGCCCCTCACATGTAGTTCTAAGTTCGTGATATACGCCATCATGTGCCCATGTCGGCGCTATTATATTGGCAAGACTGAATGTCAATTTAAGGTAAGAATGGCGCAGCACAGGCAGGCCATTAGAAATACTTTGTCCTCCGGCAGTGGGGAACAGCCAGTAGCCAAGCACTTTGTTGAACATAGGCACAGCATGGCCACTCTAAAACACTGTATTATTGACCATGTCCCGGAATCAGTTCGAGGAGGAAATAGGGGCAAAAAGCTCCTACAATTGGAGTCCATTTGGATCCACAGATTAAATATGCTGAAACCTGGGGGATTAAATGAGAACCTGGGCCTTATAAAATTTCTATAATTTTTTATTTATAATTTTTTATGATCAGGGAGGTGTTAAATCAAGGGACACTGCAGTGTCGATCTAATATAGGGATGAATTTACCTAGGGGGACAATACCAGTCTCTCCCTGACTTCTGTGGCAATAGGGTAAGGACACGAGTTTTAGAGAGGGCTGTTACACAATTAATATATTGTCATGTCAGCTTTCCCGTAAGTTTAATGTCAGAGTTTAAGGTCAGGTCTTAAAAATGCGAAGCATCAATAGGATTTGAGTTATAAAGTATATAAAAGCCATATGTGGTTAACAATATACATGATTAATAAGGGTGCAATGGGCCACGTGATGTAATATGTTTTTTAAAATAAAGTATTTTTATTTCGAAGGAGAGTAGTTTGCATACAGACATTGCATAACAGGAACACATTAAACACGTAATGACATGTCCTCATCGGGGAACAGCATTCACTTTCGACTTATTTTCAAACTATGTCATTTGCTCATAGGCGCATAGGAATGTACAGTTATATATACCATTATTTTGCATTATCCGTACACTCTAGTATTCATGAAATCACATTATACTTTGTTTTGTTTCCCCCCCCCTCAAATATAACTCTTACGGACAATCCATCCGAGTAAAACCCTTTAAAAGAGAAGAAAACAATCAGAAACCAAACACAGAGAACCCCAGAAATAAAAAAATTAAAAAAACAAAGAGACAAAAAACATTATGGGGAAGAGGACGCATTGGGGGATACTAGCACTCTAAATCCTACCCTGTCCAGATGGGCACAGAGCCACTCTCTCATTCACAACCCATTGGGTGAGAGGGAAGCCTATGGCCCTAGAAGATCATAACTTGGCAAATCCAGGACCTGTTAGTAACCCTATCACCATTAAGTTGTAGGGTCTGGGACGGAGTATATGGATTCCAGCCATGGAGACCAAATTCTTTCAAATTTAGCGGAGGCATTGTGTTTCATATAAATGCATCGTTCCTTAAAAACAGTGTCGTTTATTAGTGCCTTAAGAGCGGGGAGTGTAGGGCCCTTAGGGGCCATCCATAGCCTCGCAATGCTCACCTTCGCCATTGCACATATGTTGCGAGCATATAGGCCCTCTGGACCAGACACAAAGTCAGAGCTACCCATTCCCAGGATGCAAAATTGCGGAGTAAGCATGGCCTCGTCCACCCCTGTGTTCCCCAGAATCGATCCGACCCCCGCCCAGAAAGCCCGCAGCACCGGACAATCCCAAATGAGGTGCCAAAAAGTACCTGCAGTCATCCCACACTTAGGGCAGTCACCCACATGACCCGTCCCGAATTTGGCCAGTCTGGCCGGGGTCATATATATTCTATGCAAAAGGAAGTATTGTATCTGTTGATACCTGATGGATTTGGTAACCGTGCACGGAGTTTCCAAAGCAAGGGCCCAGTTCTCTTCACCTATGGGGCCCAGATCCTGCTCCCATTTGACACGGAGACGTGTCAAAGGATCTATATGGAGTTTGGCGAGTAGATAACCATAAGCATGGGAAATCATCTTAACTCGACCCAGCATACTTACAAAGGTCTTAATGGGAAATGGTATAATTTTAGGGGGAGAATTGGCGAATTGGGACTGCAAGGCATGTCTGAGCTGGAGGTATCTAAAAAAATAGGAGTTAGGCAAATTAAACTCATCTTTTAGTTGTTGGAAGGATTTGAGCGTATTATCCGTATAAAGGTGATTTATGGAAATCACTGATTTAGGGGCCCAAACTTCCCTCCCCTCGAGCGCATACAGTTCAGGGAGCCATTTAGAATACCAGAGGGGGGTATCCGGGTCCAATCCATCAAATTTCAAAAGAATTTTTAGTGCCTGCCACACCTTCATGGCTTGGTATATAAGAGGAGGGAGGAACCGGGCCAAGCTCCCACTCAGCAACACCTGCAGGGGGGATAAGTCGGGGAAGTAGCATTGGACAAATACCCAGTGTAGAGAAGTGACGCCAGTATCCTGTACCCATGCACTAATATGAGACAGCTGAGCGGCATAGTAGTACATCTGAAAGTTTGGCAAGGCCAGACCTCCGTCGCTGCGCAGCCTGGTGAGAGTGTTCAGTTGTATTCTAGGACGTTTGCTAGCCCATATTAAAGAAGACAGGACACTATTCAATTTTCTAAAGAAGGATGGATGAATATATACAGGGGATTGCAGAACCACATATAGAATCTTAGGTAGTATTATCATTTTTACGAGGCTGACCCTGCCAGATACAGTCAATGGAAGCTTACACCAAGTCTTGGATTTACGAGTAATTTGTTGCATGATCGGATCAAGGTTCAAAGGTGTAAAGTCAGAGGGGTCATTGGTTACCTGAATCCCAAGATATTTAAATTTCGCCGTCCAACATAGCGGTAGGGAGATTTTAGGAGCAGCAGGGGGGGGGGGCAATCACAGGCATAATAGAGGACTTAGACCAGTTAATATGAAGGCCTGAATATACACCGAACTCCTCAATCAATTGCAACACTGTAGGCATAGACCTGGTGTAATCCTGCAGAAACAACAGCATGTCGTCAGCGTAAAGGGCAATCCTATCCTCACGAGGGCCGGTATGAATGCCCACCACGCCTGGGTGGGACCTTATTAGACAGGCCAAGGGTTCGATGGCCAGGGCAAACAAGGTTGGGGACAGAGGACATCCCTGCCTGGTCCCGCGAAACAGGCGGAACGAGGGAGAGATATAGCCATTCACTGAGATCCTGGCAGTCGGGTGCTGATAAAGCAATTTAATCCATTTTATAAAATTAGGCCCGAAACCCATAGCTGTCATGACCTCCCATAGATAGGACCACTCGATACTGTCAAATGCCTTGGCGGCATCCAGTGAGACCACTACCGAGTCAGAGGGGAAGTCATATGGGATTTGTAAGATGGTATATAATCTACGTAGGTTAATAGAAGTGGACATCCCTGGCATAAAGCCGGTCTGGTCGGAGTGGATAATGGAAGTAATTACGGTGTTGAGTCGAACTGCTAAAATCTTTGCCAGGATCTTAGCGTCAGTGGGAATCAATGATATCGGTCTATAGGATTCTGGGGATCTAGGGTCTTTTCCGGGCTTCGGGATCACTATAATAATCGCCTCCGCCATAGAGGGGGGAAGTTGATCATTAACAAAAATATCAGAATACAGGGCGTGAAGCCTAGGACCGAAGAAATCAATGTGGGGCTTGTATACCTCTGAGGGGATGCCGTCATAGCCCGGTGCCTTGCCGCTGGGAGACAAGCCAATAGCCGCCGTTACCTCTTCCAGAGTTAAGGGTGCCTCCAGCATCTCAGAGGCCTCCGGGGGGAGTGTGGGTAGGGGAATATTACTTAAATAAGCGGAGAGGTCTGATGTCGAGTCTACCAGTTGTGAACTGTAGACCTCAGCATAGTAGGAGCGGAATAGCTGCGCAATTTCCGGCGTGGTGTTCACAAGGGCGCCATCGCTACCGGTCATCTGAGCAATTGTAGAACCTGGGCGGTCACTGTGCACCAATCGAGCCAACAGGCCACCTGGCCTATCGCCCTGCATGTAAATATTAGTAGCCTGAAATAGAAGCGAGCGCGAGTTTTTATCAGACAGATGAGCCACCCATGCCGACTGGGCCGCCAGCCAGCGTACCTTCAGCGCAGGGGTGCCATCCACCAAGTATCTAGATTCCAAATCCCTGGCGTCACTCTCAAGGGCTCGCTCTCTCTCCCTGCAGGACATTTTGAGGGCAGAAATACGTCTAATATACGTTCCCCATAGGAATGCCTTAAATGAATCCCAAACCACTGTTCCGGGGGCCGAGCCTACATTGTCAGTAAAGTATCCCTCCCACTGAGTCACCTGGTCAGAGCAGTCACCTATTTGCAGCAGCCAGGAAGGATGCAGTTTCCAATAAGATTGACCCCTCTGGCTCACCATAGCGAGAGTCAACACCATAGGGGAGTGATCAGATATACCCCGGGCCTCGTATTGGACGTCAACCACCCTAGGGAGAAGAACGGGGGAGAGTAGGGTCAGATCGATCCTGGAGAACGAACCATGCGTGCCAGAGAAGCATGAAAACTGTCTAGTCGTAGGGTGCCGAGCTCTCCACACATCCACCCACTGCAAATTATTCAGAAAATCAGCAAATTTAGTAGGACTAGAGCGGACCCCAGCAGCCTGCGGAGAGCGCCATCTGTCTAAAGCTAAATTCATGACATTGTTAAAGTCACCCAAGCAGATTACCGGGGTGTCCGGAGAGGAGGCTATGAATGAAGCGGCCTGCTGTAGTACATCGTACGAGAATGGGGGGGGGATATAAACCGCCAGTATGTAGTAGGGTTGGGAACTTAGTCTACATTCAAGGAACACAAATCGACCGTATTTGTCAGTCTTGACCGATACCAGCTCAAATTGGACCGATTTCTTTATCAGGATTGACACACCCCTGGAGGAAGAGGAGTGAGAAGCGTGATAGGCCCAGCCCACCCAGGGTCTTCTAAGTGACAGTAACCTATTCCCCTCCAAGTGAGTCTCGCAGAGACATGCAACATCCGGGCCATATTTCCGAAGTGTAGTTAATACTAAGGAACGCTTTATCTTATTATTTAAACCTCGAACATTCCATGTCAGAAATTTCAAATTAGCCATAGATCTGGTAATATTCTATGTAGTAAATTAAAAAAATACAGTCCAGCGAATATTCCTGGAAATTGTTAGTGAGGGTAATAACAGTGCTATACTACTCAATCCCTGATTCTTAATCGACAGTATCCAATGCATCAGACATACTTCCCACATCAAAATGAATGTACTCCAAAACAAATTTAAGCATGAGAAAAATAACAAACTATAGAAAGAAAAAAACTTGTGTAGGGCACAGCAACAAGCTGTTCGCTGAACTCTCCCCCCCCTCCCCGTATACCACCCCTAACTTCGGCATACTTAAATCCCAAACTATCGTTTCTATCTCTCAAGGGCTAAATACTAAACAAAACCCTTAACCAAAGTCAAGCGATCAAGAGAAAGAAAAGAAAAGTCCTGAGCCACCAACGCCAAGGGGGGGCTCCCTGGACAATGGGTAGATGCCTCTGGTGGTCCCAACCGATCATTAGACAGTGCAGGGCCTCAATCCGGGGCCATCTGGCACGCTCCCGGAGCATATCTGTCCAGCCATTGGGCCGCCTCTCTAGGGGAATTGAAGAATTTGGTTTCCCCGTCCGCTACCACCCGGAGTCGGGAGGGGAATAGCATAGAGTAGGAGACGTTCAGGTCTCTGAGGCGCCTCTTGATAGGCATAAACTGGGCTCGATCCTTCTGGACTTCCGCAGCAAAATCAGGAAAAGCAGACACGGTAACCCCGTTTCTGGTAAGGGGGCCTTTTGTGCGTCCCAACCGGAGGACCGAGTCACGGTCCTTATAATGCAGAAATTTGGCGATGAAGGTGCGCGGAGGGGCGCCAGGAGGTAGAGGACGAGATGGTATCCGGTGTGCACGCTCCACCGTAAACTGTGCCGTGAAGGATTCAGCGCCGTACAGTTACTTAAGCCATGACTCCAGGAAGACCTCAGGCTGGGAGCCCTCCTCCTTCTCCGGCAGGCCCACAAATCGCACATTATGTCTACGCAGCCGACCCTCCATGTCTAGTAATTTGGATTGAAGGGATGTTACTTGCTGGGTTACCGTGGAAATAGATTGTTTCATAGGACCGCACATATCCTCCAGATTCGAGACACGGGTTTCTGCCTCTCCCACTCTCTCTCGTATGCGCTGGACGTCCTGCCGAAGCAGTGAGAGATCACACTGCACTTTCTCCATCTTATCTGAAAGACGCTGTTCCGATCCAGCTATTGCCCTCAGCACTTGTTGAAGAGATGGAGCTGCGGGTGTGTTAGGGGATTCAGCAGCTGTTGCAGATGGGGAGTAGGAGTGGGACGGAGAGGCCCCCTGCGAAGCGGCCTGCGAGGCCCGTTGGTTTAGTGGGTTAGGTTGTCTGGCAAATTTCTCCAGCTTCGCCGCAGCCGTGCGCTGGCCGTCCCGAACCATGACGGACAATAGGTAGTAACAGACACTCCGGTATAATCTCAGGTCAAAAGCGTAGAAGGAGACTTCAGCAATGAGTGAATTTTAGGGTTGTAATAAGCAGAAACACATCCGCAGCTGGTCTCCAAAGTAGTAGGCAAATGTAAAAGAAAGTACTGGCAGCGTCCCAGAATATAGGTGAGAGCAGGAGCGATGCAGTTATTTAGTATGTAAAATAAGACAGCAACTGAAGTCAAAGTGTAATTTGATCCCAGGAGGTAGAAGTCACTCACCAGTTACATATCAGTCAGCCTTTAAGTGAGAGTGTTCCCTCTATGACTGGAAGCAGCAGTCCAGAGCAGTGGGGCCGGGAATCTCCAAAATTGAGGCCGGGGATCCGGAGGAGGTATAGGCCGCAAATCCGGAAGTATGTCTCCTCGGCCGTACAGACCCCGGGGAGAGCGGGGAAATCGCCTGCCGGTGCCCTGCAGCGTAGGGAAGAAAAGCAGGGTATTCAGGCACACCAAAGGGGCCAGGATATTACAGGAGGATGTTTAATCCAGGGAGCTCCCGGGATCTGCTTCCTACTCCTGTGCTGCCGTGGCCACGCCCCCGATGTAATATGTTTTTTAGTGTAAATTTTCTATGCACGCTTTAATTGCACGTTTTAAGATTGTTTTTTAGGATATGCTTTTTTGGATGTTTATCAATGCAGGCTTCAACATTGCTTATGTAATGGCACTCAGCACTTTCTTGACCAGCTTGGTCATCGTACATTATATTGTGTGGCACTGGCACTCAATGTTTTATTGTTTATATGTCTTTGTTTACAGCATTTCCATGGTCGCACGGGGGGTTCCCGCGACGTCACTTCCTGGTTGTGCTGATGCGGACGGAGGCGCCGGGCGGAAGCTTCGACGGCGTGACCAGCTGGAAACGCTAGAAGGAATGTTTGCACGTTTTGGGGTGGGTAAGTACTGGGAATGTTATTTAAACACTTGTTTTTGCACTGTCACTTTATCCTGAAGAAGGGGAACTGGTCCCCGAAATGTTGATCACATTTTGCTGAATACACGTTTGATGCATAGTCTCCGAGTGCCGCCTCGTTCTTTTTGTTGTCTACATCAGAGGGGAGACCCTCTGTTGGGGAGGGCACCGGAGCAAGACGTATCCCGCAGTGGATAACTAGAGTGCCGGGCAACTACGCAGGTATATATATATATATATATATATATATATATATCGGATTACTGTGTTCCTAACATGGAATTAAAATTATTAACAATCTTGGTTCGTATTAATTCTGCGGAACTCTGAGTACTTTGGCCAGAAGAGAGGGTGGTTAGGGGAGCAGGATCATTCCCAACAGGCTCCTCCAAGACATCCCACTCTGAGAGGTATAGGTCCCTCTGCATCTCACAGATGTTATGTAGGACACAGCAAGGAGCAACAACATCAGTCACAAAGTGAATGTCCACATCATTGCGGCGCTTTAATAGACAGTGCCATCATCCCTTCAGCTGTCCAAATGCGTTCTCCACCACCATTTCGGCAGAGCTGAGGGTATGGGTGTAGTGTATCTTCTCCGGTGAAAGCTGAACCTGTTTGTCACAACTGAGGGCCTGAGCTGACGGGAGGCAGCCTCAGTTGTAGGGGCTGAGATGTACCGGAACCTGGGAGGTTGTATCAGACCCCTGGACATGTAAGTAACATGAATAATAACTGCCCGAAGGCGTGACCACGACAACTTGGATAAAAGTCAATGATGTTTATTATGACAACTCCGCAACACAGCAGCAGTAAAAGAAAACGTAAAAGTCAGCAAAGAATAAATACAGTTCCTGGGTACTACAGGATGGCAGGAGCCACAGGGCACTGGTAGTGTGAGATAGTTCTTATGATCTTCTAGATGGAAAGTCCTTACCAGGCCCGACTGTAGCAATGGAGATAACCCAGGATTGTGCCGGCTGGTGTTCCAGGAAAAGCTGGGTTGCTGAAGATAAAACAGCTGCTGTGGATACTGGCTGGAACCAGACTGTTGTTAGCACGGAGTGGATACTGGCTGGAACCAGTTAAATAATAAATGAACTTGGGAGCAATGAAATATGAACTGAAATGTAGAACTTGAGAGCGGAGAAATAATAATACCGGTGGAGAGTGGTAAAGTGTAGAAAGGACACCGGCCCTTTAAGGGAAGCTGTACTCTGCTGGAAGCTGAGCTGGAAGCAGGTAATGTTGTAGCTGGAAACAGATTAATCCACAATGGTGTGGAGAGTCAGGCTACACCGCAGGTGGAATGCTGGTGCGGGTCTCTATGGTGGAAGTCTTGAGACAGGAGCTGGAACCTGGAAGACAATCACAGGAGAGAGACAAACAGGAACTAGGTTTGACAACCAAAGCACTGACGCCTTCCTTGCTCAGGCACAGTGTATTTATACCTGCAGCAAGGAAGGGATTGGCTAGGCAATTATGCAGATTATCAATACTGAGAACAGATTGGTGGAAATGATCAGCTGACAGAATCCAAGATGGCTGCGCCCATGCAGACACTTGGAGGGAAGTTTGGTTTGTAATCCATGTGGTAATGAAAACAGTAATGGCGGCGCCGGCCACCGGAGACAGGAGGCGCCAGGCTGACAGATGCACATCCAACCACGCGGACACAGCGGAGGCCGCGGCTGACGTAATCGCCACTCAGACACTCTGCATGCAGAAGTTCAGGGACGGCGGCGGAGGCCGCGGGAGACGCCATGCCAGGTGTAATATGGCGTTTACTGTGACAGCGTCCCAGAGTGACAGGAGAGGATACAGGAATGTACACATCAGGATAACAGATGGGATCCGGTCCTGGAGCGCTGAGCCAGCCTTAGGAGGCATCTGATGGGTAAGAAATGGCGTCCAGATACCCGGATCGTGACAGCACCCCCCCCTTTAGGAGTGGCCCCAGGACACTTCTTTGGCTTTTGAGGAAACTTGGAATGGAATCTCCGGACCAAGGCAGGAGCATGGACATCAGAAGCATTGGTCCATGAACGTTCCTCAGGACCATAACCCTTCCAGTCAATAAGATATTGTAGTTGACCGTAACGGTGACGTGAGTCCAGGATCTTGGCCACTTCATACTCAACGCCTCGTTGAGTTTGGACTTTCGGAGTTGGAGGAAGTGAGGAATGAAACCGATTCAAGATCAGCGGTTTCAACAGGGAAACATGGAATGTCCTGGGTATTTTTAAGAAGGGAGGCAACTGGAGTCTGTAAGCAACAGGATTGATGACTTGTTCAATCTTGAAAGGACCGATATAGCGAGGTGCAAACTTCATACTGGGAACTCTTAACCTCAAATTCTTCGTGGATAACCATACCCGATCACCCACCTTGAGAGCAGGAACTGCTCGACGCTTCTTATCCGCAAACTTCTTGTACCTGAACGATGCCTTGAGCAGAGCTGATCGTACGCTCTTCCAGATATTGGCAAACTGATGCAAGGTGATATCCACTGCGGGAACAGAAGTTGCTGGAAGCGGTTGGAACTCAGGGACTTTAGGGTGGAATCCAAAGTTAGTGAAGAATGGTGTTGAAGCAGATGAAGAATGATACTGGTTGTTATGACAGAACTCGGCCCAGGGAAGTAATTGAACCCAGTCATCTTGAGAGGAGGACACATAGATGCGGAGGAAGGCCTCCAAGTCCTGATTCACCCTCTCGGTTTGACCATTGGTCTGAGGATGGTAAGCTGTGGAAAACTTTAGCTTGACTTGGAGGACTTGACATAAACTTCGCCAGAATTTGGCTGTGAATTGAACTCCTCGATCTGAGATAATTTCTTCAGGAAGACCGTGGAGTCGGAAGATCTCTTGTATGAATACTTGAGCCAACTTGGAAGCTGACGGAAGACCGGTGAGAGGAATGAAGTGTGCCATCTTGGTGAACCGGTCAACTACCACCCAGATGGTATTGAACTTGTTGCACATGGGTAAGTCTGTAATGAAATCCATCGACACGTGGGTTCATGGTCGACGGGGAACGGATAGTGGAACCAGTTGCCCCGCAGGCGACTGGCGGGATACTTTATGTTGGGCACACTTTGGGCAAGATGCAATAAACTCCAAGACGTCCTTTTTCAGAGTTGGCCACCAATAGGACCTAGAGATAAACTCCAGGGTTTTTTGGATACCTGTATGTCCGGCAAAACGGGAAGCATGGGCCCAATGCATGAGCTTCTTCCTTAGCATCGGCTTCACAAAACTTTTCCCTGATGGGGGCGTAGAGTCCATCCCTACCGTGGAGAATGCCAACGGATTTATAATAGGATGCTTGTCTGAAGACTCTGACTCATTTTCTTGCTCCCATGAGCGGGAAAGGGCATCGGCCTTGCGATTCTGAGAGCCCGGACAGAACTGGAGTTTAAAGTCGAACCTGGAAAAGAAAAGTGCCCATCTGGCCTGACGAGGGTTGAGACATTGTGCGCCCTTCAGGTATAAAAGGTTCTTGTGGTCTGTAAGTATGGTGATTGAATGAGAAGCTCCCTCCAACAGATACCTCCACTCTTCTAGAGCGAGCTTGATGGCTAGCAACTCCTGGTCGCCAATGGCATAGTTGCGCTCAGCTGGGGAGAACTTCCGGGAGAAGAAACTGCAAGGGTGTAAATGGCCATCTTTAGCCCTCTGAGATAACACCGCTCCTACTCCAACGGAGGAGGCATCCACCTCTAAGATGAAAGGAGAGTCGATGTCAGGCTGTTTCAGAACAGGCGCAGAGATGAACCTTTGTTTTAAAAGATGAAATGCTTGCATGGCTTCTTCAGACCACTTGGACGGGTTAGCACCCTTCTTAGTGAAAGCAGTAATAGGCGCCACAATGGTGGAAAAGTCTCGTATAAACTTTCGGTAATAGTTGGCGAACCCTAAGAACCTCTGGACCCCTTTGAGGGTTAAGGGTACCGGCCAATTTTGGATTGCTTGTAGTTTCTCAGGATCCATCTCTAGTCCGGAACCGGACACAATGTACCCTAGAAACGGAATGGACTTGACTTCAAAGACGCATTTTTCTAATTTGCAATAGAGATGATTGACACGGAGACGGGACAGAACCTCTTTAACCCAAAAACGATGTTCCTCTAAATCGTTGGCAAAAATGAGGATATCGTCTAGATAGACCACGACATGACGGTATAGAATGTCTCTGAAGATCTCATTGACAAAATGCTGGAAGACAGCTGGAGCATTGCTCAATCCGAAGGGCATGACGAGGTACTCATAATGTCCGTCACGGGTGTTAAAGGCGGTCTTCCACTCGTCACCCTCACGGATCCGGATGAGATTGTATGCACCTCGCAAGTCCAGCTTTGTAAAGATGGTAACTCCGCTAACTCTGTCAAAGAGCTCAGTAATCAGGGGTAAAGGATAACGGTTCTTGATGGTAATGTCGTTCAAACCTCTGTAGTCGATGCACGGCCGCAGACCACCATCTTTCTTTTTTACAAAAAAGAAGCCTGCGCCGGCTGGAGAAGAAGAAGGTCGAATGAACCCCTTTGCTAGGTTCTCTTTAATATATTCCTCCATAGAATGCATCTCAGGCAGAGACAACGGATAAGTTCGGCCTCGAGGTGGAACCTTCCCTGGAACGAGATCAATCGGACAGTCCCATTCTCTATGAGGAGGAAGGATATCAGCAGAAGCTTTACTGAACACATCCGTGAAATCTTGATATGGAGGAGGTGGAACATCAGACGACCTGGGGGAGGAAGAACAGACAGGCAATACTTTAAACAAACATGTCTCTGCACAGGAGGAACCCCATGCCAGGATTTGCGTAGTCGTCCAATCAATTGTAGGATTGTGAAGACGGAGCCATGGAAGGCCCAGGACCACAGGATGTGTGGCTCTTGGAATCACTAAAAAAGAAATAAGTTCGGAATGAAGAACTCCCACTCTCAGACGAACTGGTAGAGTCCTTAAAGAAATAACTGCATCAAAAATTTTGCTGCCATCCACGGCAGTTAAAGAAATGGACGAAGGAAGTCTCTCGGTGGGTAGGGACCACCGTTTAACATAGGCTTCGGTAATAAAGTTCCCAGCTGCTCCGGAATCAAGGAGGGCAATGACGTTCCGATAACGTTGAGCAACTTGAAGCGAGACTGGGAGATTACAATCTTGAGGAGATGGAGAGGAGATCATTACTCCTAGCCGGCCCTCTCCTTGGCGAGCTAGGATTTGGAGTTTCCCGGACGTTTGGGACAGGCATTAATGGTGTGAGACGGAGCTGCACAATAGAGACAGAGAAACTCGGAGAGACGTCTTCGGCGCTCAGCAGGAGTTAAACGGGAACGGCCAAGTTGCATGGGCTCATCTTTAGATGGTGACAGTTGACGAGGAGGAGGAGCAGAAGATTTTGGAGTAGATGATCTTCCACGCTCAGTTGCTCTCTCTCTGAAACGTAAATCAACTTTCGTGCAGAGTGAGATTAGCTCATCTAACTTAGAAGGTAAGTCTCTGGTAGCTAACTCATCTTTAATACGCTCAGATAAGCCATGCCAGAATGCAGCATACAGGGCCTCGTCGTTCCATGCCAGTTCGGATGCCAGGATCTGGAACTGTATCAGATATTGTCCTACAGTACGTGACCCCTGGCGTAAACGGAGAATCTCGGATGAAGCTGAGGTTACCCGGCCTGGCTCGTCGAAGATGCGCCTGAATGTTGACACGAAGGCAGTGTAGGAAGATAGCAGGGTGTCGGACCTCTCCCATAACGGTGATGCCCAATCAAGGGCTGAGCCACTGAGAAGAGAAATAATGTAGGCAATTTTTGTACGGTCACTGGGAAAATTGCCAGGTTGTAGCTCAAACTGAATCTCACACTGGTTGAGAAATCCCCTGCAGAATCTTGGAGATCCGTCAAATTTTGCTGGCGTTGGAAGATGAAGACGTGGAGCAGAAATGGGTAAGGTGGGTGGGGTTATAGCTGGAGTCACTGTGGTTGACGCACCAGACGCGCCTGATCCACGGAGAGTTGTCTGAATCCCATCCAGCCGAGTAGAGAGATCCTGGAGACAGCGGATGATGTGGCCCTGTGCAGCCTCCTGATGTTCTAGTCGGGCTGCCAGTTCTTGCATCGGCCTGGCCGCTTGATCCTGGTCTCCGGCTGGATTCATTAGGTCAGTGCTTACTGTCACAACTGAGGGCCTGAGCTGACGGGAGGCAGCCTCAGTTGTAGGGGCTGAGATGTACCGGAACCTGGGAGGTTGTATCAGACCCCTGGACATGTAAGTAACATGAATAATAACTGCCCGAAGGCGTGACCACGACAACTTGGATAAAAGTCAATGATGTTTATTATGACAACTCCGCAACACAGCAGCAGTAAAAGAAAACGTAAAAGTCAGCAAAGAATAAATACAGTTCCTGGGTACTACAGGATGGCAGGAGCCACAGGGCACTGGTAGTGTGAGATAGTTCTTATGATCTTCTAGATGGAAAGTCCTTACCAGGCCCGACTGTAGCAATGGAGATAACCCAGGATTGTGCCGGCTGGTGTTCCAGGAAAAGCTGGGTTGCTGAAGATAAAACAGCTGCTGTGGATACTGGCTGGAACCAGACTGTTGTTAGCACGGAGTGGATACTGGCTGGAACCAGTTAAATAATAAATGAACTTGGGAGCAATGAAATATGAACTGAAATGTAGAACTTGAGAGCGGAGAAATAATAATACCGGTGGAGAGTGGTAAAGTGTAGAAAGGACACCGGCCCTTTAAGGGAAGCTGTACTCTGCTGGAAGCTGAGCTGGAAGCAGGTAATGTTGTAGCTGGAAACAGATGAATCCACAATGGTGTGGAGAGTCAGGCTACACCGCAGGTGGAATGCTGGTGCGGGTCTCTATGGTGGAAGTCTTGAGACAGGAGCTGGAACCTGGAAGACAATCACAGGAGAGAGACAAACAGGAACTAGGTTTGACAACCAAAGCACTGACGCCTTCCTTGCTCAGGCACAGTGTATTTATACCTGCAGCAAGGAAGGGATTGGCTAGGCAATTATGCAGATTATCAATACTGAGAACAGATTGGTGGAAATGATCAGCTGACAGAATCCAAGATGGCTGCGCCCATGCAGACACTTGGAGGGAAGTTTGGTTTGTAATCCATGTGGTAATGAAAACAGTAATGGCGGCGCCGGCCACCGGAGACAGGAGGCGCCAGGCTGACAGATGCACATCCAACCACGCGGACACAGCGGAGGCCGCGGCTGACGTAATCGCCACTCAGACACTCTGCATGCAGAAGTTCAGGGACGGCGGCGGAGGCCGCGGGAGACGCCATGCCAGGTGTAATATGGCGTTTACTGTGACAGCGTCCCAGAGTGACAGGAGAGGATACAGGAATGTACACATCAGGATAACAGATGGGATCCGGTCCTGGAGCGCTGAGCCAGCCTTAGGAGGCATCTGATGGGTAAGAAATGGCGTCCAGATACCCGGATCGTGACAGCACCCCCCCCCTTTAGGAGTGGCCCCAGGACACTTCTTTGGCTTTTGAGGAAACTTGGAATGGAATCTCCGGACCAAGGCAGGAGCATGGACATCAGAAGCATTGGTCCATGAACGTTCCTCAGGACCATAACCCTTCCAGTCAATAAGATATTGTAGTTGACCGTAACGGTGACGTGAGTCCAGGATCTTGGCCACTTCATACTCAACGCCTCGTTGAGTTTGGACTTTCGGAGTTGGAGGAAGTGAGGAATGAAACCGATTCAAGATCAGCGGTTTCAACAGGGAAACATGGAATGTCCTGGGTATTTTTAAGAAGGGAGGCAACTGGAGTCTGTAAGCAACAGGATTGATGACTTGTTCAATCTTGAAAGGACCGATATAGCGAGGTGCAAACTTCATACTGGGAACTCTTAACCTCAAATTCTTCGTGGATAACCATACCCGATCACCCACCTTGAGAGCAGGAACTGCTCGACGCTTCTTATCCGCAAACTTCTTGTACCTGAACGATGCCTTGAGCAGAGCTGATCGTACGCTCTTCCAGATATTGGCAAACTGATGCAAGGTGATATCCACTGCGGGAACAGAAGTTGCTGGAAGCGGTTGGAACTCAGGGACTTTAGGGTGGAATCCAAAGTTAGTGAAGAATGGTGTTGAAGCAGATGAAGAATGATACTGGTTGTTATGACAGAACTCGGCCCAGGGAAGTAATTGAACCCAGTCATCTTGAGAGGAGGACACATAGATGCGGAGGAAGGCCTCCAAGTCCTGATTCACCCTCTCGGTTTGACCATTGGTCTGAGGATGGTAAGCTGTGGAAAACTTTAGCTTGACTTGGAGGACTTGACATAAACTTCGCCAGAATTTGGCTGTGAATTGAACTCCTCGATCTGAGATAATTTCTTCAGGAAGACCGTGGAGTCGGAAGATCTCTTGTATGAATACTTGAGCCAACTTGGAAGCTGACGGAAGACCGGTGAGAGGAATGAAGTGTGCCATCTTGGTGAACCGGTCAACTACCACCCAGATGGTATTGAACTTGTTGCACATGGGTAAGTCTGTAATGAAATCCATCGACACGTGGGTTCATGGTCGACGGGGAACGGATAGTGGAACCAGTTGCCCCGCAGGCGACTGGCGGGATACTTTATGTTGGGCACACTTTGGGCAAGATGCAATAAACTCCAAGACGTCCTTTTTCAGAGTTGGCCACCAATAGGACCTAGAGATAAACTCCAGGGTTTTTTGGATACCTGTATGTCCGGCAAAACGGGAAGCATGGGCCCAATGCATGAGCTTCTTCCTTAGCATCGGCTTCACAAAACTTTTCCCTGATGGGGGCGTAGAGTCCATCCCTACCGTGGAGAATGCCAACGGATTTATAATAGGATGCTTGTCTGAAGACTCTGACTCATTTTCTTGCTCCCATGAGCGGGAAAGGGCATCGGCCTTGCGATTCTGAGAGCCCGGACAGAACTGGAGTTTAAAGTCGAACCTGGAAAAGAAAAGTGCCCATCTGGCCTGACGAGGGTTGAGACATTGTGCGCCCTTCAGGTATAAAAGGTTCTTGTGGTCTGTAAGTATGGTGATTGAATGAGAAGCTCCCTCCAACAGATACCTCCACTCTTCTAGAGCGAGCTTGATGGCTAGCAACTCCTGGTCGCCAATGGCATAGTTGCGCTCAGCTGGGGAGAACTTCCGGGAGAAGAAACTGCAAGGGTGTAAATGGCCATCTTTAGCCCTCTGAGATAACACCGCTCCTACTCCAACGGAGGAGGCATCCACCTCTAAGATGAAAGGAGAGTCGATGTCAGGCTGTTTCAGAACAGGCGCAGAGATGAACCTTTGTTTTAAAAGATGAAATGCTTGCATGGCTTCTTCAGACCACTTGGACGGGTTAGCACCCTTCTTAGTGAAAGCAGTAATAGGCGCCACAATGGTGGAAAAGTCTCGTATAAACTTTCGGTAATAGTTGGCGAACCCTAAGAACCTCTGGACCCCTTTGAGGGTTAAGGGTACCGGCCAATTTTGGATTGCTTGTAGTTTCTCAGGATCCATCTCTAGTCCGGAACCGGACACAATGTACCCTAGAAACGGAATGGACTTGACTTCAAAGACGCATTTTTCTAATTTGCAATAGAGATGATTGACACGGAGACGGGACAGAACCTCTTTAACCCAAAAACGATGTTCCTCTAAATCGTTGGCAAAAATGAGGATATCGTCTAGATAGACCACGACATGACGGTATAGAATGTCTCTGAAGATCTCATTGACAAAATGCTGGAAGACAGCTGGAGCATTGCTCAATCCGAAGGGCATGACGAGGTACTCATAATGTCCGTCACGGGTGTTAAAGGCGGTCTTCCACTCGTCACCCTCACGGATCCGGATGAGATTGTATGCACCTCGCAAGTCCAGCTTTGTAAAGATGGTAACTCCGCTAACTCTGTCAAAGAGCTCAGTAATCAGGGGTAAAGGATAACGGTTCTTGATGGTAATGTCGTTCAAACCTCTGTAGTCGATGCACGGCCGCAGACCACCATCTTTCTTTTTTACAAAAAAGAAGCCTGCGCCGGCTGGAGAAGAAGAAGGTCGAATGAACCCCTTTGCTAGGTTCTCTTTAATATATTCCTCCATAGAATGCGTCTCAGGCAGAGACAACGGATAAGTTCGGCCTCGAGGTGGAACCTTCCCTGGAACGAGATCAATCGGACAGTCCCATTCTCTATGAGGAGGAAGGATATCAGCAGAAGCTTTACTGAACACATCCGTGAAATCTTGATATGGAGGAGGTGGAACATCAGACGACCTGGGGGAGGAAGAACAGACAGGCAATACTTTAAACAAACATGTCTCTGCACAGGAGGAACCCCATGCCAGGATTTGCGTAGTCGTCCAATCAATTGTAGGATTGTGAAGACGGAGCCATGGAAGGCCCAGGACCACAGGATGTGTGGCTCTTGGAATCACTAAAAAAGAAATAAGTTCGGAATGAAGAACTCCCACTCTCAGACGAACTGGTAGAGTCCTTAAAGAAATAACTGCATCAAAAATTTTGCTGCCATCCACGGCAGTTAAAGAAATGGACGAAGGAAGTCTCTCGGTGGGTAGGGACCACCGTTTAACATAGGCTTCGGTAATAAAGTTCCCAGCTGCTCCGGAATCAAGGAGGGCAATGACGTTCCGATAACGTTGAGCAACTTGAAGCGAGACTGGGAGATTACAATCTTGAGGAGATGGAGAGGAGATCATTACTCCTAGCCGGCCCTCTCCTTGGCGAGCTAGGATTTGGAGTTTCCCGGACGTTTGGGACAGGCATTAATGGTGTGAGACGGAGCTGCACAATAGAGACAGAGAAACTCGGAGAGACGTCTTCGGCGCTCAGCAGGAGTTAAACGGGAACGGCCAAGTTGCATGGGCTCATCTTTAGATGGTGACAGTTGACGAGGAGGAGGAGCAGAAGATTTTGGAGTAGATGATCTTCCACGCTCAGTTGCTCTCTCTCTGAAACGTAAATCAACTTTCGTGCAGAGTGAGATTAGCTCATCTAACTTAGAAGGTAAGTCTCTGGTAGCTAACTCATCTTTAATACGCTCAGATAAGCCATGCCAGAATGCAGCATACAGGGCCTCGTCGTTCCATGCCAGTTCGGATGCCAGGATCTGGAACTGTATCAGATATTGTCCTACAGTACGTGACCCCTGGCGTAAACGGAGAATCTCGGATGAAGCTGAGGTTACCCGGCCTGGCTCGTCGAAGATGCGCCTGAATGTTGACACGAAGGCAGTGTAGGAAGATAGCAGGGTGTCGGACCTCTCCCATAACGGTGATGCCCAATCAAGGGCTGAGCCACTGAGAAGAGAAATAATGTAGGCAATTTTTGTACGGTCACTGGGAAAATTGCCAGGTTGTAGCTCAAACTGAATCTCACACTGGTTGAGAAATCCCCTGCAGAATCTTGGAGATCCGTCAAATTTTGCTGGCGTTGGAAGATGAAGACGTGGAGCAGAAATGGGTAAGGTGGGTGGGGTTATAGCTGGAGTCACTGTGGTTGACGCACCAGACGCGCCTGATCCACGGAGAGTTGTCTGAATCCCATCCAGCCGAGTAGAGAGATCCTGGAGACAGCGGATGATGTGGCCCTGTGCAGCCTCCTGATGTTCTAGTCGGGCTGCCAGTTCTTGCATCGGCCTGGCCGCTTGATCCTGGTCTCCGGCTGGATTCATTAGGTCAGTGCTTACTGTCACAACTGAGGGCCTGAGCTGACGGGAGGCAGCCTCAGTTGTAGGGGCTGAGATGTACCGGAACCTGGGAGGTTGTATCAGACCCCTGGACATGTAAGTAACATGAATAATAACTGCCCGAAGGCGTGACCACGACAACTTGGATAAAAGTCAATGATGTTTATTATGACACCTCCGCAACACAGCAGCAGTAAAAGAAAACGTAAAAGTCAGCAAAGAATAAATACAGTTCCTGGGTACTACAGGATGGCAGGAGCCACAGGGCACTGGTAGTGTGAGATAGTTCTTATGATCTTCTAGATGGAAAGTCCTTACCAGGCCCGACTGTAGCAATGGAGATAACCCAGGATTGTGCCGGCTGGTGTTCCAGGAAAAGCTGGGTTGCTGAAGATAAAACAGCTGCTGTGGATACTGGCTGGAACCAGACTGTTGTTAGCACGGAGTGGATACTGGCTGGAACCAGTTAAATAATAAATGAACTTGGGAGCGATGAAATATGAACTGAAATGTAGAACTTGAGAGCGGAGAAATAATAATACCGGTGGAGAGTGGTAAAGTGTAGAAAGGACACCGGCCCTTTAAGGGAAGCTGTACTCTGCTGGAAGCTGAGCTGGAAGCAGGTAATGTTGTAGCTGGAAACAGATGAATCCACAATGGATTGGAGAGTCAGGCTACACCGCAGGTGGAATGCTGGTGCGGGTCTCTATGGTGGAAGTCTTGAGACAGGAGCTGGAACCTGGAAGACAATCACAGGAGAGAGACAAATAGGAACTAGGTTTGACAACCAAAGCACTGACGCCTTCCTTGCTCAGGCACAGTGTATTTATACCTGCAGCAAGGAAGGGATTGGCTAGGCAATTATGCAGATTATCAATACTGAGAACAGATTGGTGGAAATGATCAGCTGACAGAATCCAAGATGGCTGCGCCCATGCAGACACTTGGAGGGAAGTTTGGTTTGTAATCCATGTGGTAATGAAAACAGTAATGGCGGCGCCGGCCACCGGAGACAGGAGGCGCCAGGCTGACAGATGCACATCCAACCACGCGGACACAGCGGAGGCCGCGGCTGACGTAATCGCCACTCAGACACTCTGCATGCAGAAGTTCAGGGACGGCGGCGGAGGCCGCGGGAGACGCCATGCCAGGTGTAATATGGCGTTTACTGTGACAGCGTCCCAGAGTGACAGGAGAGGATACAGGAATGTACACATCAGGATAACAGATGGGATCCGGTCCTGGAGCGCTGAGCCAGCCTTAGGAGGCATCTGATGGGTAAGAAATGGCGTCCAGATACCCGGATCGTGACACTGTTGGCTGAATCCTTTCATAAGCCACCTCCGTAATGGTAAGCGGCATCCCCAATTAAATGAACAGGTACCTCCACACCGTCCACAAACTTTGACGTCTACAAAAGAAAATAGTTTTACTAAATATTATATGCATATATTTGTCATAAAAGCTAATCAGAATAGTACATATGTTTACCTCACGAGGAAACAGCCACCCATTTTGTCTCTCCTCTGCAATCTTGAACAGATCCGAATTGACTAGCACACGAGCGTCATGTGCACGACCAGGCCAGCCAATAAAGACATCAGTAAAGCTGGGAAATACAGATATTATATTGTTACAAATATACACATATAGTATCCATCCAAATTAAAAAATATGAAAGTGACTTACCAATATCTATGGTCAACGACAGCTTGTAGAATAATCGAATACCACCCCTTCCTGTTGTGGTAGTCAGCTGGGCTGTCTGGGGGAGCTATTATAGGGATGTGAGTGCCATCTATTGCTCTGGCACACTGTGGGTAACCGCGACGCAAAAACCCAGACACAGTCTCAGCCAGTCGCTGCCCCTGGGGTAGGGCAATGATACAAGGTGTCCAGGATTGCCTTGGTCACCTCACGTACAAAAACACACACGGTGGAGATCCCGACAAGCAGGAGACGGTGCGGTACTCGCCAGGGGTGGCATACCACCACAAAGCGATCGCTAATCTCCTGCTTGGGGAAATGGGCTGTCTCCAGCGGATCGTGTTCCTGGTAAGTACCGGGGTGAGGAGTCCCAGGAGGTAATTAAAGGTGCCATGCGACATCCTAAAATGTGCCTTCCACTGGTTCTCTCTATATGCTTCCACCATAGCCCAAAAGGCCTCACCATGTCTGCGATCTCGAGCCCACAGGGTGCAAGATGACCCTCTGGTTATACGCAATATGGACGAGACGCTGGTCATGATCAAGGCCCTCCTCCGGCGTAAATAATGTCGGAGGTTGGTCTCTCTCTTCTCCAAAAATATCTTCCTTCTCCTTTTCAGCTCAGTCTGTGCAATTAAGAACGGGGTGAGCATCTTCATGAGAGCATTATTTGCTGTGTAAAACAGCAACTCCACCACAGCAAACAAACTCTCCATGCTACACAAATGCTTGTCAGCCATGAATCCAGCAATCCAGCAATGCATTATGGGCACCACACCCAGACCATTCATAGCCTGCCCTCCCCTTTGCATGACCTCATTATTGTGTGCCTGCAAACCGTCCCCTTAAAATGATGACACTGCCTTCAAAACTGGAAAATCCAGCTTATGTCTGAAAGGGGCCAACCCGGGAATTTCCCGGGTCTGTGGTGTAGTGTGAAAGGGGGTCTGAAGAAAAACCGGGGGTTTTGCTGGAGAGAAAATCCCGGGACTTGAGCAGGGTAATTCCCGGGTCATATGTCTGAAAGGGGTATAAGATACCCACCCCCACAACTCACCCGCCCTCCCAAAACTTGAAACACACAAACTGTGTATCCTGCTATAAGATTTCTGCTCTTGGGCCTGCACGCTGCCCAAAAGCAGGCTTCAGTGTCTGCCCCTGCTGCAGGAATGCAGGTAGAACCTGCTCTGCTGCCTGAAGGAGGTGCGGGGGAAGTACTGTAGGTACACACATACCAGGAACAGCCAAGGAGGCTGCGTTGAAAAGAGAAGATGGACCCCCCTATGTTATGTGCCTTGGGCCCCCGAAGTCTTGATCCGGCCCTGCCCCTAGGCACAGCAGTCATTGCTGCCCTCTCTGCAGAATTTTATTATTTTTATTGGTTATAAGCCCTCATTTAATGATTGGCATCTCCTATATATTAGCCCAAGTCTGTGACTCTGTGCCTACCCGTAACGCTGGGCGGAGTCACAGATGTGGGCTAAGCTACTGACGTCACACACCCTTCTCCCCCCGGACCCGCGCCGAAGATGTGAGGGCGGGAGGCGACGCTCTGTCTGAAGCCGAGCGCCTGTCACTCCCGCTCCCCGCCTGAGCCCCGGCGCCTCTCTCCTGCCGTCTGCCCAGCGAGGAGAGAGGCAACCCTCCGTCCGGACCTCCAGTTACAGCGGGTCCCCGGCTGCCTGGGGGTAGGGGGGGAAGGAAAGATGTGCCTGGCGCCCTGGGGGGGAGATGTGCCTACCAAGGGGGAAGGTCTGCCTGGCAGGGGGGACATGTGCCTCGCAGGGGAGATGTGTGGCTCACGCGGCAGCGGGGACAGCGCACACTGCTGTGCTCCCCAGCTGCCGAGGGAGGTGTGCCTGGCGTGGGGGACACACATGTGCCTGGCTGGGGGGACACACATGTGCCTGGCTGGGGGGGGGGGATATACTGTACATGTGCCTGGCTGGGGGGGAGATGTGCCTGGCTGGGGGGGGACATGTGCCTGGCTGGGGGGGCGGGGGAAATGTGAAGCAGAGCGCCTCACGCGGGAGCAGGGACACCCCACAGTTACCCTGACACTGCGCCTGGGTGGCCTGCGGACCTGCTGCTGCTAATGGACAACCACCCCCAGCGCCTCCTTACCCCCTACCCCACCTGTGGCACCCCCATACTCGCCCATCCACCACCTTCCACCATCCGCTGCACCACCACCCGACCCCCACATTCCGCGCCTCCAGACCCCCCAGCCTCTACAGACACCCTCCCCCATCCACCATCAACACCCGCAGCCGCACATCCCCCACACGCAACGCCTCCTCACCCCATACCGCACCTGCAGCACACCCGCAGCCACCCATCCACCACCCGCACTGCCCTCGGACCCTTCCACCATCCGCCGCACCTGCCACTCCCCCACACGCAGCGCCTCCAGACCCCCTACACCAGCCACGGCCCCCACTGCCCAGCCCCTCCCTCAACCACAGACCCTCCCAACCACAGCCCCCCCATCCACCCCCCCTCCACAGCCTCTACAGACACCCTCCCCCATCCACCGTCAACCCCCGCAACCGCCCCTCCCTCACCCGCAGCACATCCTGACCCCCTACCCCACCCGCTGCCCCACTGCACCCGCCCCTCAACCACCTGCACCGCCTCTGGACCCCCTCCCCCATCTGCTGCACCCCCGCACCTGCCCCTCCCCAACGCACATCTCTTCCAGATCCCTACCCCACCCGCAGCGCACTCGCCCCTTCCCCACCCGCAGCACCTCCAGACCCCCTACCCCACCCACACTGCCCCACTCGCACGGCACCATTGCACCCGCTCCTCCACTACCCGCTGCTCCTCCCGACCCCATCTGCCAAACCCCCCTACCCCACGCGCGTCACTTCCGGACCCCCTACCCCACCCGCGGCGCACTCGCCCCTTCACCACCTGCAGCGCCTCCGGAACCCCCTCACCCATCCCCCAGATCCCCGTACCTGCCCCTACCCTACCCGCGGCACCCCCCGCTCTCCCCCACCCATACCGCCTCCGGATCCCACTCCCCCGCACATCCCCACCTGCAGCGCCTCACGACCCCATCCGCGTTCTCCCCCACACCCGCTGCATTCTGTACAGTGTGCCCTGCAGGCGCTGTTCACACCGTCGCAAGGGACTACGCCCCCTTCACCATCCAACGCCCTTTCATTGTGCAATATTTAACCACTCACAAAACTAGGAATGCAGGTAATACTTCATATAATACATATATTGAACGGCATACAGGGGTTAAGGGGGCGTAGCCCCTTACGACGGTGTGAAGAGCGCCCGTAGGGCGCGATGAAGCACCTAGTCTTAATATAATAATAAAAAAGGCATAAACTATGAAATTTTCTTTATCCGGCACTCCCCATTCATATCAGTTCCTGCTCCAGTGGAGTAAATCATTTATATTCCCTACTACATGTACACACATATACACTAGGGTTATTTTTGTTGGGAATTAGTTAACCTACCAGTGTACTGAATTTTTGGATTGTGGAAGGAAACCAGACTACCCAGAGGAAATCTACAAAAGCACAGAGACAAAGGCCCTCATTCCGAGTTGATCGCTCGCTAGCTACTTTTTGCAGCCATGCAAACGCATAGTCGCCGCCCACGGGGGAGTCTATTTTCGCTTTGCAAGTGTGCGATCGCATGTGCACATTGCAGGGCAAATGCATGCGTAGTAGTCACCTGATCGCTGCGCTGCGAAAATCGGCAGCATGCGATCAACTCGGAATGACCCCCAGTATGCAAACTCAGTTAGGGCCATTGTGGGAATAGAACCCAAGGCCTTAGTACCATGAAACAGCATGAGAAGGTAGTCAAAGCTGTACGAATATTTAGGAGAGAGCATATAGTGTGCCACCCTCAGACAGGGCAGGTCAGATTTTTGGGGGGAACTGTCGTGCACAGGCATAACTTTGTTGTATATCCCAACTCCCACTGGTCTATGAGTACGTCTCAGAGATGGAACTATCATTGTCGCAGCAGGTGCATTGCACAGGGGCCACTGAAGCGTAAGGAGCCCACTGCTGCCCAGACCAGCAATGAGTTATCCCGTGCCACCCAAACCCCCCACGCCCCACCCCCGCCCACACGTAGACAATTTTGAGCAATGTCAGTTGAATGGCCCAGTGTAGAGAGCAGGGTGGCCCTTCTGCCTGAGGGATTGCCCCTTACCTTAAAGGAGTTCTGGCCCCTATCAGTGCCGATGATCACAGCCACATACTGCCTTTAAATAACAGACAGATGTACATTTTTTTCTGATTCACTGCTGTCTGTTAATTAAAGGCAGAAAAGTAAATGAAAAAGTAACTTGCGCCCAAGTAACTGCTCAGTACCAACTCTCAAGCGCACCAATCCTTAACAACATATGTAACTAAAAAGGGGGTGGTCCACAAGCTGCAAGTATAATAAGGAGGTTCTTTCTTTCTTATCAATTCACAGGAATTTCTGGAAGTCTGGAAGTCCTATATTCTTTCACAGGATTCGAAGACAAGAACAAAAGCAACAGCATCAGTAGCGTGTGTATGTTGATCTTACATATAACATCAGGAAACCTTTCAACTGACCTCAATAAAATGAGATGCTTTCATCAAAAGGTTTCTTTGGTTCTTCATACAGATATTCTAATTCATAATTTTATTGAGGTCAGTTGAAAGGTTTCCTGATGTTATATGTAAGATCAACATACACACGCTACTGATACTGTTGCTTTTGTTCTTGTCTTCGAATCCTGTGAAAGAATATAGGACTTCCAGAAATTCCTGTGAATTGATAAGAAAGAAAGAACCTCCTTATTATACTTGCAGCGCTTGCGGACCACTCCCTTTTTTGTTAATTAAAGGCAGCTCACAACTGGTGTAACTGGCACTGTCAGAGTCTGCCTGACTGAGCTGAGGCCACTGTGTTCCTGCCCAAACCAAGGTGCATGCCCCTATTCTCACCGAGCAGGACATTGTGCTTGTAGCCCTGTCGCCCACTGTCTCTCTCTCCCTGCCACCCACTGCCTCCTCCTGCCACCCTCTGCTTCCCCCTGGCTTACAGTGTCACCGTCTGCCTTCCCTGTCACTCGCTGCCGCGTGGCATATCCTGAACTTGGGTTGGGGGAGGGGAACCCAAATTATGTTATTACACCTGGGCCCAACATTCACAAGTTCCGTCACTGGTCTGCCCATAAGGTGTCTGGTGGAGGAGGGGTCAGAGTGCCGCACTGTGCTGCACCACATAGCTCATGCTGCTGATCCATGATGTAAGCAGTCTGTATAGAGTGACAGTGACATCATCAGTGGGTGTTGCTTGGTTGGAGAACATATGTGACACGAGGAGAATGGAGAGGGCATTTGATACATGAGGGCAGGAAGCGAGCAATTCTTTTGCATAGGGGTGCATTAAACTCATAGCCATTTTCAATTTTTTGCTTCATTATTTAAATTCCTAACAGATAACAAAATGTATTTGTGATATATTAATTATGTTCTTTTCATGTATAATGCTGATGATCCTGGCCAACAGATACTGAGTCAGTGAAGGTACAGTATCTGTGGGTGGCAGATATCTTAAGTAGAATTCCCACCATGGTGCTGTGAGTCCACCATAGCAACCATACAGCTAATAATAGATTAGCTATATCAGATCCAATTCTAGAATGCAGATAACATGTAACTTTGCTCCTAGTACGTTCTAGGATATGCATAGGTATGGCAACTGTTGGCTCAGCAGCACATTCAATGATTTGGATTGCTAACATGAATAGTGTATGTTATTATGCAATTAGTTATTAATTATTAATAATAATATGTGAGTGGCAGTAATACAAACATATAAACTCCCTAAATGTACTCTGAGATATAAGATACATGGATAATATTTTGCTATATACAGAGCCGGCCATAGGCATAGGCAAACTAGGCAATTGCCTAGGGCATTTGATATGCCTAGGGGCATCATCAGCTTCTGCTGATTAAAATGATATGCGGCATGCCTATATTCTGTATGTAGCATTTCATATGCAGATACAGCCACAGTCTCACACAGTACAGTATATTGGCATGCTGCATATCAGTTTAATCAGCAAAAGCTGCTTGTGCATCCTAGCCACATAGCAATGCAAATAAGATGCATTTTCATTAAAAAAAAAAGGTACCCGACGTTAGCATTGATGCAAGATTTGTGAGGACACATCTGTATCCAAGCAGAGGCAGAGGTCACAGTGTTAGTGGAAGTGTGAGTGCTGTGTGCATGTGAGTGGGTTGGTTGTGCTGTAGTCAGGGCCGGCTCCGGGGCTTGTGGCGCCCCGGGCGGCTTTAGGGGGCGTGGCTTTGTACAGGGGGCGTGGTCATTTACGCTCCCTGTACAGCTGAATTGATGTGCGGTGCGCGATGACGTCATCGCGCACCGCACAGCAAAGGTCCTCTCCACGAAGGGAAACTAGACGCGTAGCGTCTAGTTCCCTTCGTGGAGAGGACCTTTGCTGTGCGTTGCGCGATGACGTCATCGCGCACCGCACAGTAAAGGACCTCTCCAGGAAGGGAAACTAGACGCGTACGCGTCTAGTTTCCCTTCCCAGCGGTAGCGGCCGGGGGCAGCGGGCAGCAGGGGGCACACACCAGTAGCGGATCTTGCCCTGGTGCGGCGCCCTCCGGAGGGCGCCCTGCACCCTCCGGAAGGCGGCGCCCCGGGCAAAAGTACTGCTTGCCTGTGGCAAGATCCGCTACTGGCTGTAGTGTTCAGAATATGTGTAAGGAGCATTATGTGTGTCATGTAAAAATGCTTTAATAATGTGCAACATATGTGTAAAGGGCCACTATGTGTGTCATTATGTGTATAAGGGCATTAATAATGTGCGGCATATGTGTAACAGGGTACTACTGTATGTGTGTCATTATGTGTATAGGGGCACTAATAATGTGCAGCAAATGTGTAGGGGGCACTATGTGTGTCATTATGTGTATAAGGGCATTAATAATGTGCGGCATATGTGTAAGGGACATTATGTGTAAAAGGGCATTAATAAAGGTTGTCATAATGTGTAAGGTGCATTATGTTTATAAGGACATTAATGTGTCTCATATATGTAAGGGGCATTACTGTGTGGAATTGTGTATAAATGCATTACTAATGTGTGGCATTATGTGTATAAGGTGCTCTACTATGTGGGGTTACATATAGAAAGGGCACTACTGTGTCGTCTAATGTGAATAAAGAGCAATAAGGTGTGGTGTAATGTGAATAAGGAGCAATTCAGTGTGATGTAATGTGAATAAGGGGCTCTACTGTGAGGAGTAACGTTTATAAGGTAAAGTGATAATACTGTGTGATGTAATATGAATTATGGACACTATCGCAAGATAAAATGTGAATAAAGTTGCAGCACTCTGTGGCGTAATTGGAATTGGGGTTACTATTGTGTGGCCATGCCCCTTCCCAGCAAGAAGATGCCCCTTTTTGGGCTGTGCGTCAAATGTGCGAACTGTTCCTATTTAAAATATAGGGGGTACAAGGACTGCTATGGGTGAGGGATGATGGTGCGGGGAAAGAGGTGCAAGGTCAGAGGCAGAACCAGCGGTGGTGCTAGGGGGCACCAGCCAAAATCTTGCCTAGGGCATCATATTGGTTAGGGCTGGCTCTGGCTGTATACTCTGTTTACATTTTTCACTGCGAAAAATGCTGAGAACATAGCAATGCACTTTGTTGCTGACATTATAAGCATACCCACATGCTGATTAAAGGACAATAGTATACAAATTCATGCATTGTACCTAATATTAGTTACAGTACATTACACAGATTTTTATTTTAGGAACCTGTGATCACTTGCCAAAAAACACTGTGCAGCTTCTTAAACAATAGCATCTCTTACTATAGCCAGTGTGCCTTGAAAGTACTTTTTTACATCAATCATAATGGTTTAAAAATATTTACTTATTAAACTATTTAAAACGCTGTGTTAATCCACCCATCTACATGCGCCATTCACAAAATATTAATGACACTATAACTTAAACTAGTAAGAGTAGGTAAAACTGCACAAAGACTGCCAATTGGAAAATACCATATACATATTATAGTATAATTCTATCATCGTTCACCACTTGGAAAAATTGCATTTGTTCCATTGATGAAGATTATTACATTATAATCATTTATTTATAGGGCGCTAACCTACAAACATCACAATTAATAATCCAGCAAACCAGGCATCTTTTTTTGCAGGTGAGTGTGCCTATGTGCCACTGGAACAAAGAACAAGTTCTGTGGTATAAATGGGGAGAGTTGAGAGGAGAAGTGCAGACAAAACAAGGAGTATATCAGCCGAAACAAACTTGTGCCCAAAAACAGGTGTGACAAACAGAGCCAGAGAAGCTGAAAACATAGACTGAGAAACCAGACAAAAGGTGTATGACATAGGTGCACAAATACAGTACTTTAAATGCAAATACTCCCCCCCCCCAGGAAAAAAAAGACAAACCATTATATATAGTTATATAATTATATAAATTCTACATCTGCAATGCAGCTGTATGCCATCCCAAGTCACTTACCACAACTTTAGGGTGAGGAAGTGGTAAGGGTATGGGTGGGAGTGGCACATGCTCGCCTGCATCCGGCCCAGTGCGTCCTTTCATATCTCAATATCTAGGCACAGTGTTTAGACTTATATCTTGATTGGAGATGCCTGTTAGAAGAGAGAGAGAGGAGATAACTTTGCCTTCTTAGCAGGTTTAAGAGAAATACAGATACATCATTAGAGTTTCAACTTACAAGGATCTGTCTAGAAATCCTTTTGCTGGCTCAGAGTCACCTCCAAAGGATTGTGGTCCTCCATCAGCTTCTTGCTGGCAGTTAAATGCTCCTGAAAAAAATACCCCACAGTCCTTCCTACTCTCTCCTCCTACAGCCCTGTTATTTTACCCTACACATACTCAGTATTGAATTGGCATATTCTCAGGGTCGTATGCTGCCAATGTATTCCTCCTGGAAGGTCTGTAGTTGCAACTGCCTCGGCTGCGATGCCAGAGGGCCTGCTATGCAACAATAGGCTCCACAGCCCATTTCCCCTGTCTGTCTGTGCTAAGGCATGCCCCCCTCCTCAATGACATCAGTAACCTTGTCAGGACCTCCCTCACAGGCCGCTGCTTCCTGTTTAATGCTTTTTGTCTGCTACAGGAGAGGGGCGCACTCAGCAGTTGAGATCTCCATGTGATAAGTTATGGTATTGAGGGAGGGGCAGTTGGGTATAGTTTATGGTAGGTAATAATAATAATAAGGGATGGAAAGAAGTTTAATCAGGATTAAGGGGTATTTTTATGAGTCTGATGGATATAGTTAGAAGCTTAATGCTGCCTGTATTATATGGCTGTCATAATTCTGTCTGTAGCATATGAGAATTGCCAACACTGTCTATAGTATATGGTGGTCACTAATGCCATCTGTAGTACATGGCGGTCCCTAAAGCTGTAATATATCGCGATCACTAATGTACGTGTAGATACCACTCGTTTCTAAACAGGCAAAATAGGGATAGTCAGTCCCTTCCAAGTTAAACAAATAAATAATAAAATAGTAGTACTACAAAAGGTATGGACAATAGGTTGCAATTAATCACATATACTTTAGAATATATGTCTTTGAAACAGCTGCTAGGCAGTGAAACGCGTCAGTATACCCACCCTACATATCTACTTGTATTATGAAAATGCAATTGAAAAACCTGAACCAGCCTCCATATTGATGACAGCTTAACAGCCTACTTGGGATTATTTATTCACCTCTATCACTGTTTTTGGACTGTGCTGACTTCAGACACTGTGAATATCTGAGGGTTTCAGTTTTGCATCACTGAGGACATACGCCTAAGGGAATATTCCTCTATCTGTGGAAAGGGTATGATAATCAATTACCCATAGGAAAGGCCTTATTATTGAAAGGAGGTATTTTACCACCATTTGGAGACATGTCTAGGAGCAGGCTTGAACTGACTTTTTTACATATATCCTGCATGCATGGACAATATGTAGGGTGAGATTATTATCACCAACCGATATATGAATTTTGTTTGATTATTTGAATGTCATTTTATGCTATTTGTATTAAATACTAAAAATGTATATTAATTATAAAATATACAGTATGTGATTAACTACAACCTTTTGTCCATACCTTTGTAGCACTACTATTTTGTTATTATTTATTATTATTTGTTTGATCACTATTGTAGTCTTTAACATATGGCAATCACTATTACTATATGTAATATATGGCGATCAGCAGTGGCGGAACTAGCGAGCAGTGGGCCCAAGTGCAACAAAATGCTTTGGGCCCCCCTCTCATCCCATCCAAGTTCACCCCCCAACTCCAAATTAGATTCTTTGCATGCTCCCGTATTATATATATATATATATATATATATATATGCTAAAGTTCAGAACAGTCCCCATTCAGAACAAGCACGGCACTCCAGGACTTGGTGAAAAAGCATTTTATGTAAGCATTCAATCAGGGTATATGTACATCACCATATAGCACTGGCCATAGTAACAATGCTGCATTTCGGGCCCCGCAGTGTCCCTTCGTCAGGTTAATGCAAGTGCTGTGAAAGAAAAAGAAAAAACAGACATATACCAAATACACCAATACACTTACCTAAATAGACTCCCCAGTCTATTTAGGTAAGTGTAGACTCCACAGTCTTTCCATGTCTGGTCATAACATTTCTCCTCTTTTATTTTTATTTTTCATTTTTATTTTCATTTTTTCATATTTTGGTCGTGCTGTCGCCCTTCACAATATTCTGACATGCTTACCTTGTTGATACATTTATATATGACATGTATCATTATTCGGTGGGTTTATTTGTGATGGAGTATTTCATGGTTTATATTTTGGTTCTAATTAGCCTCTCCCTGCAAGGTTACTGTGATCCCAGCGGCGCTATTGCGAGCGGTGAGTACGGGTTGCCATGACTACCGAGCATGGTGATGATGTCATCAGGACGGCGCCCGGAGCCCACCGGAAGCACCACGCCGATCTGAGGCTGCACACGCCGGCATGGGGAGTCTATTTAGGTAAGTGTATTGGTGTATTTGGTATATGTCTGTTTTTTCTTTTTCTTTCACAGCACTTGCATTAACCTGACGAAGGGACCCTGCGGGGCCCGAAATGCAGCATTGTTACTATGGCCAGTGCTATATGGTGATGTACATATACCCTGATTGAATGCTTACATAAAATGCTTTTTCACCAAGTCCTGGAGTGCCGTGCTTGTTCTGAATGGGGACTGTTCTGAACTTTAGCATATGTGTTTATTCAGCAAAGGCACACAGGTGAATGATTTTTGACTCTTTGAGTGCCGGACTCATATTGGATTTATATATATATATATATATATATATATATACACACACATATATATATATATATATATATATATACACACATATATATATATATATATATAATTATATATATATATATATATATACACATATACACAGTGGTGCAAGTAGAAAAAATGTGTTAGTTGTGCTGTGTGCGCACGAAAAAAAATTAGTGTGGCCACATGCCACATGGGGCGTGGCCATTGGAAATGAAGGCGTAATACACATATGCACAAATAGTGCAGTGCCAGATACACATATGCCCCCACAGTGCCAGATATGTCCCCACGGTGCTAGATATGCCCCCACAGTGCCAGATACACATATGAGTGCTTATTCGTATGGACGACTATTGACAGATAAGCTGTTTTTTATCTTTACATTGTGTGGGCAACTATTTTACTATTAGGACCAGTTTTAAATAAATGTGTATATTTTTTTTCTTTAAACGTATTACACTATCGGTCCTCTTTTTGTTCTTATCCTTTCTGTGTGAGGTCAAAATTGGGGAGAAGCACCACCAGGATAACACTGATGAAAACTATCCCTATTTTACATTTGAAATCGTGATATTATGCCATACAAATAGGTGGCTGGAATTCCACCTCTCAAGGTACACCTTGAATCCACTGGGGTGACACCAAAGGTGGTGGCCACAATATATATTAAATACTGCAATAGGAGGCGCCTATTCTCACCTTTGGTCTTATATATATATATATATATACACACACATATATATACACATATACACAGTGGTGCAAGTAGAAAACATATGTTAGTTGTGCTGTGTGCGCACGGAAAAACATTAGTGTGGCCACATGCCACATGGGGTGTGGCCATTGGAAATGAAGGCGTAATACACATATGCACAAATAGTGCAGTGCCAGATACACATATGCCCCCACAGTGCCAGATATGTCCCCACGGTGCTAGATATGCCCCCTCAGTGCCAGATACACATATGCCCCCCGCAGTGCCATATATGCCCCCACATTGCCAAATACACATGCCCCCACAGTGCTAGATATGCCCCCACTGTGCCAGAGCAGATACACATATTCCGCCACATTGCCAGATATGCCCCCACATTGCCAAATACACATGCCCCCACAGTGCTAGATATGCCTCCACTGTGCCAGAGCAGATACACATATTCCGCCACATTGCCAGATATGCCCCCACATTGCCAAATACACATGCCCCACAGTGCTAGATATGCCCCCACTGTGCCAGATATACATATTCTGCCATATTGCAGATATGCCCCCACATTGCCAAATACACATGCCCCCACAGTGCTAGATATGCCTCCACTGTGCCAGAGCAGATACACATATTCCGCCACATTGCCAGATATGCCCCCACATTGCCAAATACACATGCCCCACAGTGCTAGATATGCCCCCACTGTGCCAGATATACATATTCTGCCACATTGCAGATATGCCCCCACATTGCCAAATACACATGCCCCCACAGTGCTAGATTTGCCCCCACAGTGCCAGATATACATATTCCCCCACGTTGCTAGATATGCCCCCACATTGCCAGATACACATGCCCCCACGGTGCCAGATATGCCCTCATAGTGTCAGATATGCCCCCACAGTGCAAGATATGCCCCCACAGTGCCAATTTAGATACCTGCGCATTGCAAGGGGTATCATGCGCATTGCCAGGGGTCTCCAGCACGTTGCTATGGGTTTCATGCGTGTTGCCAAGGGTCTCCAGCACGTTGCTATGGGTTTCATACGCGTTGCCAGGGGTCTCCAGCACATTGCTATGGGTCTCCTTTGCATTGCCTGGGGTTTCCTGCGCGTTGCCAGGGTTTTCCTGTGTGTTGCCAGGGGTCTCCTCTGCATTGCCAGGGGTTTCCTCCACGTTGCCAGGGGTCTACTGGCCGCTATTCCAGTATGGGATGATGTGTGTGGGCAGGCTGTATAATTCTAGCCCCCGTAGTGGATTGAGACGCGTTGGGGGCTGCGGCAGCGCTTCTGTACATTACAGTGTGAAAAAAAAACTTAAAATGACCGCCCCCGGGGAGACAGGCGCTAGAGGTCAAATGCTACTTCTAGCGTCAGTCTCCTCCTTGACGGCTGCCATTTTTGGTGGGGGGTTTTACATTGCAAAGTACGGAAGCGCTGCCGCAGCCCCCAGCGCGTCTCAATTCACTCACTGCGGGGGCTGCGACATCTGAAATCGCCGGCTATGCTTTGGGCCCCTTGACAGCAGTGGGCTCCAGTACAAGGCACTGCTTGCACTGGCGGTAGTTCCGCCACTGGCAATCACTAATGCTGTCTTTATTACGCTATATGATCAATGCTAATGCTGTCTGCATTATATGGTGGATGATAATGATGTGTGTAGTATATGGCAGTCATTAATGCTGTCTATGGGCCAGATTAATGTTTGTAAGTAAAGCAAGAAAGCAAGCAACTGGCAAAACCATGTTGCACTGCAGGTGGGGAAGATGTAACATGTTCAGAGATATTTAGATTTGGGTGGGTTGTGTTCAAACTAAAATCTAAATTGCAGGTCAAAACAAAGCTGTCTAACATGTGTGGGCTACATACAAAAGCAGACAGTATTTACCCTGCACAGAAACAAAATAATCCACTCAAACCTAAATCTTTCTGCACGTTACATCTGCCCCACCTGCAGTACAACATGGTCTTTGCCCAGCTGTGTGCTAACTAGTGATGTGCACCGGAAATTTTTCGGGTTTTGTGTTTTGGTTTTGGGCTTGGTTCCGCGGCCGTGTTTTGGGTTCGGACGCCTTTTGGCAAAACCTCACCGAAATTTTTTTGTCGGATTCGGGTGTGTTTTGGATTCGGGTGTTTTTTTCAAAAAACCCTAAAAAACAGCTTAAATCATAGAATTTGGGGGTCATTTTGATCCCATAGTATTATTAACCTCAATAACCATAATTTCCACTCATTTTCAGTCTATTCTGAACACCTCACATCTCACAATATTATTTTTAGTCCTAAAATTTGCACCGAGGTCGCTGGATGGCTAAGCTAAGCGACCCAAGTGGCCGACACAAACACCTGGCCCATCTAGGAGTGGCACTGCAGTGTCACGCAGGATGGCCCTTCAAAAAAATACTCCCCAAACAGCACATGATGCAAAGAAAAAAAGAGGCGCAATGAGGTAGCTGTGTGACTTAGATAAGCGACCCAAGTGGCCGACACAAACATCTGGCCCATCTAGGAGTGGCACTGCAGTGTCACGCAGGATGGCCCTTCAAAAAAATACTCCCCAAACAGCACATGACGCAAAGAAAAAAAGAGGCACAATGAGGTAGCTGTGTGACTAAGCTAAGCGACCCTAGTGGCCGACACAAACACCTGGCCCATCTAGGAGTGGCACTGCAGTGTCACGCAGGATGGCCCTTCAAAAAAATACTCCCCAAACAGCACATGATGCAAAGAAAAATTAAAGAAAAAAGAGGAAGGTCAGGCATCGCAACCGACACAATTGGACTCTCCTTGGGGATTTGTGATTTCGAAGAACGCACAGTTCTTTGCTGTGCTTTTGCCAGCTTAAGTCTTTTCTTTTTTCTAGTGAGAGGATGATTTTTGGGTCATTTTACTGATCTTTTGTGTTTTGGATTTTACATGCTCTGTACTATGACATTGGGTATCGGCCTTGGCAGACGACGTTGATGGCATTTCATCGTCTCGGCCATGACTAGTGGCAGCAGCTTCAGCACGAGGTGGAAGTGGATCTTGATCTTTCCCTATTTTTTTAACCTCCACATTTTTGTTCTCCATATTTTAATGCGCACAACTAAAAGGCACCACAGGTATACAATGTAGATGGATGGATAGTATACTTATGGACGATGAGTGACGACACAGAGGTAGGTACAGCAGTGGCCTACCGTACTGCTATATACAGTATAATGGACCTGGTGGACACTGTCAGCAGACTGCGTTTATAGTATAAAAAAAAAAGACACCACAGGTATACAATGTAGATGGATGGATACTTAGTATACTTATGGACGACGAGTGATGACACAGAGGTAGGTACAGCAGTGGCCTACCGTACTGCTATATACAGTATAATGGACCTGGTGGACACTGTCAGCAGACTGCGCTTATAGTATAAAGAAAAAAAGACACCACAGGTATACAATGTAGATGGATGGATAGTATACTTATGGACGACGAATGACGACACAGAGGTAGGTACAGCAGTGGCCTACCGTACTGCTATATACAGTATAATGGACCTGGTGGACACTGTCAGCAGACTGCGTTTATAGTATAAAAAAAAAGACACCATAGGTATACAATGTAGATGGATGGATACTTAGTATACTTATGGACGATGAGTGACGACACAGAGGTAGGTACAGCAGTGGCCTACCGTACTGCTATATACAGTATAATGGACCTGGTGGACACTGTCAGCAGACTGCGTTTATAGTATAAAAAAAAAGACACCACAGGTATACAATGTAGATGGATGGATACTTAGTATACTTATGGACGACGAGTGATGACACAGAGGTAGGTACAGCAGTGGCCTACCGTACTGCTATATACAATATAATGGACCTGGTGGACACTGTCAGCAGACTGCATTTATAGTATAAAGAAAAAAAGACACCACAGGTATACAATGTAGATGGATGGATAGTATACTTATGGACGACGAGTGACGACACAGAGGTAGGTACAGCAGTGGCCTACCGTACTGCTATATACAGTATAATGGTCCTGGTGGACACTGTCAGCAGACTGCGTTTATAGTATAAAAAAGAAAGACACCACAGGTATACAATGTAGATGGATGGATACTTAGTATACTTATGGACGACGAGTGACGACACAGAGGTAGGTACAGCAGTGGCCTACCGTACTGCTATATACAGTATAATGGACCTGGTGGACACTGTCAGCAGACTGCGTTTATAGTATAAAAAAAAAAGACACCACAGGTATACAATGTAGATGGATGGATACTTAGTATACTTATGGACGACGAGTGACGACACAGAGGTAGGTACAGCAGTGACCTACCGTACTGCTATATACAGTATAATGGACCTGGTGGACACTGTCAGCAGACTGCGTTTATAGTATAAAAAAAAAAGACACCACAGGTATACAATGTAGATGGATGGATACTTAGTATACTTATGGACGACGAGTGACGACACAGAGGTAGGTACAGCAGTGGCCTACCGTACTGCTATATACAGTATAATGGACCTGGTGGACACTGTCAGCAGACTGCGTTTATAGTATAAAAAAAAAAGACACCACAGGTATACAATGTAGATGGATGGATACTTAGTATACTTATGGACGACGAGTGACGACACAGAGGTAGGTACAGCAGTGGCCTACCGTACTGCTATATACAGTATAATGGACCTGGTGGACACTGTCAGCAGACTGTGTTTATAGTATAAAAAAAAAAGACACCACAGGTATACAATGTAGATGGATGGATACTTAGTATACTTATGGACGACGAGTGACGACACAGAGGTAGGTACAGCAGTGGCCTACCATACTGCTATATACAGTATAATGGACCTGGTGGACACTGTCAACAGACTGCGTTTATAGTATAAAAAAAAAAGACACCACAGGTATACAATGTAGATGGATGGATACTATACTTATGGACGACGAGTGACGACACAGAGGTAGGTAGAGCAGTGGCCTACCGTACTGCTATATACAGTATAATGGACCTGGTGGACACTGTCAGCAGACTGCGTTTATAGTATAAAAAAAAAAGACACCACATGAGTGTTTTTCAGGCAGACAAACGTATACTGGTGGTCACTGTCAGCAAAACTGTGCACTGTACTCCTGCTATAGCTGCTCCCCAGTCCCCACAATTAAGCAGTGTGAGCACTCAGCACAGATATATCATGCAGCACACTGAGCACAGATATGGTATGGAGCGTTTTTTTCAGGCAGAGAACGGATAAAAAACTGGTGGTCACTATTAGCAAAACTCTGCACTGTACTCCTCCTAACAGCTGCTCCCCAATCCTCCCCACAATAAGCTAAGCAATCAGATCAACTGTGTAACTATATAAACGGAGAGGACGCCAGCCACGTCCTCTCCCTATCAATCTCAATGCACGTGTGAAAATGGCGGCGACGCGCGGCTGCTTATATAGAATCCGAATCTCGCGAGAATCCGACAGCGGGATAATGATGTTCGGGGCGCGCTCGGGTTAACCGAGCCATACGGGAGAATCCGAGTATGTCTCGAACCCGTCTAAAAAGGGTGAAGTTCGGGGGGGTTCGGTTTCTCAGAAACCGAACCCGCTCATCACTAGTGCTAACAAACCTGAATCAGGCCCTAGGTCAGCAGTTCTCTTGAAATATTTTCAGTCATTAACATTAGATAGGAGGAAATACAGTGGTCCTGGAATGTTCCACTGGACAAGAGGTATGCACCATGCATCCAATGATATGCGCTATCGGTACTTCATCAGGCTGCAAGAGTTTGTCCAGAGCATTAATTTATATAATCTTCAAATGCCCATATGGACTATAATCTGTCACATACAGTACAGTTGCTAGACAGTTACTATTAGCTAGTGATGAGCGGGTTCGGTTCCTCGGAAACCGAACCCCCCCGAACTTCACCCATTTTACACGGGTCCGAGGCATACTCGGATTCTCCCGTATGGCTCGGTCAACCCGAGCGCGCCTGAACGTCATCATCCCGCTGTCGGATTCTCGCGAGATTCGGATTCTATATAAGGAGCCGCGCGTCGCCGCCATTTTCACTCGTGCATTGGAAATGTTAGGGAGAGGACGTGGCTGGCGTCCTCTCCGTTTATTAATGTTGCTGCAAATATTTGTGCTTATTGCTTAATTGTGGGGACTGGGGAGCAGCTGTATTATATAGGAGGAGTACAGTGCAGAGTTTTGCTGATCAGTGACCACCAGTTTTATCCGTTCTCTGCCTGAAAAACGCTCCATATCTGTGCTCAGTGTGCTGCATATATCTGTGCTTACACTGCTTTATTGTGGGGACTGGGGACCAGCAGTATTATATAGGAGGAGTACAGTGCAGAGTTTTGCTGACCAGTGACCACCAGTATTATACGTTGTCTGCCTGAAAAACGCTCCATATCTGTGCTCAGTGTGCTGCATATATCTGTGCTCACACTACTTTATTGTGGGGACTGGGGACCAGCAGTATTATATAGGAGGAGTACAGTGCAGAGTTTTGCTGACCAGTGACCACCAGTATTATACGTTGTCTGCCTGAAAAACACTCCATATCTGTGCTCAGTGTGCTGCATATATCTGTGCTCACACTGCTTTATTGTGGGGACTGGGGACCAGTAGTATTATATAGGAGCAGTACAGTGCAGAGTTTTGCTGACAGTGACCACCAGTATATATAGCAGTACGGTACGGAAGGCCACTGCTCTACCTATCTCTGTGTCGTCAAGTATACTATCCATCTAGATTCTATACCTGTGGTGCATTTTAGTTTTGCAGTTTGCTGAGAGTGACTACCAGTATATATAGCAGTACGGTACGGAAGGCCACTGCTCTACCTACCTCTGTGTCGTCAAGTATACTATCCATCTAGATTCTATACCTGTGGTGCATTTTAGTTTTGCAGTTTGCTGACAGTGACCACCAGTATATATAGCAGTACGGTACGGAAGGCCACTGCTCTACCTACCTCTGTGTCGTCAAGTATACTATCCATCTAGATTCTATACCTGTGGTGCATTTTAGTTTTGCAGTTTGCTGACAGTGACCACCAGTATATATAGCAGTACGGTACGGAAGGCCACTGCTCTACCTACCTCTGTGTCGTCAAGTATACTATCCATCTAGATTCTATACCTGTGGTGCATTTTAGTTTTGCAGTTTGCTGACAGTGACCAACAGTATATAGCAGTACGGTATGGAAGGCCACTGCTCTACCTACCTCTGTGTCGTCAAGTATACTATCCATCTAGATTCTATACCTGTGGTGCATTTTAGTTTTGCAGTTTGCTGACAGTGACCACCAGTATATATAGCAGTACGGTACGGAATGCCACTGCTCTACCTACCTTTGTGTCGTCAAGTATACTATCCATCCATACCTGTGGTGCATTTCAGTTGTGCGCAGTATATATAGTAGTAGGCCATTGCTATTGATACTGGCATATAATTCCACACATTAAAAAATGGAGAACAAAAATGTGGAGGTTAAAATAGGGAAAGATCAAGATCCACTTCCACCTCGTGCTGAAGCTGCTGCCACTAGTCATGGCCGAGACGATGAAATGCCATCAACGTCGTCTGCCAAGGCCGATGCCCAATGTCATAGTAGAGAGCATGTAAAATCCAAAAAACAAAAGTTCAGTTAAATGACCCAAAAATCAAAATTAAAAGCGTCTGATGAGAAGCGTAAACTTGCCAATATGCCATTTACGGCACGGAGTGCAAGGAACGGCTGAGGCCTTGGCCTATGTTCATGGCTAGTGGTTCAGATTCACATGAGGATGGAAGCACTCATCCTCTCGCTAGAAAACTGCAGTGCTACTCCTAGATGGGCCAGGTGTTTGTGTCGGCCACTTGGGTCGCTTAGCTTAGTCACACAGCTACCTCATTGCACCTCTTTTTTTCTTTGCATCATGTGCTGTTTGGGGACTATTTTTTAAATCTGCCATCCTGTCTGACACTGCAGTGCCACTCCTAGATGGGCCAGGTGTTTGTGTCGGCCACTTGTGTCTCTTAGCTTAGTCACACAGCGACCTTGGTGCGCCTCTTTTTTTCTTTGCATCATGTGCTGTTTGGGGACAATTTTTTTGAAGTGCCATCCTGTCTGACACTGCAGTGCCACTCCTAGATGGGCCAGGTGTTTGTGTCAGCCACTTGTGTCGCTTAGCTTAGTCACACAGCGACCTTGGTGCGCCTCTTTTTTTCTTTGCATCATGTGTTGTTTGGGGACTATTTTTTTGAAGTGCCATCCTGCCTGACACTGCAGTGCCACTCCTAGATGGGCCAGGTGTTTGTGTCGGCCACTTGTGTCACTTAGCTTAGCCATCCGGCGACCTTTGTGCAAATTTTAGGACTAAAAATAATATTGTGAGGTGTTCAGAATAGACTGAAAATGAGTGTAAATTATGGTTATTGAGGTTAATAATACTATGGGATCAAAATGACCCCCAAATTCTATGATTTAAGCTGTTTTTGAGGGTTTTTTGTAAAAAAAAACACCCGAATCCAAAACACACCCGAATCCGACAAAAAAATTTCAGGGAGGTTTTGGCAAAACGCGTCCGAATCCAAAACACGGCTGCGGAACCGAATCCAAAACCAAAACACAAAACCCGAAAAATTTCCGGTGCACATCTCTACTATTAGCATATGTGATCTACATGGTACTTACAACAAATGGGTGGCGATCAATTAAACTAGCCTAGTACTTTAACTTGAACTTACAGTGAGAAAACCCTAAGGGGTTGGAGTGCTTTTTATTACTTGTGGAATGTTTGCGTGTTTCATTTTAGTTTAACTAATATTTTTCCCCCCAAATGCTCCCAAAATTGAATTTATTTTTATTTTATTTCAAATTAGATAAATCATAGCTATTTAAACCTGTTTCATAAAACAAAAATGTAACAAAAATGCAAAATACAGTAAGGTTTAAATAGCTATTATTTGCATAATGTGATAATGCAAAAAAAATTACAATTATGGGTACATTTAAAAAACATAGGTTTATAGTTTAAACAAATGTAAAAAAAAACTGTACAGCGTGTGGGAGGGGATGTATCAGATGGAGGGGGAGTCGGTGGAGGGTACGGAGAGTGGTGGGGGTGACAGAGTAAAAAGGGTGGAACGGGAAGGAGTGGAGAGGTTGCGAAGGAGGATCGGGAAGAGCAGATACCATTGTCAAAACAGGGTTGGTGCAGAACCACGGGGTTGGGCCAGACAATACCGGGCAGGGTGCATATATATTATAAATAGGCCCATCTTGTCCCCTACTAATATCCCCTTGATAAAGTCCATGCTAAGGACGAAACACATTGGAACTTTGTTGTACGCAGGAATGCTACCCTGGACAGATAAGCTTTTATATATATTTTTTTCAATATTAATTTTTATTATTTTGCGGGTAAACATAGCAAAAAGGAGAGGGGTACAGAAGAGAAAAAAGGGGAGGGGGAAGGGTCAGGGGGGTACACAGACTGTTCAGCAAAAAAACATAATTGTATAGAAGATATTAAGTAGAACATTATACCGGAAAGCAACATGAGGCTAAATCCAACCAACAGTAAATACATAATAAAATGGTAACCTATAGTCCTAAGTGTCGTGAGGGGGTGTGGGAACTGGTGAGCGATTATGCCAATAGGTAGACCACGAATACCAGCGGAACAACGGGCAAGATGAGGAAGAGGCATAGGCCACTCCCGCTGTCTCAAATTCGCAGTGCGATTGTACGGCCATCTCTATCGCTGTTATATGGGGAACCCTGACGGAGCGCCATTGGCGAGCAATTAATAGTTTGTCTGAGATAAGAATATGGCCTAAGATGTATCGATCGCTCGGCGATAAGTCGCCATAATACAGGTGAAGGAGAGCCAGTCATGGGTGGGGAGTTATATAAAGGCCCAGCACTAATTCCAAAAGGTGGAAGACAGAGTTCCACAGCGGGGTAAGCACTGGGCAATCCCAGAAGATATGCATTATGGTACCGACCTTACCACAATTATGCCAGCACAGATTGGATGTGGAGGGTTGCATCGCATGTAAGCGGGAAGGGGTGAAATATAATCGGTGGAGGAGTTTATAGGATAGCTCTATATGTGATATACATTTAGATACTGTATAACAGGATCGGAAAATCATCTCCCATTCCTCCGAGACCGAGCACCTAAGGTCCGCCTCCCAGTTCGCTTGGAAGGGGGCTTTCTGCGGTGGTTGGGAATTGATAATGTAGTTATACCATTTAGTGATGCCTCCCCTGCCCTCCCCAGTAACCAGGAACTTCTGAACAAGTTTGGGTAAGGTGGATAGGGTGTGGGGGGGTACTGAGGCCCCATGTAGCCAATGTCTGAGTTGTAAATATTTATAGAATTCCCCGTGTGGCAACAGGAATCTTTCCTGTATCTGGGCAAAAGAAAGAAGAGTATTATTCACCATTATATCCTGCAGAGACAGGATTCCCCTCAATATCCAGGAATCGAATCTCAAGTCAGGAATCAAGGAGGCTATGCCCGTCAGTGAGAGAGCAGGGTAGGGGAGAATTATAACACCTACACTATGCACTACTTCCAACCAAGCCCTCCGAGCTGATTGGACAGAAAGAGATCTGTTGGCTAATAGTTTGCCCTCCGACTTCGGGAGTAGTAAAACATCAGTCAGGGGTAGCGGAGCAACGAGCCCTTGTTCGAGTTGGACCCACGATTTATATGGGAGATGTGAATACCAGGCCCCTATTTGTGCAAGTCGGCATGCTAGTTGATAGGTACAGTATGCAAATCTGGATATGCCAGACCCCCTTCTCGTTTGGGCCGGATCATTGTTTTCCTGGCTAACCTCGGTTTCTTACCTTTCCATACATAAGAGTTGAATATAGCATTAAATTTAGACAAAAGATAGTTGGGTAAGAGGATAGGGATGGCCCGAAATAGATACATGAGCCTGGGGAGGACTGTCATCTTCAGTGCAGCTATTCGCCCTAACCATGAGACATATGATGCATCATCCAGTCCGAGACCAGAGCTGTACGTTTACGCAATAGCGGGGGGTAGTCAGCGGAGAGCAGATCGTCCAACTTCTGGGTGATATGAATCCCCAGATATTTAAGGCTTCTATCCTGCCAGGAATACGAGTAGGAAGCTTTCAGCGCGTATAAGAGGGGGGGGGGGGGGGGCAGAAAATTAATAGGGAGTGCCTCCGTATTGGTATTATTAAGTTTATAATAGGATACAGCTGAATATTCAGACAAGAGTGTGTGTAAAGCTCGCAGGGAGGTAGTGGGAGTTGTGAGTGTCAGGAGGACATCGTCCGCGAATAGACATATCTTATGAGATTGTCCCAGATATTCCACTCCTTTAATCAAGGACGAAGATCTTATTTTCTCAGCCAAAGGTTCTATTGCCAGACCAAATACTAGCGGGGACAGGGGGCACCCTTGGCGTGTGCCATTCGTGATCCTAAAAGGAGAGGAGTCAATTCACACACACTCTTGCTGAGGGGTGAGAGTATAAAGCCAAAATGGAGGAGAGAACCCTGCCAGTAAGACCAAACTTACAAAGAACCGCCTGTAAGTACCCCCAGTGTAGGCGATCGAATGGAGGGAAGATGGGCATCTTTCAAAAAGGCCGCTATATTTGCTGGTGTGGGTTGCGGGACAGATACATCGTCTTTTAGGTTATAGAGAGAGGAGTAGTATGTGGCGAAGGAGTCAGCAATATCTGATGGGTTGGTTATTTTGATATTATTATTTAAATTGATAATGGATTTCACCCTCTCTTTAGCATTTTTCCCCCTCAGCTTGCGTGCAAGCATTCTACCTGCCCTGTCCCCCTGTGTATAAAACTTTTGTCGCAATCGGAAAAGGTTTTTGTGGACCTCTGTTAAAGCTAATTTATTCATCTCATCTCTGACCCGAGTCAGGTCCCGATATATTTTCTTATTAGCAGGGTTCAGCTTGAGCAGGGTTTCTAAATCTTTAAGACGGGTTTCGAGTTCTAACTGTTTTTCCCGGGAGGTCCTACGAATATAGGCAGCCGCCTGGATTGCCGCTCCCCTAACCACCGCCTTAAGGGCACACCAATGTGTAAACACGAACGTGTCGGCTGGGACATTGGTCTCGATGTACAGGGAAAGGGCCTGAGTAATAGACCGGTTAGCATCCGCATTTGAGAGGACATAGTCCCCAAGGCGCCATAGGGTAGGAGAGGTCCGCACGCGGCAGAGGTTCCAATGGATAGAGAGGGCAGAATGATCGGACCATGATACTGGCAGGATAGAAGCCTTCGAAACCTGCTGGAGGGTCCACTTATCCGATATTGCTAAATCGATCCTAGAGAAAGAGCCATGCACTGGGGAGAAGAACGAGTAATCCCTACAGGTCGGGTTTTTAGCTCTCCAGACATCGTAGAGGTCATACTCATATAATATATTCCGAAAGGCATGAGAGCTATCACGCAGCAAGCTCGCACTGGAGGTAAGAGGGGCTAAGGATTTTTCCACCGTGGGGTCAAGGACCATGTTAAAATCCCCCTGTAATAACAAAGCACCCGATAGGTGCATCTGAAGGGTTTTAAAGAATTTCCTGAAGAAAGGTATTTGTTTGGTAAAAGGGGCGTACAGCGTGGCTATAGTGACCGGCCTGTCTTCCAGTTTACCTGTCAGGATAAGGTATCTACCCTCTTGGTCTTTAATTTGATGATCTAGAGAGAAATCACATGTACTAGAAAATAAAATAGCGACCCCAGCCTTTTTCTTCGGGCCGTTGGACGTATAACAAGTAAGGAATTTGTTATCTTTAAGGGCGGGGGGTGGCAAAGACATGAAGTGGGTCTCCTGTAAGGCCACTATGTGCGCCTTACATTTGGCAAAATGGCGCAAGGTCAGTCGTCGTTTATTGGGCGAATTCAGCCCTTTCACGTTTAAGGAAAGAACATTAACCATTAGGCATGTCAGTGAATAATGCAAAAATCAATCTACATACATAAGCTGTGTATCGGGGCCTACGTGAGTACTTGTGTACCAGAACTTGGAAAGGTAGGGAAGACAGGGAAGGTGGAAGAAATAGTAGGAGGGGAAAACAGAACGGGCACCACAAGGGTGCCAAACAGGGTTGCCTAAATAGGCAACACATGGGGTCGTGGCGAGGTGCGGGGAGATACCCCCCCCCCCCCCACTCATAGAACAATCAATATATAAAAACAACATCAAGGAGACATAGGGTAAATGCCTCCTCCCGGACAACGCCAGGATCCACGCATATAGCGTGAAAAGAAGCAAAGATATCTCTCTGAGGGAATGCAAGGCAAACATTGGGCAACAAGGTTTTAGTAGATATAGTACAATGTAAGCATCCCAACCTAAACTTATACCACACATATGCAGAAACATAAATCTTGCTCTGCGGACATCCAAAGCACTGCCCGGGAGGGCAAAGTAAAGGCCTACAGTAACGAAAAAGGAACAAGAAGATCAAGTCCGGCTATAACATACAACCTGGGTGAAGTAAGTAACCTCTAAAGTCAGTTGCCGGCCATTAACCACTCTTGAGCCAATTTGAGGGTTGTAGGAGCCTTGTCAGATGAATCCTCCCTCTTCCAAGAATCTAACAGTTTCAAACCAGCCTCCGGCGTGATTATCGCGTGCATGACACCGTTACGTCTAACCAGCAATTTTGTCGGAAACCCCCATCGGTGAAGAATATCAGCTCTCTTTAGTGCCGTAGTCACCGGATAGAACGAGCGTCTCATAGCTAGGGTAGCCGCTGAGAGGTCACATTACACTTGTATATCTCCCAAGGTCGTAGCCGGCAGGTCCGGGCGCATAGCTGCCCGCAGGATTTGTTCCTTGACATGGAAGTAATGCATCCTCATCAAAGTGTCTCTCGGAGCGTCTTTCGGGGCGTTTCTAGCCTTCGGAAGTCGATGGATACGATCGATGAGGAAATCATCAATAGAGCTGGTAGGGAGAAGAGTCATAAAGAGGTCTGTCGCAAATTGTTTGATCTCTGAGTTGGAGACCGTTTCAGGGATGCCGCAGAGTTTTACATTGTTACGGCGTGACCTGTCTTCAAGGTCACAGGTCTTCCGTCTAAGGTCCGCAACCTCGGCTTGTAGCTCTTCAAGTTGATTAATCACCTCATTATGAGACTGCACCACCTCCTCACACATTTTTTCGAGGTGGTCCGTACATTGGCCTATGGCATCGACCGTCTGCTGGCAGCTTTGGAGCGCCGTCTTAACTTTCATCGTAATATCATCTTTAAAGGAAGCCGGGAATTGCCGCATAGAGCCGAGTGTGAGGGGTGCGTTGTCATCCAGTTGAGAGAGTTTTGTTTGATTCACACGGGGAGTCCCAGACACGTCGTCGCCCCCCTGGAATTGCTTGGAGAGGGGATCCGACACAGCAGGACTTTTCAGGCTCTGGGATGCCGGAGACTGTTTGAAGAAAGCGACCGGATGGACCGGGGTCAGGTCTTTTTGGCGTTTAGGCGGCATTATCCCAGAGGGTATATCCCACCGCGGTAGTCGTTGACAAGAGAAATCGGAAGTAGGAGGATAAATAAACCTATGTCGGCTTGATATATGCGCATGGGGCAGGATCACAGCATCAGGAGTGAGGGAGAGTTCCAGACATCACATCAATGGTTACATCAGCACGGCTCGGGCGTAGGCGAGTCTTCCCGTGGCACCCAGTAGCCGAATGCAGTGAGGGGGGAATCAGCCAGATGAATATGAAGGGTTAAGGGAAGCGCCTGAAGTTTCCCAACAATAATAATGCCAGATGGTCTCCCTTAAAGGCTGCGTAATATCTACCAAAGAATGAAGGGACAAAGAGGGGTCTCATATAGAAAGGATATATAGATGTGGAGCCGTGTAGGAGTGAGGAGACTTAGGTGCAGGGCTGGTTTACCTCTGTTTTGGCTGTTTGCCAGGAAGCAAGATGGCGCCGTCAGATTCCAGTCACAGGCCTCCGGAGCTGCAGTATGATGTGCCCTCCAGAATCATTGGTGGTGTCAGCGGTAAGTATACTTGGAGCCGCGGCCGCCACGGACAGATCAAGGATCGGCGCCCGGGGCGGGCAGCAGCGGCCGCCGCGGACAGATCGAGTGGCGCAGCCGCGGTCCTGCTCTCTCGCTCCATCGGGCCTCTCAGCGGGGGTCGCGGTCAGCGCCGGGAGAGCACTCCAGTCTGGCAGGGATGAAGCCAGCAAGGACACAGCAAAGTGGGGAGACAATGTATGAACCCCCGAACCTCCGTCTCGTATGCGGCCCCGACGCGTCACTTCCAGTCTGGGCACAGCTCCACTCTAGCCCTCGGCTACTTCCAGGCAGGCAGGCCGCAACCCGCACGGGCACAGGGGGTACCCACCAGCTCCGCAACCCACCCTACCTTAATCAGCGGGGTCTCAGTGACCCAGAGGTGTGGACCAAAGGGCTGAATCAGGGGCCGAAAGGGTTTCTAGAGCATACGTAGGCAGGAGCCCAGGCTCAGCACATCTTCCTCTCTCCACAGCCAGGCCACGCCCCCAGCTTTTATATTTTTTACCTTTTGTACCATGTGCTACTTACTATTACCTGCTATTTGTGTTTGTTGCTTATATATTTTTTTTTTTAAACAATGGTTTTTTATTAAGTTTCAAATACAGAAGAGTGAAATGTACACTTAACAGACACCGTACAAAAAAGCAATGTTGAGCGTACCAAAGAGTCGAATGTATCTCAATAAATCTTGATCAAAATACCCAATTCACCAACAGTGCACAAAAAATATTAAATCAAGCATAGACATAAACACACACATAAAATAAAAACAAAAAAAGGAAAGGAAGGGGAAGAAGAAAAACAATACAGTACAGTGACACATGAGGGGAAACGTATAGACAAGAGGTAAAACAACATATATGTCCAGTGGGGCAGCATACTCAAGCATTGGTTAGTATCAGAATGTGGAGAATTTAAAATCGAGGTGTTAATGGGATCACTAGAAATTACGGAGTGACCCTGTCCCTCCCGGAATTCACTCCATTTAAACCATCTCATATGGATGGAAGAGGGTGATGAAGAGTACACACAACCTGCTGTTTTGAACAGAAAATGCTTATGGGTATTATTAAAAATAGTCTGAATGCTAGGTATTGACTGTGATTTCCACAATTGACCTATTGCCGCCTTAGTAGATATTAAGATATAGGCCAACAAAATATCTATCACAACTTGGTAAAGCATGTGGTGAGTAATGAAACAGGGTAAACACAGGGTCGAGTGGCACATCCGCTCCCAACACTTCCCGCAGAAGAGAGAATACTTCCGTCCACAGGGGCCGCAGGACCGGGCATTCCCAGAAAATATGAAAAATGGTACCTACACAACCACAATTCCTCCAGCATAGCTGGGATGTCGAGGTCCAGATACGATGAAGCCGCTGTGGAGTGAAGTACGCCCTATGGCATAGTTTATAAAACATTTCCGAATGCTGGAGACATTTAGAGATTTTAAAGCACATTAAGGAAATCGAGTCCCACTCCTCCTCTTGGAGGACCACCAAGAGGTCCTTTTCCCACTTAATCTGCGAAGGTAGCTTACCCATTTTATGCATAAAAACAATATACCGATACCATCTAGATATCCCACCTCTATGGCCGGGAGAAGACAGTCTAAAGAGTACAAGAGCAGGCAGAGGAGAGGGACTACTAGACTTGTCAATACAAGAGCAGAGCCAGTGGCGTAATTGTATAAATCATGTTTCGATATATTAAAATGAGATTGAAGTTGAGAGAAAGGGACCAAACCACCTTCAGAGAAAAGATCTTTCAATTTCATGATACCAGCTGCGATCCAGGCGTCTAAGGTGAAATTAGGGATAATAAAGGCTATGGTTTCGATTGGAAGATCAGTTGCTGGTAACGTAATTGTAGGGTCAGATGCTGCAAATGAGTGCCAGATTTTTTACGAACATCTAATCGCGTCCCCGGGACCAGGCCACTTCGGTACGCTGTGTACAGGCAACAAAAATAGATCTGTAAGATTTATTGATCCCAAGAAGGATTTTTCAATAAGTACCCATGGTCTGGGGGAATGTGCAACAAACCAATCTCGAACCTGACTAAGGAGACAGGCGGAATGATAAGCATCTAAGTTGGGATAAACCACCCCACCAAAACTCTTGGTTAGAGACAAAATGTGCCTAGCAATACGGGGTCTAGATCCCTTCCAGATAAAGTGAGAGAAAATTTTATTAGCTCTGACACTAAGAGGTTTAGGGAAATTGCGGGGGATGGCCCGGAACAGATACAGAAGTTCAGGTAACAGTACCATCTTAATTGCCTAAATACGCCCCAGCCAGGAGATTTCGTGAAGGGACCACTCCTTAATTAATTTTTCGAAGGCACTTAACAAAGGTACATAATTATAATCATAAATGTCTCGGTCTAGTGATAGATGTATACCTAGATACTTAATTGATCTCGTTTACCAAGCATATCTATATCTATCTTTAAGTAGATCCAGGGCATGCGGCGGGATATAGAGTGGGAGAGCCTCAGTTTTGGAAGTATTTAATTTGTAATATGACATTTTGGAATATGCGTCTAGTATGATATGAAGGCCGGGGAGGGAGGACTCAGGATGGGTCAAACATAGCAAAATATCTTCTGCGAAAAGGCTGACTTTATGACTCAGCCCTCCTATCTCAGGTCCTAAAACTACCGAATCAGTCCTAATAGTCTCAGCCAGGGGCTCGATAGCCAAAGCAAAAATAAGGGGTGACAAAGGGCACCCCTGTCTGGTACCATTTAGAATATTGAAACCCCCGGACAGACAACCATTAACATACACCTTTGCAGAGGGATTGGAGTACAAGGCAAAAGTAGAGTCCAAAAACCTCCCTTGCAAACCAAATTTACACAGGGCAGATCTCATACCCCCAATGAAGTCTATCAAACGCCTTCTGAGCGTCCAATGACAGAACCAAGAGGGGCGTTTTATGAAAATTACAATATTCCATGACATTGTAAACTCTCCGGGTGTTGTCCTGGCCCTGCCTGCCCGGGACAAAGCCAACCTGATCAGCAGCTATAAGGGAAGGCAAGAGGGGGCAAAGGCGATTTGCGATAAGCTTAGCAAAAAGCTTAACGTCTGTATTCAACAGAGCTATCGGACGATAGTTTTGAACTGACGTGGGAGGTTTACCCGGCTTAGGGATAGCAACAATTTGCGTTTCAAGCATCTCCCTCGGGAATCTCCCAACATCAGACGCCTCGTTATAAACTGCCAACAGCACCGGAGCTAATTCTACTTTATACGTTTTATAGAAATTAGACGGAAATCCATCAGGGCCCGGTGCTTTATCTCGCGGGAGACCATCAATAGCTGCCTCTAGTTCGGCAATAGACCAAGGGGAACTGGGGGACAGGCAGGACTCGGAGTCCAGCGCAGGGAGGGACAAGTTATTAAAAAAGACTGGATTTCAGCCTCCATAGGTTGAGGAGTAACAGGATCTGACTGCAAATTGTAAAGTTGAGACGAGACTAATACTCTGCAAAGGTGTTTGCTATATCATATGGGTCAGAGACTCTAGAGCCCGTAGAAGAATAGATATAGTGAAGTCTGGCTGTAGCACGTCGACCTCGCAATTTCCGGGCCAAAAGGTGACCTACCTTATTCCCAAATACATAGAATCTCTGGCTCAGACGAGCAATGTTGCGTTGTACTTCCTGAAGAGAAAAAGCGTTCACCTTGTCCCTAGCAGCAAGCAAAAGCTTAAAGGTAGTTCTATTTTGCGGATCAGCCTTATGTGCTAATTCTAATTTTGCAACCTCACCTTCAGCTAATATGCATTCGAAGTTTTGAGAGTGTTTTAGACGCGCTGCCGCCTTAATGGCTGATCCCCGTAATACCGCTTTAAAAGAACACCAGTAATTGAAAACCGAAGTATCTTTGGGTTTGTTAGTCTCTAGGTACAATTTTAAAGGCTGGCGTATAGCCAGAGAGGCTTCTTGATGACATAGTTGGAAATTCCCTAGCCTCCAAGGGCCTGGAGAGACTCTACAGGCTTCAGACTCCCAAACTACTTTATCCGGGGAGTGATCTGACCAGGTCATCTGCAATATGTCAATTTTCTTAATAGCCGATAGCGACCCTTTATCGGTCAAGACAAGGTCAATTCTAGAATATGAGGAGTGGACATGTGAATAAAAGGAATAATCTCTAACTGTAGGGTGTTTAGTCCGCCACGCATCGTAGAGATCATATTCCCCGAGTAGTTGGCGAAATCCATGGGTTTTATCAGAGGGATTCCTAGATCTAGCTAAGGGGTTTCTAGTGGGATGAGACCTATTCATAGAGGGGTCAACAACTAAGTTGAAATCCCCCAGTATCATTATAGCAACTTTAGCATGTTTCTGTATCAAGGAGCATAATTTCCTGCAAAATGAAAGTTGACCAGAGTTAGGAGCATAACATGAAACCAAAGTAACAGTACTATCATCAAGATGTCCAATTAACATTAAATACCAACCTTCTGGGTCTATGATTTGGGATTCTAAATTAAAAGGGGAGTCACAGGAAATAAGTATAGCAACACCAGCTTTTTTTGTGGGACCATTAGCCATATAACAGGTGGGAAAGTAATTATCATAGAATCTAGCAGGGTCTAATTTCCTAAAGTTAGTTTCCTGTATAGTCACTACATTCGCCTTCATTTTATAAAAGGAGGACAGGGCCAATTTGCGCTTCTGTGGGTAACTTAATCCCTTAACATTCAATCAAACCAAATTAACCATAACAATATAGAGGAAAAGAGGACATTCCGCTTAAACCAACAATTGTAATTAGAAGTACTGCCCCCTAAACACACCTAGACAAGAGAGAAAAGAGCACAGGGGAGACAAGACACAAAAGGGGAGCACGCGGAGAGAAAGAAAAGAGAGGGTAAAAAAGACAACACAAAAGAAGAACAGACTCCATACAGAGACAGTCATAGTAAGGTGCCAAAACATACAGCGCCTCACACAACAAAATAGAGGGGTTAGTGGCCAACCTCCCCGCAATCAAACAACCAAAAACTACAAACACTAGCACAGGGCACAGCAGGTAAATAAAATCAAAACTGCAGCAATATGCGAGGTTGAAAGAGGACACAGAGCCCTAGATCCAACAAAAAGCAAAACTGTAAATGTAACAAGGAATCGAAAGTGAAATACACAATGTAGATCGGGAGTCTGTGACTTAACTATAACCGGTATGCAAAATAGTCACTGCAAAATAGTATCTCTATAAACATTAAATAGCAAGGCAAGTGACTATAACAGCCAGCATTAAGCCAATAAAAGGCCATCCTAGGCAATGAGACTAATTCAGGAGCTAGGCCCTATTTCCCAACCGTCGACCAGTCCTGCTGAAGTCGGCGATCAGGACAGCCGGCCCATTGATCCCCAGAGATGTTCCATTTATGAAGAAGTAGCATACTGTCCTCCACAGTAGACACGGCAATAGTAGAGCCCTCTTGAGAAATTAGTAAACACGTGGGGAAGCCCCACCTATATATGATACTGGCTTTTCGAAGAGCCATGGTAACGGGCTGGAAAGAACATCTCTTGGTAAGGGTATACTGTGATAGGTCTCCAAAAAGTTGAAGTGGGCCCAAAGCTTCTACCGTGTCAGAGGAAGGTCTAGCCGCTTTAAGCAAGGATTCTTTAATATGAAAAAAATGCACTCTCATTAAGACATCTCTCGATGCCCCTTCACGAGCGTTGCAGGCTTTTGGAACTCTGTGGATACGGTCCAGTAGCAGGTCCGATGAAGTAGCAGAAGGCAACAGCTTTTTAAATATCTTGATAGTATAGTCATGTAGGCTGCTGTTAGAGACGGATTCGGGAACCCCTCTGAGCTTGAGATTATTTCAGCATGAGCGATCTTCTAAATCTGCTACTTTATCACGCAGAACTGTCACTTCACCCTCAAGGGCATCATGAGAGTCAATAAGGGTATTATGAGAGCCCACTACTTCACCCGTCTTAGTTTCCAGATGTCCAATCCTCTCGCCCAGATCATCAATAGAGCTTTGACATAACTGCAACATAACACAAAACTCAGAGGCTACATCATCCTTAAACTGGTGTAACAAAAGCTTCATTGTGCCCACCGTTAAGGCTTTGCTGTCCTCTAAATGTGGCGAGGATGGGAGGGTATGGGATGAAGATAAGGCCGTCATGGGGGAGGAAATTGTGGGCAATGGGCCCGATTCAATGGCAGGGGCCCCATTCCCATGAGACATATTACGATACAGAGAAGGCTTAAAAAAAGCGACTTGAGAAACTGATTTTGAGGCTTTATGCTTCTTCTGAGGCATAATGGATCACCGTCAAGAAAAAAGTAAATATAACACTAGTAGAAATGGAGAATTCCGTGAGAGCCTCAGAACGCTAGGTATCCTCTATGCCACGTGTGCAAATGTGTCGGTTAAGATGATTGCGGGGAGTTACGGAGAAAAGACATCGTTAATTGTGATTACATACTGTCAAAGAGACAGCGTAGACAGCTATTGGAAGCGGATGGCATCCATGCATCCACATGGAGGGCTCATTAGAACGGTGAGGAAACAGCAGCGGGATCAGGGGACTCAGACCGCAGAGCTGATCAGGGAGAGGGTCTCAGCCTAGTATATTATGGTACAGAGGGCAGGTGTAAAGGATATGCATGCAATGACTTCAGCAGGCTGCCATGTAAAGACACTGACACAGAGTAGGCTAGTGGAGCCGTGTGGTGATAATGTAAAATGGCCGACGCCAGGGATACATACAGGAGAAAGCAAAATTCACCTGACAGTCCAGGATATACAAAAAAGAGTTTCACCTGCAGCCAGTGGCGTTAGGGGGTCATGGGCGATTCACGCAATACCGGAAGTTCGGGTCTTTACTTCCGGTATTGCGAGCGCTGGCGAGAAAGAATCCGGACTTGGATTTGAAACGCGTTGGAGAAAAAGAAGCAACCATCAAGGACACTGACTCCTACTGTGCGGCCAGGGGGAGGAGGACGTGAGAAGGGAGCTACAGCCTAACAGGCAGGAAAGGCCAGCCTGCCCACTAGCCTAACTGCTGCCACAAACATCAGGAACCTCCAGTCACGCCTGCACCAGAATAATAGGGTAAGCCAGGGATAGCTATACCCCAATAGACTGTGCCCTCCCAATCAAGTGTCCAAAAGCTCCAAAACTATTCCCAAAGGAGCTGTAAACATTGCACTTTACCCCTTACCCCATCCCTCCTTCTAATTCTATTTTATTTTTATTTTTATTTTATTTTTACGTTATTACTTTATACCTATTATTATTTTTTTCTTTTTTCTTTTTTTCTTTCCTTTTTTCTCACTCAATTTTTTCTTCATATTTTATTCACTTTTACAATTTTCTTATTTTTACCTTCATTAAGCAACTTCACAGAACACTATACACTAGCACACACAAGCGCTCGGTCTATCAAAAATTCCAACAATCACCAACTAACAACCTGAGCAGCTTTTTTCCTTCACAGCGCAGCAAACTATATTTAACTTAGTCTGAATTGTCTACCCAAGAGGTAATATCTCAAGGTATCTAGTGCCCACTTAATGGCCAAAGCCTCCTTTTCCACAATGGCATACCTTTTTTCATGCTCATTGAGTTTCCTACTCAAATAAATGATAGGGTGTTCGTCCCCATCTCTGGTTTGGGACAACACAGCCCCTATCCCTACCTCTGAGGCATCTGTCTGTACCACAAATTCTTTTGAAAAATCTGGTGTTATCAATACCGGTTGTGAACACAAAGCCACTTTTGACGCTTGGAACGCTTTTTCTGCATCAGGGTTCCATTTCACCATATTTGACTGCTTCCCTTTGGTAAGGTCTGACAACGGCACCGCTGTGGCCGCAAAATTGGGAATAAACCGTCTATAGTACCCAGTTATTCCCAAAAAAGCCCTTACCTGTTTTTTATTCACTGGACGAGGCCAGTTTTGAATAGCATCAATTTTATTCAATTGGGGCCTAATCAGACCTCTGCCTATGGTGAAGCCCAAGTATTTGACCTCCTCCATTGCGAGGCAGCACTTCTTTGGGTTAGCAGTTAACCCTGCCTCTCTGATTGAGTCCAGTACTGCTTGTACTTTAACCAAATGGGACCCCCAGTCTGTACTGTGAATTACCACATCATCCAAATAGGCAGCTGCATATTTTCTGTGGGGCCTCAAAATTTTATCCATCGCCCGTTGAAAGGTTGCTGGAGCCCAATGCAACCCAAAGGGTAACATCTTATACTGGTACACAGCCCCTCCGGAACCGAAAAGGCTGTTTTTTCTTGTGCGCTATCAGATAAAGGTATTTGCCAGTAACCTTTGGTCAGGTCCAACGTGGTGAGAAACCTGGCTGTTTCCAGCCTTTCTATAAGCTCATCCACACGGGGCATGGGGTATGCGTCAAACTTGGACACCTCATTTAACTTACGAAAGTCATTACAGAAGCGTAAGCTACCATCGGGCTTCGGGATGAGAACTATGGGACTGGACCACTCACTGTTAGATTCCTCTATGACTCCAAGTTCTAACATGGTTTTAACTTCTTTAGAAACAGCTTCTCGCTGAGCTTCAGGAATCCTATATGGCTTTAAATGACCCCTGGTTCTGTGACAATGTCATGTTTTATTATGGTCGTTCGGCCAGGGAGCTCTGAAAATATCTCCCTATTTTGGATGAGAAATTCTTTAACCTGATTGTTCTGATCAGCTGATAATGTCTCTGACACCTTTACTGCGGGAAGCAACCAAGGTGAAGACACCGAAGGGCAAGGCTCCGCTGACAGAGACAACCTATCTTTCCAGGGTTTGATTAAGCTAACATGGTAGATTTGTTCGGGTTTTCTCTTTCCCGGCTGGTATACTTTGTAATTAACCTCATTCACTTTTTCCCTAATCTCAAATGGACCCTGCCATTTAGCTAGGAATTTGCTTTCCACAGTGGGTACCAAAACAAGAACTCTATCTCCAGGAGCAAATTCCCGTATCTTGGCACTCCGGTTATAGACCCTCTGTTGAGCACTTTGGGCCTGTTCCATGTGCTCTCTGACAATAGGTACCACGGCTGCAATCCTATCCTGCATTTGTGTTACATGTTCAATAACGCTTCCATAAGGAGTGGGCTGTCCTTCCCACGTCTCTTTGGCAATGTCCAACAGCCCTCTGGGGTGTCTACCATACAACAAATCAAATGGAGAAAACCCCGTAGAGGACTGAGGAACTTCTCTGATGGCCATTAACAAGTAGGGCAACAAACAATCCCAGTTTTTCCCATCTCTCTCAACAACCTTTTTTAACATACTTTTTAATGTTTTATTAAACCTTTCCACCAACCAGTCAGTTTGGGGGTGGTAGATGGACGTCCTGAAGTGAGTGACCTTAAATAATTTGCGCAATTCTTTCATGATCCTTGACATAAATGGAGTACCTTGGTCAGTCAAAATTTCTTCTGGTATTCCCACTCTACTAAAAACCTGCAGCAGCTCCCTAGCTATCGCCTTGGTTGTGATAGTGCGTAAAGGGACAGCCTCAGGATATCGAGTGGCATAGTCCATAATTACCAGGATATACTGATGGCCCCGAGCAGACTTTAACAAGGGCCCCACGAGATCCATGGCTATTCTGTCAAACGGGATCTCTATAATAGGCATGGGAACTAGTGGGCTCCTGAAATGGGGTCTAGGGGCATGATACTGGCATTCAGGACAGGAAGAACAATATTCAGACACTTCTTTATAAACCCCTGGCCAAAAGAACCTTTGTAAAACTCTTTCAGTGGTTTATTCTGCCCCTAAATGTCCTGCGGTAACGTGACTATGAGCTAAATCTAGTACCGTTCTCTGATAAGGCTGGGGAACTACCAGCTGTTCCACCACATCCTCACCCCTTTTGACAATGTGGTACAAGAGCTCATTACAGATGGCTATGTGGGGATACGTAACCCTGTCACCTGGTACCACAGGTTCCCCAATAACAACCTTAACATTTTCTCTAGCCTTTATTAAGGTAGGATCCTTTAACTGGTCAGACGCAAGCAGATCCTTCTTTACCTCCAGGTCAGGCACGCTTTCAGTCCTAACTATTATGTCCCTGTTCCCAGCAAGAGGGTCCTCACTGGACTCTCCATCTGTCACTTCCCCAGCCAAACTAGCAAAAGGCAAAGGGTCAGAAAGTTTCCGAAGACACACGTACATCCATAAAATCACCGGTATTATCAACTGGCTCTTTACTTCTCACATCTGTTGATAACCGTGATTCCCACAGTTTCCAAAAATGAGGAAAATCCCTCCCTATTATGGCCTCATGCACCAAGGTGGGGACCAGTCCTACTTTAACAATTGCTGACCCACAACAAGTTTCTATAGTCACTTCAGCAGTGACATAATGTTGGGTATCCCCATGTATGCAAGTTACCCCAATAGGTATTTGCTGGACCTTTAAGGGGTTCACTAACCCAGCTTTCACGAGGGTAACTAAACTTCCTGAATCTAGCAAGCCCTCTACCCGGTTACCCTCTAAGAACACATCACACATTTGTTTTTCCAGCTCAGGTGAAGGTACCACAGTACAGGCTAACCTAGCAAAGAAAGACATTCTGTGACATTCAAAGGCAGCATCACATTGCATGGCTTCTTGCATGACTGGGCAATTGGCAATAACATGACCTGGCATACCACACCTAAAACATTTAACCACACGATTATCAACCCGTTTGGGCAGCATAGACCGTTCTAGCCCCATTGGCCTGTCTCCAGGGCCAGTGTTTACAGTCTCTCCAGCCTTGCGTTCTCTTATCCGCCCAGCAACATTTTCCCAAGGAACAGTCTTACCAGTCTTTACTGAAGGGCGCTGTCGAGGATCTATGGGTTTCTAGGTGGTCATCAGTAGTTCCTCTGCTGCCAAATACCTCTCTACCATGTCCACTAATTGGTCAGCAGTACCCGGGTTTCCATGGCTCACCCACTTGCGCAGGACCATGGGCAAAGATCTCAAGTAGCGGCCCATGACGACTCTTTCAACCATCTGGGGACCAGTTAATGTCTCTGGCTTTAACCATTTTTTTGTTAGCTGAATAAGGTCGTGCATCTGGGAGCGAGGAGGCTTCTCCATGGCGTACACCCAACGGTGCACCCGTTGTGCTCGTACTGACAGCGTGACTCCCAGGTGGGTCAGGATCTCAGTCTTTAGTTTATCATAGTCCCGAGCCTCAGCAGGGCTTAAATCAAAGTACGCTTTTTGGGGCTCACCTGACAGAAAAGGTGCCAGCAGACTGGCCCACTGGGCTTTCGGACAGTTCTCATGCTCGGCAGTCCTTTCAAACGTGGTCAGGTAGGCCTCCACATCATCAGCCTCTGTCATTTTCTGCAGGAAGTGACTGGCCCGTATAGTACTAGAGCTGGTCGGAGCACTGACGGCCACATCTCCAATCCGGGCTGCAAGGCTCTGCACCACTTCTGTTAAGGCCTCTCTATCCAGACGCTGTTGCCTGTAAAGTTCATCAATAGCCACCTGCTGCTGTCTCCTATTTTCCTCCATTGCCACCTGCTGCTGTCTGTTGGCCTCCTGCTGAGCTGCTGTAGCTTGCAGCAAGGCTTTAAGCAGTTCCTCCATGTCGAAAGATTTTCCAGGCGGCTTTGTAGCTGCTTTCACCCAGGACATATATTAAATCCTCAGGAGTGAGTCTCAGCAACTTCACGCCGGGCTGTATCTGCATAAACCACCGTTTTCTGCAGGCCTCACAAAGCTGCTGCTTTCACTTATGCGCAGAACGGCATGCTCGCATTTTCCACCAAGTTGTAACGCTGTAAGGGTACAAGGTGCCGTTTCCTGGGGTAAATGGCAGCACGCAGCTGAGGAACCACACAAGTCCAGTTTCTGGTACAACTGGCCCCAGCCAGTTTTATTATACAGAAAATAAAACAAACACCAAAAGAAAATACCTTGCCTGTCCGGCACTAACTAAACACAAGATGTTCCTAACTATCACTAAACAAAAACACAGAGTTCTCCAGTAAACACTGTATAGCTCACTTGTATCAGGAAGCGTGTTTCTCTCACAGAGATCCTGCAGTCTTCCCAGGCAGTCTGCACACATTAATCAGGCTAGAAGCCCTATAAGACTCTTGCACAGCTGAAAGCCCTGATTAGCCCTCTGTGAGGCCAAAGATCCGAACTGGGCCCAATGTCTGGAACTCGCCCTACCTCTCTCTCAGGGCCCTTATCCAGCTTTTCCAGCAAACTGAAAAGGTTCTATCAAAACAAAAGCATTTTCCTAGAAGTTTTCATTTTCTAAAACATGTAAGACAAGAATCTGGGACAAACATACCTGCCCTCAAACACTATCCCAGTGTTCTTGTCACAATATGTATATATATATATATATATATATATGTATATACTGTATACGTACATAGTTACAGTGTCAGGGGAACAGGTACCATCTATTTTACTAGATGGTAGTTTGCAGCAGCTGAGAGATCACACAAGTCATTTTGGTGCAACTGGACTCAGACAGTTGTATTGTGCAGAAAAATAGAAATAAATACCTTGCTGGACGGGCGCTAACTGTACACAATTCCTCACTCAAAAAAAACACCACAAGAAGTTTTTACCAAGCACAGCTCACTGGATTTCAATAGCAGGTATCTCTCACAGACTCCATACCCTTCCCAAGCAGTGTGAGAGACTAATAATCCTGGCTGACACATCCATACAGTTGAAAGCCCTAATTAGCCTTCTGATAATGGCCAAAAGACCCGTTCTGGGTCTAAATAGATGTAGAACCCTCCCTCTCTTCTTCTATCCAACCCCAGGAACCCTTTCCAGCTTATAGTAAACGCCAAAAATCTCTCAGCAGAGACAATACAATACTCCTGGGGTTTTAAAACACACAGGTAAGGAACATGGGGGGTAATTCCAAGTTGATCGCAGCAGGATTTTTGATAGCAATTGGGCAAAACCATGTGCACTGCAGGGGAGGCAGATATAACATGTGCAGAAAGAGTTAGATTTGGGTGGGTTATTTTATTTCTGTGCAGGGTAAATACTGGCTGCTTTATTTTTTACACTGCAATTTAGATTGCAGACTGAACTCACCACACCCAAATCTAACTCTCTCTGCACATGTTATATCTGCCTCCCCTGCAGTGCACATGGTTTTGCCCAATTGCTAACAAAAATCCTGCTGCGATCAACTTGGAATTACCCCCCTGGGGCAAATATACTGTACCTCCACCACTATCCCAGTGATCTTGTCACAATACACATATATATATATATATATATATATATACACACACACACACACACACACACACACACACACACACACACACACACACACAGTAATTATCATGCACCCCTTCTAAGCGGATTTATTTAAACCTGTGTCAGCTGCTTCCTTGGTGGTAATTTAGAAACTGTGTTGGTGACTGTCTCACCTTTAAAAGCCATAAGTCAGTTGACAGGTGAACTTTAACCCTGGAAGCATACTTTCAATTTGACTCTGATGTGATAGCAGTGGCCAGGTTTTCAAAAGTCTAGGTGATAGTGAACCTGCTAAGGTGAGTGCTGGACCGAAGTCCAGTCCAGAACTCATTACCGCTACACACACCGGTGCCCACTTTCAGCCGCAGCACTGGTCCCAGCGCAAGGAGCAAGGAGGAAGAAATTTGGATGCCCATCTACCACACAAGTGTGAGGGGTAAGTATTTACACTCTTGGCTCCTCTGCCCGGCACCATTTAACAGCATCCAAGGCAGGCTGTCTACATCTGAGTGCCCTCGCTGCTGCAATTATATTGTGGCTTTTCTGTTTGTACTTTTCTTTTTTTAAAGAACAGTCTATTGAAAAAGATGTTTTATAATACAGCATTGACATTTCAGCAAGAATGCAATATAAAAAGTAACAAAGCAAAGACTATATAAAGTAGAGGGGACAGAGGGGCAGAAGTGGGGGAAGGGGGGTAGGGTGTGCAACGATACTCCGATGGAGAGCAGAGAAGATTGTTTATAGGCATAATCTCATACACCAAGAGAAATACATTTTCTTTGTGGCACCAGTATCAGGAAACAACACCTCAACAGACCTCAAACACAAAGGAAAGACAAAACAGAAAGACTCACATAACCTTATTTCATTACAAACCGCAAGTGAGAGGGGGAGGAGCGTCATGAAAACGTAGCCACGCTGCCCATGTTTTAGAGAAAGTGGAAGATCTACTCTCCACTATGCTAGACAAAAATTCCATCTGATATGTGTTCCATATGGTCATTGTAATAGAAGCCATGGACGGAATAGAAGCAGATTTCCAGTGGAAAGCAATCTTGCACTTCACCGCACTAGCAATGTGCCAGATTAGCCTCTGATCTGCTTTCTCCAAACCCTGGATCTCCCGCGGGAGTAGAAAAAAGGAGGGAGTAAAGGGGACCCTAGTTTTTGTGATGTTAAAGATCAGCCTATTGACAGCTAGCCATAGCGGAGACATTTTTGGGCATTCCCAAAATATGTCGAGCAGGGTGCCCTCCATCCCACAACCCCTCCAACAGAGGCCCGAAGTGCTCGGGAATATATGCTTCAGGCGAGAAGGGACCAGATACCATTGCGCGTAAATTTTAAATGAGTTTTCTCTATGTCTCACTGCAGTAGAGGAGGCTATCATACCTCGTCTAATTTGGATCCATGTGTCAGGACCTAGTTGTTCCCGGAAATCTGTTTCCCATGCAACCTCATGATTGGCCAAAGGGGGTTGTTTATGCTTAAGCATCATGTGATATAATGTAGAGATAAGACCCTTAAACGGCGGTCGACGTAGACAGAGTCTCTCCAGCGCTGACCCAGACCACACTCCAACTCTCTGAGACCAGGCAGAGTGAAAGCTACGCAGCTGCAAATATTGGAAAAAACATTGGTGCGGTAAGTTGAATTTGTCCTGTAGGACAGCAAAAGCTGGGAATCCCCGTAAGGGGCCAATATCATTAAGAAACAGCAAGTTATGAGACTTCCAGCTTCTAAAATTATGTTGGCCCCCACCCTCAGGGAATGCGGGGTTGTCCCAAAGGGGGTATAGCGTAGGAGGGTAGAAGATCAACGAATAAGTCTTACATAGCCTATCCCATAGAGTGAGAGTTAAGGCAATAGATAGGAAACGGGACAAAGTGGAGGGCCGCTGAGCTCGGGGGATCCAGAGCAAGGTGGAGACTGAGGTCAACTGTGTTAGTGCGGATTCAAGCTGAACCCAGCGTCTAGTGGAGCCATCGACATGCCATTGTGTGGCCTGTGACAGATGAGCTGCATAGTAAAAAAGCTTCAAATTTGGGACACCCAGACCTCCCTCCTTGGCTCCACTAAACAGAGTTTTAAGTTGAACCCTAGGTCTCTTGCCAGCCCACAGGAACAAAGACAGCTTTTTCTGTAGATTTATAAAGACGTGTGAGGATATTGTAACTGGTAGGGCTTGAAAGAGATACAGCAACCGGGGCAAAATATTAATTTTTAAAGTGTTCGCTCTGCCTGTCCAAGAGATAAACTGACCCGACCACTTTGTGAGGTCTGCCGAAATCGAATTGATAAGCCTAGGATAATTGGAGCAAAAAAGTTGGGAGTGCTTTTTAGTCAGGTAAATCCCCAGGTACTTCATATGTAGATGTTTCCATTTGAAGGAGAAGCTCGAGGCCAAGGATTGTCCAAGCGGGTTGGAAAGGTAGCAGTCTAAAACCTCCGATTTCGAGTTGTTAATTTTGAAGTTAGAGATATCACCAAAATCCTGTAAAATCTGGAACAAATTGGGGAGGGAGATGAGTGGATTAGAGATAGTGAGGAGGATATCATCCGCATATAAGGAAATTTTGTATTCATCTGGTCCAACAGTGATACCTGAGACGTCTGGGCTACCACGTATTTTGGAGGCTAGGGGTTCTACCATGAGGGCAAAAATAAGGGGGGATAGGGGGCATCCTTGCCTAGTACCATTATGTATCTTGAAAGGCTGAGAAGCGCAACCATTAACTAGTACACGGGCCGTGGGAGAGTTATATAGTGAATTAATTCCCACTAGAAAATTATCCTTGAAACCAAATTGGGCCAGAGTCCTATTCATGTATAACCAGGAGATACAGCCTTTTCCGGGTCCAAACCCATGACCAAAGAGGGAGTTTTAGAGATATTAATAAATTGGATAGTATCAACCGCTCTTCTAATATTGTCATAGGCTTGTCTACCCGGCATGAATCCCACCTGATCCGGATGGACCAGATAGATGAGATATCACCCCAGCGAGGCGGTTAAAATCTGAGTTTAACAATGAAATGGGCCTACAGTTACTGCAACTTGTAGGGTCTCGATCGGGATTTGGGATAACGACTATCTCTGCCGTAGTAGTGGTGCTATCAAAAGAAGATCCCGTTAAAATATAATTGAAAAAGTCTTTCAGGAAGGATGTAAGGGACAATTTGAATTTCTTGGCCATCTCATTATTTTGGCGGCCTTCGCAGAGAGAATCTGATGTAACTGACCTTTAAGAGCTAAGAGCTTGCTATAGATTGAACGTTTAGGGTTCTGCTGATGTTTGCGCGTATGAAATTCAATCTGGCGTTCCAGACTCTCAATGGCTTGTGTATCTTTCAGTTTCTGTGCTTTTGCCAGGGATATAAAATGTCCTCGAATAGAAGCTTTGTGAGCTTCCCAGATTATAGCAAGAGAAACATCCTGAGTAGCGTTAAATTCAAAGAATTCATCTAGTGATTTCCTCGTCTGCTCCACAAATTCCTGTTTCAGGAGGAGGGAGGAGTTCAATCTCCACCGGAAAAAGGAAGGTGAGGGCTGCACAGAGGAAATCAACAGCGAGTCCGCCAGATGATCGGACCATGTAACTGGAGTGACCCAGGCCTTAGACAATCCTTGGGTGAAGTTACCATCAATTAGGAAAAGATCAAGTCTAGAATGGACTCTGTGGGGAACTGAATAATGAGTATAAGTACGCTCGGAAAGGGTACAAAACTCTCCAGCAATCAAATAGACCGTGTGAGGAAATGGTGGCAGCTAATCGTTTGGATTCTCTAATTGTGGCAGGGCTCGGTTTCTTAGAGTTGGAGCGGTCCCACTGCAGATCCGGAACTGCATTATAGTCGCCTCCCACTATCACCCGACCCTTGGAAAGTTTTGTCAACCATGGAAAAAAGTCTTTGTGAAAGGCACCATGCTCCAAATTTGGGGCGTAGACCGAGGCCACCGTCAGATATGACTGTCCCAGATTCAATACTAGAATATTGAAACGTCCCTTTGGGTCTGAGAAAGATTGATCTATTGTGCAAGTGAGCCTATGGTGTAGCAGGATTGCTGTACCTTTTTGCTTTCTATCCGCAGAGGAGTAGAAAGCCTGGGGATACGCTCGAGAGGACAAGGATGGATGCACAGTCTTGAAGTGTGTCTCCTGCAAGAGGACTATGTCAGCCTTTTGTTTCTTAAAAAATGGTATTGCCATAGTCCTCTTGCGAGGAGAGTTTAAGCCGTTAACATTTAACGTTAAGATACTCAAACTCATGGTGGATACCAATAGAATGAAAGATAGACAATATGCCTAAGAAGTCTAAGTCAGGAGTGAAAACGCACAGGGAGAGAAAAGGAAAGTGTACCTAACGTAAAGCTAGGGAAAACAAAAAAGGTTGGTCTATAGACCAACAGTAAGACAAAGTAAGGTCGGAGTCTCAAGGACTCGACAGACATCACAGTTGGAAGGCTCCATTTAGGGAGATAGGGCCCACTGCGATGTGGGGGGTAGGCTAGCAGCATAACAGAAAAGATGAACATTATAAGTAAACCAGCTTGCAAGCTGGTAACGCAACTAGACATTACAGGAGTAAGTAAATACGGGCGGGGCTGGGTAGACCCCTACAGCTTATGTGGATCCATAGATAATTAAATCATATACTATGAGAAGGCATTATGAAGCAAAGGAATAATGGATCTGAGTCCGTAAGTAGACACTCAATGCAATAAGAACCGTGAAACCTAATTCTTCTAAATATAACGCTTAAAAACAGAGTCATATATACCACACCAACATGTAAGATTAGAGGATAGCTCTATTCTGAAAACTTAGCGGGTCATATACTTAATAATATGGATTGCAGCATATCGTAACAATATTAGAACTCAGCCGGAGGCTGTAACTGCCTTGATAACAGGAATCAAAATACAATAACCATCAGAAAAATAGAATGCGGAGGGTGTACGCATTTCTAGAACCTAAAGGAAAGAAGGTTAAGCAAGTGAAGAGAAACAGTTCAACATTAACTGTTTGTACTTTTCATGCTCTAAACTTGCCCAGTTGGCAATCACACTGTTTAATTACCTGGAACCCTTGGAAATCTTATATGGGTAAAAAATGTTAAACATGTTTATACTACTGCTCATATTTATTGTTTAAAATATTATACTGTTTTAATGTGAATTAATTCTTTATACATACTTGGGAGCTAAACTACGATTGTTTTTTTTTTTGTATAATAAAAACTCTTGATTTTTTTTTAAATGTTTTTTATTGGAGTTTTAACATTTTAATTACAACAACAATAGACATTACAATTGTAATATCAAATAGGTATATGACAGTACAGAATATCAAGAAACAGAATTTTGTTACCAAGAATATAGAAGTCGCGAAAACATTTTCAGTAATTAGTGTGATAATTACGTACAGTTGAGAGATAATGACCAGTCAAAGGGAGAAAATAAAGATAAACTTACATTGTCTCTGAACAACGAGTGTCCTTTGCTTTTCCTTTTAAACATTATAACTTGAGATATACAGTACTTATACCAGAACAATTACAGAAGAGGTTGATAAATCAACATAGAAAGTGAAATATACCATTGTGCTTTGTTACAACTATCATCCAGACCAGTATGTACATTTGCTTAATGTGTTATAATGATAAAACAAGTACAGTAGAAATTACAAATAATCATTTACATAACACTTTATGCAGTAAGATATAAAAGGCACCATATACCATATAATTGAGGTAACCAGGTTAGACACAGTTACATATGTAAACTTAATAGATTAAAGTTTGTAATGGATAGATCTGAGTCAAAAGCCATATTTGTGTCCAAAAACATTAGCCGTAAGTGTCAATCATGGATGAAAAAAATGGTCTGAGGAAAATCACAGAGATTCCATGGGAAAAAGAAACAGCCAGCCAAATACGACTATGTAGACAAGTCACTTCAGACATCAACCCTCACCCTGTTTAGGAATGATAAAGGGACAATTTGGAAAAACAGGGAGGCTAGTTTTAATTAGTCTCAGGAAGTTCTCAAATACCCAAGTTGGCCCCTGAAATGCTCCAATCGCTTTAGTCGTGCCAATATTTGTAACTGTAAAATAAAGATCAGGGGCAATCAAATTGGTGAAAGGTACATTTGTAAGCGCAGACACATGACCCAAAAACGACGATTTGGTTAAATTAAACTCCCCAGACCACACACGTACATCAAATGGAGTAACTTTAGGACAAAGCTCAGGAGTAGTCAAATTGGCCAAAGCACTGGGTATAAAAGTAATTTCTTGAAAAGTTTTGTGAATATCATTCAACATTGGAAATGGTACACTATCACTATCACTAGAAGCATGTGGGGAACTAGAAACAGGTAAGACATTAAGATGTGATAGTACAGCTTGTAAAGACGTCAAGATATCGTCTAGTTTCCTGTTCAACAGAGACATTGCAGCTAACGTCGTAAAAATAGAGTGATCCAGAGAGAAAAGCAGTTATAAACAGTAACCTTACATACACTGTTAGTAGTTTGTCCTGTGGCTGGAGGCAGGCTATCTGGAAAGTACTGGTCTGAAGTATAGAGAGTAAGTTAAGGTATAGGGTAGAAATACAGAAAAGAAAGGAAGGGAGTTGGGAATAGGTAGGAACAGACACCAGGTAGGAAAGAGGGTGCAATTAGTACCAGAATAACCAACACTCAGCAGGGGATGAGTCTGCTTCCACCGCATCGAGTCGTCCAGGTAGGGATAGGAAAGGATAGGAAAGTCGTTATCCCTCCTGAAGGGGAATGTCCACGTTGAGATGAAGCCCGGAAGGGGGGGGGGGAGGGGGGGGGGATTCCGACCAAGCCCCAGAGATCACCAATAGGGCAATCTCTGCGTCCGGCACAGTCAGCAGAGATATCCGCTGGTCTTCTCTGTCCAGAGTGCCCGTGCAGGGAGAAGCAGCTTCCGCACAGCGTCAGTCCTAGGCAAATACAGTGGTGAAGAGCAGGAGAGGGTCCGCACCACACTTCCAGTGGGAGAGATCAGACGAGGTTAGTTCCGTCAGCGCTGCCGGGTTCGCCGCCACACTTCACAGTAGAAGGAGCAGTTACAGCAGGTGCGACTCCTGATCCCTCCAGTTGAACAACACCTGCAGAAATTATTCAGTAGGGTGAAACGCCACAGTCAGCACAGCCCGGGCTACAGGACTAGAGCGCAGTTCCAGCAGTAATGTGCCTTAAACCAGCCAGGTCACTAGTCGCTCCCGCTGACACGAATTCACCTCACCAGTGTGCCGAAGAACCAGCAAAGTCCGTTTTATAAGGCCCTGTTAGTGTGTAGGCTCTGTTAGAGTAGAGGAAGAGCCTAAGACCACGCCATCCAGCATGGCGATCATAGACGCCTCACAGCAAAGGCTGAAATCCGGGGAATAAGAAGTGCTACTCTCAGTTCAGACAGCTTGTCCAAATCCCAGTACCTCCAGGATTACCTTTAGCTGAGAGTATCCCAAAAATAATCAGTTTGGAGGTTGGATGGAGGTAGATTGTAGATATCGAGATAGAGCTGTTGAAAAAAGCGTCCATACGCGATGCTCCGCCCCCGGAAGTCCAAAACTCTTGATTTTAATGTTGATTGTTATATATATTATTAAGCGCCACCTAGAGTGTCAAACATCAGGCAGACAAACAAAAATTCAGAAAAAAAACAATTTTTTTGTCTCCATAGTTCATACACAGTCCCAAAGAGGGAAAAAATAAAAATAAAATTCTATGTACAGACATAACTTTATTATAAGTATAGATGATACATATTTTCCACGCGCTTTACGGAAAATATTTGGTGAGCTACGTAAGTCCCTGCCCCAGTGGAGTTTATAATATTCCCAACCACTCGTACATACACACACATACACACTAGAGTTAATTTTTGTTCGGAGCCAAATAACTTAGCAGTATATTTTTAGGATTGTGGGATGAAACCAGAGTAAAACCACACAAGCATGGGGAGGATATACAAACTCCACATAGTAGGGGCCATTTTGGGAACTAAAATCCAATGCTAACCATTACATCAACCATTCCATAAAACAAGGTACAGCACTAACAATACACACTCTTTTCAAATCTCTCTTTTCATATCTTTCATATGTTATTTAAATTCTCTCAATTTTGCGTGCTCCGCAAAGCACCATGTGGGTTATTCAGAGTTGTTAGCAAACCAAAAAGACACACTAATGGACAAAACCATGCTGCACTGTCGGTGGGGCAGATGTAAGACGTGCAAAGAGATTTATATATGGGTGGGGTGCGTTCAAACTGAAATCTAAATTGCAATGTAAAAATAAAGTAAGCAGTATTTACCCTGCACAGAAACAATATAACCCACCCAAATCTAACTCTCTCTGCACATGTTACATCTGCCCCACATGCAGTGCAACATGGTTTTGCCCAATTGCTAACTTTTTTTTGTTTGTTTGCTAACAACTCTGAATAACCCCCAATGTTCCTATTTCCTCTTATTGCTGGGTGCAAACTTCTTCTGCCACAATGTCTTCTTGCCCCATCTCTTTATGCTTGGAGTGAGATCCAGGTGCACATGTACATTTTTATTCCAAGTAGCAGTTTTCATGCCAACATGAAAAGACGCTTTGAAGTACTGAAGAGTGATTTTCCCTAGCTGTATTTCTATTGCATTAAAAGGTTTTAGGACTGATGTACAGTTTGATGTAACAGTATGTGTGTGTGTATAAATATGCATTAACATACTGCTAAACAAATCTTACACTTACACCTACATCCTATTCAGATTAACCAGACCACAGGAAGTTCATAATTAGTAGGTGCTCAACCCCTTGTGCAAAGTACGCACTGATAATGTTGAGTGCATCTTGATTCCTCACACTAATACTTTATAATTATTAGTGGGCCTGAATTCAGAGTTGTTCGCAGTAGCAAATTTGTTAGAAGTTGGGCAAAACCATGTGCACTGCAGGTATGGGAGCAGATATAACATTTGCAGAGAGAGTTAGATTTGGATGGGTTCAGAGGCGGAACTACCGCCAGTGCAACCAGTGCGTTGCACTGGGGCCCGCCACCATCCAGGGGCCCAAAGCATGTAATGAGTCAAACTGACTCATTACATGCTGCTGTGTGCTGCGGGCAACCGCCGCCCAAAGTACACAGCCGCCCACAGCACACAGGACAGGAGAGGAGCGCAGCTGTCACAGGGGGAAGGAGGAGGAGGGAGGTGGAGGATCCTCCACCTCCCTCCTCTTCCTTCTCTCCTGCCCGGGAATCGGGATCTCTGCCAGAAGCTGCACCGAGGAGCCTGAGCCAGCGGAGACAGTAAGTATAATTCATTCTTTCTTTCTTTCTTTCTTTCTTTCTTTCTTTCTTTCTTTCTTTCTTTCTTTCTTTCTTCTGTCTGCCGTAATGTGTAAAAAAGGGGACGCAGTCTGCCGTAATGTGTAAAATGGGGGAATCTGCCTGCCGTAATGTGTAAAAAGGGCACGCTGTCTGCCGTAATATGTTAAAATGGGACGCTGTCTGCCGTAATGTGTAAAAAGGGGAATCTGTCCGCCGTAAGGTGTAAAAGGGTCTCTACCTGGTGTAGTGGCGCTACTGTGCGGCATAATTTGAATAATGGAGACTACTGTGCACCGTTATATGACTTGGTATTATTTTGTGGCCACACCCCTACCCCACAAAGCCACGCCCCTATGTATTTTTGCGCGCGCCTACGGCACGCACTGCCCCTGTTTTGCATGCAGAGGTGGGGCTCCGATGCCGTTTCTTGCACACAGTGCTAAAATGTCTAGTTACGGCACTGTTGCTAAGTATCCATTTCTCTGGCCCTGAGCAGGTCCCCCTCACCAGATCCTCTCCAGGGGTGAGGGGGGGACTTGGATGGGATGGGGGGGGGGGGGGCAAAGCATTTTGTTGCACCTGGGCCCACCGCTCGCTAGTTCCGCCACTGCATGGGTTATATTGTTTCTGTGCAGAGTAAATACTGGCTGCTTTATTTTTACACTGCAATTTAGATTTCAGTTTTAACACACCACACCCAAATCTTATGGTGTGTACACACGGCGAGATCCTTGCTATGCCTGATATACACTGTGCGATTTCCCCTGAACTCCCTGAAGCCCAGCACCACCGATTTTTACTAACTTTTCTTGAGATATGGACTATGGCCCTCATTCCGAGTTGATCGCTAGCTGCTGTTGGCCCTCATTCCGAGTTGATCGATTGCTGCCATTGTTCGCAGCACAGCGATCAGGCTAAAAATCGGCATTTCTGCGCATGCGTACGAGCCGCAGTACGCACGCGCAAAGTACTTTCACACAAAACTATGCAGTTTTACACAAGGTCTAGCGACGCTTTTCTGTCGCTATGTTGATCGGTGAGTGATTGACAGGAAGTGGGTGTTTCTGGGTGGTAACTGGCCGTTTTCAGGGAGTGTGCTAAAAAACGCAGGCGTGACAGGTAAAAACGCAGGAGTGGCTGGGGAAACGGGGGAGTGGCTGGCCGAACGCAGGGCGTGTTTGTGACGTCAAAACAGGAACTAAACTGTCTGCAGTGATCGCAAGGTAGGAGTAGGTTTGGAGCTGCTCAGAAACTGCATGAATATTTTTTCGAGCAGTTCTGTTAACCTTTCGGTCGCACTTCTGCTAAGCTAAGATACACTCCCAGAGGGCGGCGGCCTAGCGTTTGCACTGCTGCTAAAAGCAGCTAGCGAGCGATCAACTCGGAATGAGGGCCGTTGTTCGCAGCACAGCGATCAGGCTAAAAATCAGCATTTCTGCGCATGCATACGGGCCGCAGTACGCACGCGATAAGTACTTTCACACAAACTATGCAGTTTTACACAAGGGCGAGCAATGATTTTCTGTCGCTCTGTTGATCGGTGAGTGATTGACAGGAAGTGGGTGTTTCTGGGTGGTAACTGCCCGTTTTCAGGGAGTGTGCTAAAAAACGCAGGCGTGACAGGTAAAAACGCAGGCGTGCCTAGGGAAACGGGGGAGTGGCTGGCTGAACGCAGGGCGTGTTTGTGACGTCAAAGCAGGAACTAAACTGACTGAAGTGATCGCAAGGTAACATAGAAACATAGAATTTGACGGCAGATAAGAACCACTTGGCCCATCTAGTCTGCCCATTTTTTTTTATCCTTTAGGTAATCGCAACCCTCTTTGAACCTTAATTCCTTGTAAGGATATTCACATTCACAGGTAGGAGTAGGTTTGGAGCTGCTCAGAAACTGCATGAAAATTTTTACGAGCAGTTCTGCTAACCTTTCGGTCGCACTTCTGCTATGCTAAGATACACTCCCAGAGGGCGGCGGCTTAGCGTGTGCACTGCTGCTAAAAGCAGCTAGCTAGCGATCAACTCGGAATGAGGGCCTATGTGTGCTTACGATTTTGGCTTATGTGAGATTTTGGCTTATGTGAGATGTAATTGACATGTGAGATGAACTAGATACAGTGTCGGACTGGGGCATAAAGGGCCCACCGGGGGAATGCATTTTTAGGGGCCCATGTATAGGGGTGTGGCCAAACTTCAGAGTTTTGGCTAACAATTACAGAGTGCATGGACTGCTAGTGCATGCATATAATGTACCCGATTAATAACAGAAATGCACTGTAGAGAATACACCATAGTCCTGTGCAATATAAGGTAATATATGTATAATCTATCATTCAAATGCACAGTCTGGAACCTCATTCCCTAGAGGAGGTGGGGCCCCAAGGCAGTGGGGCCCACTGGTGGTTTCCCCTGTGGCCCAGTCCAACCCTGACTAGATAGTACACCGATCTAGCAAGAATTGACTTGCCTGCACAGTCTATCTTTTCTTGCGATACCGACCTGGCGGGACCGCGCATCAGGATCGCAAGTGGCATAACACCTTGTGATTTGCACTAACTTTTCTTGCGATTTTGACTATATAGTCAAAATCGAAAGAAAAAATCTCACCGTGTGTACACACCATAATGCTCTCTGCACATGTTATATCTGCCCCCCCCCCCACACACACACACACACACATTGCACATGGTTTTTCTGTGCATTCATTTGCAGCAACAAAGATGATTCCCATTTAATTTTTAAAAAGGGGCAAACAACAGCTATTTCTGCTGCGGGGTACACTGGGCTCCACAAGGAAAGACATAGGGGTGTAGAGTAGGATCTTGAGCCGAAGCACCAACAGGCTCAAAAGCTTTGACTGTTCCCAGAATGCATAGCGCCGCCTCCTCTATAACCCCGCCTCCCTGCACAGGAGCTCAGTTTTGTAGTTGGTGCTGCAGATAGCAGGCACATAACAGAGGGGCTGCTCTGGGCAGCCCTAAGAAGAGCTTTTTGAGAAGAAAAGTGAAGACTTCAAGGGCTGCAGCAGTGTGTACATGTCTAGTGACATTCACTGCTGCAGCTCCATCTCTCCCCAGCGGCGCTGTACACTCCCGAGCCCTGGTTGCCGGGTAACTACAGCAGGAGGCTCCGGTTTTCTTCTAAAGTCAGACACACACGACGGGGGCTCTCTGGGATCGCGTGGCCGCGCTTTCGGTGGTGAGTGGGTCCCACTCGCGGGACCCGTACTTTATCGCGATCCAGCGCGGTCAGCGGGAGGCGGGCCGCGCGCGCTGGCGGTGGACACTGTGGCAGTACAGGCGATCCCACTAGATCACCAGGGCATGGGTGCAGGTCAGGTTTTCCCTTAAAACCGTTTTACTAGTAGCCCACAGTACCCGGTGGTTTTGCCAGCAGGGGGATAAGGCTTAGACCTGGAGCCCCTCCCCCAGCCCCAGGGCGCCATTTCCAGCAAATGTTCCCGCCCTGGAGCTGCATATCTGTCTCTCCCTCACTACCTGTCAGTGTTTGGGCGCCATTTCTCTCAGCTACACTGTTCCTGGGACTGCTTTGGCAAATCCTCCTGTGTAAAACCGCCTGGTTGGCAGCGCTGTGGCTTTACATGACACTTAAGTATTCTACATGTCAATTAGTGTTAGTTAAGAAAGAGTGCATTTAGTCAGGGTTCTCTGGTACAAGTACCCTGTGATATACATCCAGTTCTTACTGTGCAGTGTTATATCTATTGACTACATAGCTATATAAGCTGGTCCAGTGCAGTATTATTGTTAGTAATAACCTCTGCATTGTTTACATGTGACTATATGTGTGTGCTTTAGCTTGCTGAGTGGTTTCCATTCCGTGTCTCTCACTCAACTTGCTATCCCTATATTCTGTAACCTGAGGGGGCTTGGTGCGTCAGGTTTTATAATTATATAGGATTTTCACAAGATATACTCTAATATGTATTTTTCTCTGTGATTTTAGTCACCATATCTCTCCTGTATCTCTGCTTGTGCTGACTACACTGCGCAGGGGTTTGGGTAAGAGGTATTGTGCTGCTGCCAATTGTACTGTGTTACCTGATACTGCAAGTTATATCATGTCTGCTTCTGAAGGTAACGGTTCTGGGGCTGAACACACTGCCGGTGTTGCTGAAGCCACAGATCCCCATGAGGAGACTAGTGATGAGCACCGGAAATTTTTCGGGTTTTGTGTTTTGGTTTTGGGTTCGGTTCCGCGGCCGTGTTTTGGGTTCGAACGCATTTTGGCAAAACCTCACCGAATTTTTTTTGTCGGATTCGGGTGTGTTTTGGATTCGGGTGTTTTTTTCAAAAAAACCTAAAAAACAGCTTAAATCATAGAATTTGGGGGTCATTTTGATCCCAAAGTATTATTAACCTCAATAACCATAATTTCCACTAATTTTCAGTCTATTCTGAACACCTCACACCTCACAATATTATTTTTAGTCCTAAAATTTGCACCGAGGTCGCTGGATGACTAAGCTCAGCGACCCAAGTGGCCGACACAAACACCTGGCCCATCTAGGAGTGGCACTGCAGTGTCACGCAGGATGGCCCTTCCAAAAAACACCCCCCAAACAGCACATGATGCAAAGAAAAAAAGAGGCGCAATGAGGTAGCTGTGTGACTAAGATAAGCGACCCAAGTGGCCGACACAAACACCTGGCCCATCTAGGAGTGGCACTGCAGTGTCACGCAGGATGGCCCTTCCAAAAAACACCCCCCAAACAGCACATGACGCAAAGAAAAAAAGAGGCGCAATGAGGTAGCTGTGTGACTAAGATAAGCGACCCAAGTGGCCGACACAAACACCTGGCCCATCTAGGAGTGGCACTGCAGTGTCACGCAGGATGGCCCTTCCAAAAACTACTTCCCAAACAGCACATGACGCAAAGAAAAATTAAAGAAAAAAGAGGTGCAAGATGGAATTGTCCTTGGGCCCTCCCACCCACCCTTATGTTGTATAAACAGGACATGCACACTTTAACCAACCCATCATTTCAGTGACAGGGTCTGCCACACGACTGTGACTGAAATGACGGGTTGGTTTGGACCCCCACCAAAAAAGAAGCAATTAATCTCTCCTTGCACAAACTGGCTCTACAGAGGCAAGATGTCCACCTCATCATCATCCTCCGATATATCACCGTGTACATCCCCCTCCTCACAGATTATCAATTCGTCCCCACTGGAATCCACCATCTCAGCTCCCTGTGTACTTTGTGGAGGCAATTGCTGCTGGTGAATTTCTCCACGGAGGAATTGATTATAATTCATTTTAATGAACATCATCTTCTCCACATTTTCTGGATGTAACCTCGTACGCCGATTGCTGACAAGGTGAGCGGCGGCACTAAACACTCTTTCGGAGTACACACTTGTGGGAGGGCAACTTAGGTAGAATAAAGCCAGTTTGTGCAAGGGCCTCCAAATTGCCTCTTTTTCCTGCCAGTATAAGTACGGACTGTCTGACATGCCTACTTGGATGCGGTCACTCATATAATCCTCCACCATTCTTTCAATGGGGAGAGAATCATATGCAGTGACAGTAGACGACATGTCCGTAATCGTTGTCAGGTCCTTCAGTCCGGACCAGATGTCAGCATCAGCAGTCGCTCCAGACTGCCCTGCATCACCGCCAGCGGGTGGGCTCGGGATTCTGAGCCTTTTCCTCGCACCCCCAGTTGCGGGAGAATGTGAAGGAGGAGATGTTGACAGGTCGCGTTCCGCTTGACTTGACAATTTTCTCACCAGCAGTTCTTTGAACCCCAGCAGACTTGTGTCTGCCGGAAAGAGAGATCCAAGGTAGGTTTTAAATCTAGGATCGAGCACGGTGGCCAAAATGTAGTGCTCTGATTTCAACAGATTGACCACCCGTGAATCCTTGTTAAGCGAATTAAGGGCTCCATCCACAAGTCCCACATGCCTAGCGGAATCGCTCTGTGTTAGCTCCTCCTTCAATGTCTCCAGCTTCTTCTGCAAAAGCCTGATGAGGGGAATGACCTGACTCAGGCTGGCAGTGTCTGAACTGACTTCACGTGTGGCAAGTTCAAAAGGTTGCAGAACCTTGCACAACGTTGAAATCATTCTCCACTGCGCTTGAGACAGGTGCATTCCACCTCCTATATCGTGCTCAGTTGTATAGGCTTGAATGGCCTTTTGCTGCTCCTCCAACCTCTGAAGCATATAGAGGGTTGAATTCCACCTCGTTACCAATTCTTGCTTCAGATGATGGCAGGGCAGGTTCAGGCGTTTTTGGTGGTGCTCCAGTCTTCTGTACGTGGTGCCTGTACGCCGAAAGTGTCCCGCAATTCTTCTGGCCACCGACAGCATCTCTTGCACGCCCCTGTCGTTTTTTAAATAATTCTGCACCACCAAATTCAAGGTATGTGCAAAACATGGGACGTGCTGGAATTTGCCCAGATTTAATGCACACACAATATTGCTGGCGTTGTTCGATGCCACAAATCCACAGGAGAGTCCAATTGGGGTAAGCCATTCCGCGATGATCTTCCTCAGTTGCCGTAAGAGGTTTTCAGCTGTGTGCGTATTCTGGAAAGCGGTGATACAAAGCGTAGCCTGCCTAGGAAAGAGTTGGCGTTTGCGAGATGCTGCTACTGCTGCCGCCGCTGCTGTTCTTGCGGCGGGAGTCCATACATCTACCCAGTGGGCTGTCACAGTCATATAGTCCTGAGCCTGCCCTGCTCCACTTGTCCACATGTCCGTGGTTAAGTGGACATTGGGTACAACTGCATTTTTTAGGACACTGGTGAGTCTTTTTCTGAGGTCTGTGTACATTTTCGGTATCGCCTGCCTAGAGAAATGGAACCTAGATGGTATTTGGTACCGGGGACACAGTACCTCCAACAAGTCTCTAGTTGGCTCTGCAGTAATGATGGATACCGGAACCACGTTTCTCACCGCCCAGGATGCCAAGGCCTCAGTTATCCGCTTTGCAGCAGGATGACTGCTGTGATATTTCATCTTCCTCGCAAAGGACTGTTGGACAGTCAATTGCTTGGTAGAAGTAGTAAAAGTGGTCTTACGACTTCCCCTCTGGGATGACCATCGACTCCCAGCAGCAACAACAGCAGCGCCAGCAGCAGTAGGCGTTACACGCAAGGATGCATCGGAGTAAAATCCCAGGCAGGAGAGGACTCGTCAGAATTGCCAGTGACATGGCCTGCAGGACTATTGGCATTCCTGGGGAAGGAGGAAATTGACACTGAGGGAGCTGGTGGGGTGGTTTGCGTGAGCTTGGTTACAAGAGGAAGGGATTTACTGGTCAGTGGACTGCTTCCGCTGTCGCCCAAAGTTTTTGAACTTGTCACTGACTTATGATGAATGCGCTGCAGGTGACGTATAAGGGATGATGTTCCGAGGTGGTTAACGTCCTTACCCCTACTTATTACAGCTTGACAAAGGCAACACACGGCTTGACAAATGTTGTCCGCATTTCTGTTGAAATACTTCCACACCGAAGAGCTGATTTTTTTGGTATTTTCACCAGGCATGTCAATGGCCATATTCCTCCCACGGACAACAGGTGTCTCCCCGGGTGCCTGACTTAAACAAACCACCTCACCATCAGAATCCTCCTGGTCAATTTCCTCCCCAGCGCCAGCAACACCCATATCCTCCTCATCCTGGTGTACTTCAACACTGACATCTTCAATCTGACTATCAGGAACTGGACTGCGGGTGCTCCTTCCAGCACTTGCAGGGGGCGTGCAAATGGTGGAAGGCGCATGCTCTTCACGTCCAGTGTTGGGAAGGTCAGGCATCGCAAACGACACAATTGGACTCTCCTTGTGGATTTGTGATTTTGAAGAACGCACAGTTCTTTGCTGTGCTTTTGCCAGCTTGAGTCTTTTCATTTTTCTAGCGAGAGGCTGAGTGCTTCCATCCTCATGTGAAGCTGAACCACTAGCCATGAACATAGGCCAGGGCCTCAGCCGTTCCTTGCCACTCCGTGTGGTAAATGGCATATTGGCAAGTTTACGCTTCTCCTCCGACAATTTTATTTTAGATTTTTGAGTCCTTTTTTTACTGATATTTGGTGTTTTGGATTTTACATGCTCTGTACTATGACATTGGGCATCGGCCTTGGCAGACGACGTTGATGGCATTTCATTGTCTCGGCCATGACTAGTGGCAGCAGCTTCAGCACGAGGTGGAAGTCGATCTTGATCTTTCCCTATTTTTGGAACCTCAACATTTTTGTTCTCCATATTTTAATAGGCACAACTAAAAGGCACCTCAGGTAAACAATGGAGATGGATGGATACTAGTATACTTATGGATGACGAGCGACTGCCGACACAGAGGTAGCTACAGCCGTGGACTACCGTACTGCGTCTGCTGCTAGTATAGACTGGATGATAATGATATAAAAAATATATATATATCACTACTGCAGGACAGGTATATATTATATAATGACGGACCTGCTGGACACTGTCAGCACTGCAGACTCCTAAAGTAAACTACTAGTATGAAGAAGATAGAAAAAAAAAAAAAAACACCACAGGTAGGTATACAATTATGGATGGACGAGCGACTGCCGACACAGAGGTAGCTACAGCCGTGGACTACCGTACTGCGTCTGCTGCTAGTATAGACTGGATGATAATGATATAAAAAATATATATATATCACTACTGCAGGACAGGTATATATTATATAATGACGGACCTGCTGGACACTGTCAGCACTGCAGACTCCTAAAGTAAACTACTAGTATGAAGAAGATAGAAAAAAAAAAAACACCACAGGTAGTTATACAATTATGGATGGACGAGCGACTGCCGACACAGAGGTAGCTACAGCCGTGGACTACCGTACTGCGTCTGCTGCTAGTATAGACTGGATGATAATGATATCAAAAATATATATATATCACTACTGCAGGACAGGTATATATTATATAATGACGGACCTGCTGGACACTGTCAGCACTGCAGACTCCTAAAGTAAACTACTAGTATGAAGAAGATAGAAAAAAAAAAAAACACACCACAGGTAGGTATACAATTATGGATGGACGAGCGACTGCCGACACAGAGGTAGCTACAGCCGTGGACTACCGTACTGCGTCTGCTGCTAGTATAGACTGGATGATAATGATATAAAAAATATATATATATCACTACTGCAGGACAGGTATATATTATATAATGACGGACCTGCTGGACACTGTCAGCACTGCAGACTCCTAAAGTAAACTACTAGTATGAAGAAGATAGAAAAAAAAAAAAACACCACAGGTAGGTATACAATTATGGATGGACGAGCGACTGCCGACACAGGGGTAGCTACAGCCGTGGACTACCGTACTGCGTCTGCTGCTAGTATAGACTGGATGATAATGATATCAAAAATATATATATATCACTACTGCAGGACAGGTATATATTATATAATGACGGACCTGCTGGACACTGTCAGCAGAATGCGTTTATAGAATAAAAACACCACACGACGAGTGTTTAACTTTTTCAGGCAGACAATCACAATATACTGGTGGTCAGTGGTCACTGGTCAGTCACACTGGCAGTGGCACTCTGGCAGCAAAAGTGTGCACTGTTAAATATGTACTCCTGCTATAACTGCTCCCCAGTCTCCCCCACAATTAAGCTGTGTGAGCAGTGAGCACTCAGCACAGTCAGATATACATAGATGATGCAGCACACTGAGGCTGAGCACAGATATGGTATGTGACTGTGTATCGTTTTTTTTTCAGGCAGAGAACGGATTATATTAAATAATAAAAATAAATAAAACTGCACTGGTGGTCAGTCACTAGTATAACTATCAGCAAAACTCTGCACTCTCTGAGTACTCCTCCTAATGCTCCAGTAAATCAAGTGTCTCACTCTCTATCTATTCTAAACGGAGAGGACGCCAGCCACGTCCTCTCCCTATCAATCTCAATGCACGTGTGAAAATGGCGGCGACGCGCGGCTCCTTATATAGAATCCGAGTCTCGCGATAGAATCCGAGCCTCGCGAGAATCCGACAGCGGGATGATGACGTTCGGGCGCGCTCGGGTTAACCGAGCAAGGCGGGAGGATCCGAGTCGCTCGGACCCGTGTAAAAAAAGGTGAAGTTCGGGCGGGTTCGGATTCCGAGGAACCGAACCCGCTCATCACTAGAGGAGACTATAGCAGCTGTGGGCTCTGGGGGCTCCTTGCCCCCCAGTGGGACTGTGGCAACGGGAGTACATAATGACCCACCGTGGGCTACTTTCTCCACGCTTCTACATACGCTAGTTACTAAACTAACACCCCCTATGTGACCTCCTATGCCGGTGCAACCGTATGTGGTCCCTGCAGCTAACCCGCCTTGGGCGGACAATTTATCTGCTCAATTGAAGAAGTTGAACCAGTCCCTGACTACTAAAAAGTCTGACCCTCGCTCGCCTAAGACCAAGGGGTCCTCTAAGCGAGCTCTTATCTCCTCACAATCCACTGCTGTCACTGACACCTCGTCTGATGAAGATGTCGCTTACACTGACCCCACAGATTCTGACACAGATACTGCTGATGGGGAGGGTAGTTCACATGTGGATGTTCCTGATCTTTTGGAGGCTATTAAGTAAATTTTACAGATTACGGATGATCCCGAGCCATCCTCCCCTCCTAGGAAACCAGATAGGTTCAAGCGTCAGAAGGTGGTTAAACAAGTTTTACCTCACTCTGACCACCTAGTGGATAATACGTCAGGAACCCTGGGGAAACCCGGGAAAGAAGTTTGTGCCTCAAAAGAAGATGCTGGCTCGCTATCCCCTCGCGCCAGAGCTGTCTAAAAATTGGGAAACGCCTCCTCCAGTAGACTCACATGTGGCTAGGATGGTGGTTTCCTCAGCTCTACCTGTCACTACCGTCACGTCTCTAAAAGAGCCTACAGATAAACGTGTGGAGGGTTGTCTGGAAGTGTGGTCTTCTGTTTGCCGGCGGTCGGGCTCCCGGCGCTCAGTATACCGGCGCCGGGAGCCCGACAGCTGGAATACCGACAATTATTTTCCCTCGTGGGGGTCCACGCCCCCCATAGAGGGAGAATAAAATAGTGTGGCGCGCGTAGCGTGCCACCGTGCCCGTAGCGTGGCGAGCGCAGCGAGCCCGCAAGGGGCTCATTTGCGCTCGCCAAGCTGTCGGTAAGCCGGCGGTCGGGCTCCCGGCGCCGGGATGCTGGTCGCCGGGAGCCCGACCGCCGGCCAGCCGTAGTGAACCCGTCTGAAAGCAATTTACACCCTCACAGGTGCTGCACAAAGGCCCACTATTGCAGCAACATGAGCTACAGAGGCTATTGAAGCAGGGGCCTTGGAGTTAGAAGCTGAAATCTCTTCTGACCATGCTAGACAATGCTTGTCATATATTGTCACAGCTTCTCACTATATTAAAGAGGCGGCTTCTGATGCCGGTATCTTAGCAGCCAAGGCCTCTACTACATCAGTCCTGGCTCACCGGATATTGTGGCTGAGATCCTGGTCTGTGGATCTGGACTCTAGAAAAACCCTGGAGGTACTCCCTTTCAAGGGAGATATTCTGTTTGGGGAGGACTTAAATAAGATAGTGGCTGACTTGGCTACTGCCAAAACTGCCTGTCTGTCAAGTACCGCTCCTTCTGTGTCGAAGGCTAAAGGTACTTCCTTTCGCCCCTTTCGTCCTTCAGGTAAAGCAAAAGGTCAGGCGTACAACAAGCAGGCCTGCACTTCCAAACCTGGTAAGCCGAAGCCCAAAAGAGCCTGGGCTGCCCGTCAGCCAGCTTCCAAGACTGATAAGCCTGCCGCATGACGGGGCGGGCCTCCTCCTGGGGGATCCCAGGGTGGGGGGCCGGCTTCTAGGGTATACCCAGGAATTGTTGAAGACCACTTCAGATGCCTGGGTACGGGAAGTCGTTGCTCGAGGTTACGCCATAGCCTTCAAAAACCGACCCCTCATCGATTTTGCCGGACCAGACAAAGGCAAACACTCTACATTCGGTGGTACAGACCCTCCTGGATACAGGAGTCGTAGTACAGGTGCCTCTTGCTCAGAGGGGCGGGGGTACTATTCTCCGCTGTTTCTAGTCCCGAAACCGAATGGGTCCTCCCGGCCCATTCTCAACCTCAAGGCATTGAGGTTTGTGAAAGTTTCCAAGTTCCGTATCAAAACCCTTCGCTCTATAGTTCTGGCCTTGGAACCTGGGGACTACATGGTCTCCCTGGACATACAGGATGCTTACCTGCATATTCCTATAGCAGTGTCACATCAGCAATTCTTGAGGTTTGCGATTGGCAACCTCCATTACCAGTTTCGGGCGTTACCTTTTGGTTTAACTACGGCTCCGCGAGTCTTCACCAAAGTTATGGCGGTGATGACGGTGGTACTCCGCCGTCAAGTGGTCAGGATACTGCCGTATCTGGATGACTTGTTAATCCTGGCAAAGTCCCCAGAAATTCTCCTACATCATCTGGATATGACTGTCCGGTTTCTACAAGCCCACGGGTGGCTCATCAACTGGAAGAAATCCTCCCTGGTCCCTGCTCAGAGCATGGTGCACCTGGGAGCGCTTTTGGACACTCACAACCAGCGGTTGTTCTAGTCTCAGGAGAAAGTCCTGAAGCTTCAGGAAAGGATTCGTTGCTTCCTTTCTCATCCGCAAGTGTCGATACATTCGGCGATGCAGGTGCTGGGCCTCATGGTATCAGCATTCGACATGGTGGAGTATGCTCAATTTCATTCTCGCCCCCTCCAGAGGCTGATTCTAGTCAAGTGGGATGGCCTGCCTCACCGGATCAGGTCTCACATGATCTCATTGACTCCGGAGGTCCGTCTGTCGCTGCACTGGTGGCTCCAGGACCAACGATTGTGCAGGGGCCGTCCCTTCTGGATATCCGTCTGGGTCCTGTTGATGACAGATGCCAGTCTCAGAGGTTGGGGAGCGGTGATGGAGCAACACTTCCTTCAGGGTCGGTGGACCAAGGAGGAATCTCTCCTCACGATCAACATTCTGGAATTGCGGGCAGTCTTCAATGCGTTGAACCTGGCCCAGCATTTAATTCAGAACCGTCCTGTTCAAGTACAGTCGGACAACGCCACCACAGTGGCTTACATAAATCATCAAGGCGGCACTCAAAGCCGTTTGGCAATGAAGGACGTCTCACGGATTTTACATTGGGCCGAACGCCATCTACCGGCCATATCGGCAATATTCATTCCGGGAGTCCTGAATTGGGAAGCGGACTTTCTCAGTTGTCAGGACGTACACGCTGGAGAGTGGGGCCTCCATCCAGAAGTGTTTCAACTCCTAGTGGAAAAGTGGGGCCTCCATTCAGAAGTGTTTCAACTCCTAGTGGAAAAGTGGGGCCTTCCAGACGTAGGTCTGATGGCGTCTCAACACAATCACAAGGTTCCGGTATTCGGAGCAAGGACGAGGGATCCTCAAGCAGCATTCGTGGATGCACTGGTGGTGCCGTGGAGGTTTCGACTGCCGTACATGTTCCCTCCGGTGTCACTCCTGCCCAGGGTAATTCGGAAGTTCAAGCAAGAAAGAGGAATTCTGCTTATTATAGCTCTAGCGTGGCCCAGACGGCACTGGTTCTCAGACCTGCAGGGCCTATCGTCAGAGCGTCTAATTCTACTTCCACAATGCCCAGACCTCCTCGTTCAGGGCCCCTGTGTCTACCAGGACCTAGCCCGGCTGTCTTTGACGGCGTGGCTCTTGAAGCTTCCGTCTTGAGGGCTAAAGGGTTTTCTGAGGCAGTCATTCAAACTATGTTGGAAACCGGCTTCTGCTCGGATTTACTATAGGGTCTGGCATTCTTACTTTGTTTGGTGCGCATCTAACGATTATGGCGCTTCCAAGTTTAGTACAGCCAAGTTGTTGGCCTTTCTTCAGCAGGGCCTGGACTTAGGCCTGCGTCTGGCCTCCCTCAACCGAACCTTGAACCCTCAAGGTTCAAGGTTCGGTGTGGTTTCAGAGAAAGATTGCAACCTTACCTGATGTGCATACCTTTACTCCGGGTGTGTTGCGTATCCAACCTCCTTATGTCCCGCCTGTGGCTCCTTGGGACTTGTCGGTGGTTTTGGAGGCATTACAAGAGTCTCCGTTTGAACCTCTTGGTTCAGTTGATTTTAAGTGGCTTTCCCTTAAGGTGGTGTTTCTGCTGGCTATTGCTTCAGCTAGAAGAGTGTCGGATTTGGGTGCCTTGTCTTGTAGTTCCTTCTTTCTGATATTTCACAGTGACCGGGCGGTTCTTAGGATTCGTCCCGGATATTTACCTAAGGTGGTTCCTTCGTTCCACCTTAACCAGGAGATTGTGGTCCCGGCACTTGTTTCTCCTGATCTGTCTCCCAAAGAGCGGTCTTTGGATGTGGTACGGGCTCTCCGTATCTATGTGAAGAGAACTGCTTCTATTAGGAAATCTGATTCTCTCTTTGTGCTGTTTGGATTTCACAAACGGGGCTGGCCTGCTCACAAGCAAACTTTGGCCAGATGGATTAGAATGGTGATTGCACATGCTTATGTGAGGACTGGTCTCTCAGCTCCTGCTCACATTACGGCCCATTCTACTCGGTCTGTTGGACCTTCTTGGGCGGCCCGCCGTGGTGCGACCCTTGAACAATTGTGCAAGGCGGCTACGTGGTCTTCAGTGAACACGTTCATAAGGTTCTATGCCTTCGATACTGCCGCTTCCCAGGATGCTTCCTTTGGACGCCGGGTTCTTGTGCCCGCTACAGTGCGTCCCCTCCCATAAGGAACTGCTTTAGGACATCCCCTATGTCTTTCCTTGTGGAGCCCAGTGTACCCCGCAGCAGAAAACGAGTTTTATGGTAAGAACTTACCTTTGTTAAAACTCTTTCTGCGAGGTACACTGGGCTCCACAAAGCGCCCACCCTGACGCACTTAGCTTCTTTGGGTTGGTATGACATTAGCCGCTGACACTTCTCCTGTCGTGAGAGTGTGGTGTATGTGGCTACTAACCGTTGTCGTCTCTTTTCCTGCTACTGCATTGGGCTGGTTAACTAAAAACTGAGCTCCTGTGCAGGGAGGCGGGGTTATAGAGGAGGCGGCGCTATGCATTCTGGGAACAGTCAAAGCTTTTGAGTCTGTTGGTGCCTCGGATCAAGATTCTACTCTACACCCCTATGTCTTTCCTTGTGGAGCCCAGTGTACCTCGCAGAAAGAGTTTTAACAAAGGTAAGTTCTTACCATAAAACTTGTTTTTTATTTATTTGAACCTAATAAGTGCTTCTATTTTGCATTTTACATCTGTATCTAATTGTATTTTACATTATAAAAAAACGTCTTTAATAATAATAATAATAATAATAATAATAATAATAATAATATATGACACTTCATTAAAGTACTTTATTGTGTACAAATTGGCTACTGGAAGTCTAGTAATCACCATTACCATCTTCTTGCAGAGCACATACTGTACTAGTGTTTTATCCTAGTGCACTTTGATCATATGCGAATGTTTTTATCCTTGCACAGCTAGATGCATCTCGAGATGCTACCAATTCAGCATACTGCAAATTGTTTTGTTTTTTTCATGAATGTATTATACCCTTGTGTTCTCACTACACGCATCTATCTTTACGAGGGGTATGTATCAATTATTGAGGTTTACACTAATAGTTGTAATTTCTTATTGCCGCTATTCGTGGCAAGAAGAAATTATATACTGCCCGAATGGATCAAAAACCGTTATCAGGGACAGGGGCTCCAAAAGGAAAAACATTCTGAAAACATAAGCGATAATTTCACTACTATGTTGGGACCCCAGGCACATTGCTAACTGCACATGTGCGGCTGCCATTTCCAGGGAAGGTTCTGGAGAACCCCTCTCCCGGTAATTCTCGTGAAATGTACAGCAGCTAATAACTTCTTCAGATGGCATTAGCTACTGGGACTAAACTGTAATGGGTGAAGTGAGCAAACAGGTCCCTGGGCCCACACCACACAACCTGCACTTATTTTTCCAATACTTACTCCTCCGGAGTCCTGCATTGGCAGCTGCAGTGCTGCACAAATCACCGGGAAAATGTCTATTTAGGCCTTTCACGCATGTGCACTAGGAAAATAGCCACCGCACCATTTTACCAGAGACCTGAGTATGCGCACTAGACTCTCGGACAGCACTAGGGTCTCCTAGTGACTCTAGTGCCCAGAGTCTACTGCTCTACCGGCTAGAGGGGAGGGGTCTCAGACAGAGACTGCACACAGGCCCCCCCTCCTCTCTTAATACGCCCCTGGTCCCAAGATATCATATTTATGTTTCTTGAGCTGCAGCTGCTCCAAAAAATACTTGCAACAGTTGGGGCCAGTTTAGAAAATATAAGTGATAAATAATTAAACATTAATGTGTATATTGACCTGACTCCGAGTAGAATGAAACCCACTGCTGTGTGTACTGTGGCCCTCTCTGAATCAGGCCCATTACTATATCCAGAGCCAGCCCTAACCAATATGATGCCCTAGGCAAGATTTTTGCTGGTGCCCCCTAGCACACACACTAGTTCCGCCTCAGACCCTGTACCCCTTTCCCAGCACCATCACCCCTCACCCATAGCAGTACTCCTTTTGGTGCTCCTACCCCCTACATTTTAAATAGGAACAGTGTGCAAATTTGGCGCACAGGCCAGAAAGGGGTGTGTTCTTGCTGGGAAGGGGCATGACCACACAAAAGTACCCCCAGTTAAAATGACGCCACACAGTAGTGCAACTTGATTCACATTCTATCATGTGATAGTGTCCCATATTCACGTTACATCACACAGTAGTACCACGTTACTCCTCACAGTAGTGCCCCTTATTCACATTGCACCACACCATATTGCTCATTATTCACATTAGACCACACAGTAGTGCCCTTTCTATACATTACGCCACAAAGTAGTACACCTTATACACATAATGCCACACAATGCCACACATTAGTAATGCCTTTATACACATAATACCACACAGTAATGCCCCTTACATATGCCACATATTATTAATGCCCTTATATGCAAAATGATACACATAATGCCCTTACACATATGCCGCAAATTAGTAATGCATTTCGCAGGGACGTGCAGTCAGGGGATGCAGTGCCTCCCCTGTCGTTAATGATTAAAATAATATAAAGAAGATACTTATGACACATATTCTGTGTCATAAGTATCTCCTTTATATCAATGTAACCATTATCCCTGTCTAAATGGGGTTGGGAGGCACCGATCGCGGTGCCTCCCGGTCAGATAGGGTAAAGTATGGGGAGCGGGGGGCGGGAGCGGGCGGGTCCTAGCAATGGGCATTAAAAGCCCATTGAAATAGCATAGGAAAGCGGCACCATTAGTGGTGCCGCTTTCACACAGGGACGTGCTTTCAACCTATGAAAGCACGTCCCCTGTCAGTCTGGCCACAGTGATTGGCCAGCGGATCCGTCACTGGATCCGCTGTCAATCACTGTTGTGGGCGCGGCGGAGGTGCGGGTGTCGGCGGAGGTGCTGGCGGCGGAGGTCCTGGCGGCGGAGGTGCGGGCGGCGGCGGTGTAAGCGGCGGAGGGCGGGTGACGGCGGAGGTGCGGGCGGCGGCGATGCAGAGTTTGGCAGCGGAGCGGTAACCCATTTCAAAAATGGCGCCTCAGCGTCATTTTTTAAATTGAAGATGGCCGCCGCGAGCCAATCACGGCTCGCTGCGTCATCGCTCCGCCCCCTCTGGCTGACTTATATAAGTCAGCGCGAGGGAGCGGCTGTCAGTCCGACGGCAGAGGAGGAGCGGAGAAGAGCTCCTGAAGGCTGAAGATGCCGGAAGTCCTGGATGGGCGGCGGCTATGCAAAAGAGCTTAGCAGCCGCCGCCCACCAGGTGAAGACACTGGAAGTCCTGGGGAAGGCGGCGGCCATGCAAAAGAGCTTAATGGCCGCCACCTCCCAGGTGAAGACGCCGGAGGAAGATGCTGGAAGCCCTGGGAAGGTGGCGCCCCACAGGTGAAGACGCCAAAAGCCCTGGGAGGCGGCGGCCATGCAAAAGAGCTTAAAGGCCGCCGCCCTCAGGTGAAGACCCTGTCAAATAAACTATTTTTTTTTTAAAGAGACTGGTGTTTTTATTTTAATATTTTATTTACAGGTGGAGAACAGGTGCCAGCAGGCCATTTATGTCCGGGCATGCTGGCACTTGTGGTTCTCCATGTGCCAGCATGCTGGGGCAGGCTTGCTGGGACCTGTTGGCCACCTGTAAAGAACAATATTACTGTTCTTTACAGGTGGACCACAGGTGCCAGCGGGCCATTTATGTCCGGGCATGCTGGCACTTGTGGTTCTCCAAGTGCCAGCATGCTGGGCAGGCTTGCTGGGACCTGTAGGCCACCTGTCAAGAACAATATTAACTATGAACCCCGCACCCACCGCCACCAGGGGTGCGGGGCATAGCACTGGGCTATCAGCCCAGTGCTGGTTATTGCTCGGGAGGGGGACCCCATGTTTATTTTTTTGGGGTCCCCACTTCCGAGGAATTCCAGCCCTGGGCTGACTGGTTTGGGGGGGCAGATTAATGTTATGGCAGGGGGACCCCATACCGAGTGTCTCCCCTGCTATGGCATTACCCCCCCCCCCTAGCTGGTTCTGCTCGGTGCTGGTTTCACGAATGTGGGGAGGGGGCTACACTTTTTTTTTTTCCCCACTCTATGGGGGAGGGGGGGGGGGGATGAAAGGCTGCTTGTGCCTCCCCAGCCACCGACCTCACCGCACGCCACTGGCATTTCGTAGAAGTTGCTTGTGCCCCATGGCATTCCAAATGCCCTAGGCATTTGCCTAGTTTGCCTATGCCTAGGCCCGGCTCTGACTGTAACTCTGGTGCTTACTCATCTTTGCGGCCCCCGCTACGTAACTTACTTATCCGCTACATAAGGTACTTAACTTATGTAACTTTCTTAAAAAACAAAATGTACTACTTACGCTACTGCTACTGTATTTCCGCCGCGTGATATATCTGTTCTGTCCCCCGCGTATTTTCTGTGGACGAACACTCGCCGCATATGACCAGCCGAACACAACACTCGCACTAGTCAGAGAAGATACATAAGTAGCGTAACCAGCGCGCCTCCAGCAGGGGGGCCGCAAAGATGAGGACGTACCGTAACCGTTTTTGTAGGTGGCACAGTTTTTAGTTTATCTTTCTGAGTGTATTTGTGGCCTGCAGAAGCAGGTAATAACATATGTAACCTTTTTGACTGTGTTAAGACCGCAGGGAAAAAGAACTGAGAACATTCCAGAAGTAGTTGTTGCTTTCTTCTTCTGAGTATATTCAGAAATACCAAATGAGCTTTTTGCAGCCAGAAGTTCTGCAGCACTGCCATATTTCTGCAGAAACTTGCCCCACATCCTAAAATGCAAATATAATCCAATAATAAGTTACCTGCATTTCCTACAAGTCAGTAGATGTGTACATATAAAACTTTCTGAGGGAATGTATATACTCATTAACCTGTCACTGTATTATATTGGAATACAGTTGCTAAAAGGAACGTTCTCTAATAGAATGTATAGAGGAGCCAACATTGAACATGGATCTATTCCATAGTAGAGCGGCGCCCAGACCTGGCTTTGCACACGCTGGCTCAGGATTGGGTGCGCACGCTGCAGTGTTTACGGTAAGGTGGACCGGCTCGCTGGCGCTGCTGCTGCTGAGTCCAGTAGTAGAGAGAGAGACTAGTGAGCAGCAGTGTGTCAGGTGATCCGGCAGCGGGTGTTGCTGCTGCTGCGTGTGTGGATGTGAGCACCAGCCGACTGGAGAAAATGCAAAATGGCACGTTGGGAATGTGAGCGGATCCCAGCTGCTTACCCTGCTCCTGGGATTCCCGTCTGGATAATGAAGAGCTAAGCTTCATCCTGCTGATCACATCACGGCGCACACTGTCACCGTTATAGCATCTGTTATATCATCAGAGATCCGGGCTGCGTCCATTCGCCTACCCTTGCACGCCCCCGATCTGCTGCTATTACACGCTATCTGGCTATCGATCTGCTACTGCTATTGATCGCCGGGGCACAGCACGTGTAGGTTGCCAGAGCCATGGGGCTGTGTTACAGCCTCCGGCCGCGGCTGTTCGGTGATCCCAGCGGCTCTATCTCCAATGCTGCCACCAATTCGGACACGGAGCAGCCCCCGGAGCTGTCAGTGCCCCTGCGAGCCGGGGACCTGCGGCATGGGGATTTGCATCGGCCGGGAGCATCTACAGGGGATACGGCACAGCAGCAACCTCATGCCCAGTTCAGGGATGGCCAGCCGCGCCGAGGGGACCAGTGTAAGCCTGGTGGGAGAGGGGACAGTCCGGATGGGCTGCTGCTATTGCTACAGAATGGAGGAGGCAGCAGCAGCACCACCACCGGGGAGAGCAAGCAGCAACAGCAGCACAAACCCAGCAAAGTGCAGCAGCCCCAGCAGCAGCAAATGCTCCAGCAGTATCCTCTGCAGAAAGGATGGGACAAACTCCGGTTGGAGGAGAAGGAGGCAGAGAAGGAGGCCAAAAAAGTCAGCAAAAGCATAGACCGGGTACTAAAGGAGCAGAAAAGGGAATACAAGCAGACGCACAGACTGCTGCTGTTAGGTAAGGCTTGTTCAGTCTGCAAGGTGGTGGTGGTGGGGGGTGGGTTATACATCCTTACATAAATAGATGCTTAACATTGCCCTTCTGCAATATATGCATATATGCTTTATGTTGCCCTTCAGCTTTTTTTGATTGCCCTCTGTTTTGTGTATCTGATTGTATATTGCCTGTAAACTGATGCAGTGCACACTGCTGTGATACATTTGGTTGTAGAATGCTGTGTACTGTCTGTCTCCTGGAGGTCTGGGGCCCTTTGCTTCAGATCAGATGATGTATGTGTATATTAATGGTGTATGCAAAAGTGTGATTGCAAGAAGTATCTATAATGTAAGTGTACACACATTTAGATGGTGTAATTATGTGTGTGCATGTCTGTGTGTTATTAATTTCTTTATGGTGTGGTAGTTTCTGGCAGTTTGTATGAACATGATGGTGATACCCCACCCAAGCAGCAGTCAAGGGGGTGTTCCATTGGCAGGAATCAGTGGGGCAGATTGTGGATGAAAAGGCGTTGGTGACTTAATTATCAGAATATTGGTAGGCTGTGAATTTTAGTATTAGAACTATATTTATTCAAAGAAATAAAACTAGGAATGAGACTGTAAAACAAACACAAAAAATCCTCCTCTCCGTGAACCCCATGAACTAGCCTGGGAATCAGATCTCACTCATCCGCTGGAAGATGATCAATGGGAAGACATTAGATTGCGCACTGCTAAAGCCTCTATTAGTGTGGCACTTAAGGAGACTTGTTATAAAGTTTATACCAGATGGTATTTAGTCCCCTCCAGACTTCATTCCATTTTCCCTGCGACTTCAAATTTATGCTGGAGACTTTGTGGAGAGGAGGGCACCTTTTTCCACGTTTGGTGGACCTGCCCCTCTATTCGCCCCTTCTGGAATACAGTGGGAGTGCTCATCGCTCAAACTTGCGTACATAACATAGACCTCTCTCCTGAAATTGCTTTACTTCATGCCCCCATACCGTCACTACCCAAACTCCATGATAAGCTCGTTATGCAATTCTGCATGGCGGCTAAATCCCTGATTGCTAAATGCTGGAAGGATCGCAAAACCACCCTCCACGGCATTACTGATGAATAAGATTAATTATATAGCCAATATGGAATATATCACTAGCCTGCGGAATAACACGGTGGCCCAATTCCACAACATTTGGTCCCCGTGGTACCTCACGCGTTCTCTGTTAATTCCCGGATTCTGCTAATACCTGTGCCAATACCTCTGCTATTTCCTCTTCTGTTATCTTTGCTTGGTCTTACAGCCAACCTTCCGATTCCTTATATGTAACTCTCTCAACTTTCCCTTTGTGTTTTTACGCCATCTCTTTCTTTTTCTTTTATCTCGTTTCTTTTTATTTTACCTCTATCAAGTTTTTTCTCAGTTTTGGTATAGGTTCTATACTATGAATGAAAAATGAAAAAGAGATTGGTCATGTACACGTTTCAATGTACACAGGTTGTATATTGCTTTCATTTGATAGCCTCTATTTTCATAGAACTGTATATTTCAATCTAATATTGTTCGTTTTTTCTTTTTTATGTTGTCATTCTATGTCGATATGCGGACAAATCTTATCTCTGCATGTTCAACATCTTTACCTGTATCTGTATTTGTACGACAGTGTTTTGATTACTGATCATTCTCAATAAAAACCCTAACTAAAAAAAAAAAAAAACACAAACACAAAAAAACCCTTGCAGCATTTTATGGGATTTTATACCTGCACAAAAAATAAAATGTCAATTCATGTGATTATTGCTGGATGTTCTTTATTAATTCCCACTGCCTTGCATCAGGGGAATAGAAAGGTGAGTCTGTAATTGATAAATCAGCGGTAATATAATCCTCAGGGGTTATGTCATTGTGCTTTGCCACTTTGCTTTCACTACAAACATATAATGTCTCTTAGTGGAGAAAAGGCCAGGTACTGTATGTGGTCCATGTGAGCTGCTAATCCAGGCCTAAGATGACACTACTTCTCCTATGCTTCCTGCACCAGCATTTCCTGATCCTGTCTGCAGACAGTACACTGGATTCTAATATTGAAAGGCTGACAACACTTTTCATCCTATTCCTATTATTTTTGTAACCCAGGTATCTTGTGCCACAAGTTTCTGACCCACTTTCAGATATTCATCTTACATTTGATACTGGCATCAGCAGTGAGGTTCCAGCAAAGATGGTGTGCTGAATAGAGTACATTCATGATACTTAGTGGCCATTTATAAATTGCATTTTGAAATATGGTATATCCATAATGGTTTACTATAACTGGTCCAATGGTAAGATAGGTAAAAATAAGTTATCTTACCCCATACTTTTCAATAAATGTCTGTGACCCTTTCCGCTGTACTGTTTGGTGGTTTCTGATGGATGGGGCAGTGATGAAATTATTAGGTAGGTGGCCCAATTAAGTATTAGGCCAGAGCAGATACTTTGTCTGGGACCCATCTTTGACCCAATGCTCTCACATTGAAGGCATCCATTTTGTGGGTTGATCTTAGTGGTCTCCATAGTTTCTAGCAAAGTGATAAGCTTCCTTATGTTCATCTTACAAAATGGCTCCATCCACCATGTGTTAGTGAAGGCTAAGTAGCATAGGAAGGGTCTAACCGGAAAATCCTAAATTATACTTTATTTAAATATCTTTGTAGGTCATATCCAAAAATATGATCTGACTTTGTATGTATTAAAAAAATATGTAAGCGTCTTTCCTTCTCTCGTCTCACTTTCTAAATATAGTGTTTCTGATGTCCCTGCTGATTTGTGCAGTATTTAGTGTTACCATGTTCAGCTTGTATAAGTCAGAATTATTGAGAATAACATTGGGAGTCATGCTACGTGGCTAGCTTAAAAAAGTTTGACGTTAGCCATGTGTTCCTGGCTCACTAAAAGGAGGTCAGTAATCACACCTTTGTTTATGCATAAACCAGGTTGTAATTCTAGCAACAGCAAAACCTGTCATATTTGTAGCACATGATGAATCCTCAACAAATTTGATACAAGCAAATTAGCCTGTGGCGCAACAACTTGGGGGACGCAAGTGGGTCCAGAATGGTAGCTAAAGGAAGATGTGAAGTAACTTAATTGGTCATAAAGGGCTGTAGAATATGGACACTGACCAGCCATTGACAGATTCCTTAAAGGGTGATGTGCAGTGTTTGACGTAGTGGAGAGGAATGTTTTATCTCTCTGTATAGATAAAGTAGCAATCCCATGTAGATCTTATTTTCTGTAACAAGTTGTTCCTTTTTAAGGATGCAGAACTTTTCTTAGCTATGCTCTTATAAATCATTATTTCCTATTCAAATTCTGTGGTGGAAAAACAAGTATCACTCCAAGACACATTAGTCTGCTAGACAGACATTGGTGGGTATGCAATTAGCTCCGTTTTTTTTTTGCCTAGGTGAAAAAACAGAGCTTTTCGCTATTTTTAGGATGAATGGGGATTCGCCCTATGCAGCAGCAGGAACGGATTTTCGCCTAGGTAAAAAATGCGACGGGCAGAAAACAAATGGATTGTTGAATCCATGTGTTTTCAGTCGAGAACGTGGGCCATTTTCGCAGATTTTGAGGCATTTTTCGCTAAAGCCTTTTCACTTAAAAAAAAAAAAAAAAAAAAAAAAAAAGTGAAAAGGCATTGGCGAAAATGCCTTCAAATTGGACGAAAACGGACCTAATTGAATACTCCGGGCAAATTCATTGGCTCTGAAATGTTCGGAGCTAATTGCATACCCCCCCACAGTCTCTCTGCAAATCAGTGGGGGGGAGATGGAGGGGAGGATGCCACAGTTCAAACAGAAATCAGAAACATACTCCTGCTATGGGCTTCACCTTTGCCTCATCATCTGGAAACCCTCAAAATTGGTTTCTTGGACACTTTAGAGACAATCTGTCTGACTTACAGGGGAGTAGGTATCAACAAATTCTATAAAAAAAAATTGGGGCCCTTATTTAGACTGTCCTAATTCAGGGCCTGTTATGAAAACGTTGAGTGGTATTCAAGTCGATAGCTGGGAGCAGATTCCAGGTTGGTGAGTCCTTTGATGTCATATTATACAAGATAAAGAAAAAACCCACATAAATCAGAGGGGATGTTCAGAAGCCTCTCTGCTCTCTACATAAGGAGTCATGAAAGTCATTACACCAGGGGAAATGTGCAGAATTATCGATTAACAGTCTGAAGAAAAAAACAAGGATGAAAGATAACTAAGTTACTTTGTATGTGGTTGCTGCTTTAAGTTTGGTGAATTTAGTGTGAGTAGGATATGAGATTTATGGCCCCCATTTATCACGCTTTGGGAAGTGATAATTAGCACAGCGATAAAGTACCAACCAACCAGCTCCTAACGGTCATGTTACAGGCTGTGTTTGAAAAATGACAGTTAGGAGTTGATTGGTTGGTACTTTATCACCGTGCTATTTATCACTCTCCAAGGCTTGATAAATCTGGGTGGCTAGAGACCGGGGAGGGAGGGTTTGGTTTAGGCAGATAGAAGGAAAGGTTAGGTTTAAGCAGCGTGGAAGGGAGAGGGAGGGTTAGGTTTAGGCACCCACAAGGGAGGGTTAGCAGACTTTAGAAGGGGCTGACGGGATTCTGATGGATGGGATGCCGCTGTCGGTATTTTAACCGCCGGCATGCCATCCATCGGTAAATCATACTGAACCCTTATGAAAATGTCTTATTCAGACCAGAACGTATGCGAATATACTCCTAAGTCAGTGGTTCCAAAACTTTTTTGATTATCTGATTTTTTTTTTTAACGGCACCCCTCAGCCAAACATTTTTTATTGAGAGATTTAGAATAAATATTAAATTAAGTAAATTGTGTTTATTGCCGCACTAACATTCAGTGTAAAGCAGGCCAGGCTTTGCACTGATTGTTCGTGCCACTTTACATTTTCAGCTCCAACCTGCTGAGAAGTGGCAGCTTAAAAAAAGGTTTTTCATCCTTGTGTTTTTTTTATTTTATTTTAGTAATATACATTTTTTCTTTATATCTCCTGTGTACCATGGGGGTAATTCCAAGTTGATCGCAGCAGGAATTCTGTTAGCAATTGGGCAAAACCATGTGCACTGCAGGGGAGGCAGTTATAACATGTGCAGAGAGAGTTAGATTTGGGTGTGGTGTCTTCAATCTGCAATCTAAATTGCAGTGTAAAAATAAAGCAGCCAGTATTTACCCTGCACAGAAATAAAATAACTCACCCAAATCTAACTCTCTCTGCAAATGTTATATCTGCCCCCTGCAGTGCATATGGTTTTGCCCAACTGCTAAAAAAATTTCCTGCTGCTATCAACTTGGAATTACCCCCCATATTTGGTGCATCGGAGCTGAAAAATGCCAATGTTAATAAACATTTGGTGTGCAATGTGTTTTTCTCCTGATTCTTACTTTGCTCTCCAAGATTTCTCCTTAATTCTGTCTCATTTTGTCCATCATGGGTCAAGTGTAAAGAAACATTTTGCATTGAGTTATTGTTTTAAAAATTGCTGTTGGTGTCTACTAGAACATGGGTACATACTGTAGTGTAATGTCAGGTATACCTGCTACAGAAAAAATCTGGACTTAATCCCTCTGTAACATTATTGGACCATTTCACAATTCTCTTTACTGCGGTAAAAACATGTGCATGCATTGAAATGCAGATCATAAGACAGGCACTGCATCTTGTGGGCTAAATGGCGAATGCTGTAGTATGTAGTATTGGAAACATACAGTAGTAGCAGTTGATTTACTGACAGACACAATACAGACGGTCATAATCCTGACAGCCATTGACCGACAGCCAAAATACCGAACTGGTCAGAATACCGACATAGTCAGAATACAGACATTTGAAATGCCGACATGCGTTTTTAAAGAATTTTTGCCCCAAAACAGACTTGTTCATACTTTACCATCCCAGTGGACTTGGAGGGGGAATATAATAGTGTGCTGAGCGCAGCAGTACACTTACATGGTGTCCATGTCGACCTGGACACAAACCCCCCCAGAAAAACTCATGTCGTTATTTAAACATGTCTGTATTTCAAATTCCGGTATTCTGACTGTCGGCATTTTGTACATGTGGGCATAACGAATGTCGGTATTTTGACCGTGTCTGTATTTTAACTGCCGGTCAATGGTTGTCGGTGTTATGACCGTTGCTAAATGATACTGAACCCAGATACAGGTGCCTTGGGATTTAGTGCATGAGTGGATTTAGATACTGGTTTAAAGTGGCACGTAATTGTATGTGCATGATATAATAGTATGTGCATTATATAAATGTGTATCTTGGTGAAAAGTTGATGCAGTGTGCATGTGAACAACTTGCATCCTTATTCACATTTGCACGTATTTTGCACTTTCGTCTTGCTGTATGGCCCACGGTGATGTGCAGTTGTAAGTTCAGCCCTCCCATCCCCAGTGAGATGTTTTTTTGATATTGGTTACATGAATCTTAAAATACATTAGCTACTAGACATAAGGGATGTATATACATAGACTGGCAGCACGCTGTGGAGATGATGATGATAAGAGTCGCGTCTTTGCTCTGAAGATGTGTGCAACTCAAAATAAAGATCTGAAAAGTCAATCTTTAGACGCAAAACAAAAAACTGCAACAAACGAGCGCCTAATCATCAAAATAAAAAGTGAAAACCAATACGTGTTTCATAGAATTAAATAATCACAATTTTATGTTCCTGATAGTCTGCGCTTGCCGGAATACTATGTGTAGTATTGTGGTGATAGCATAGAAAAAGAACAAACGGCTGCGCTGAATATCAGGAACGAAACATAATGTACAGAGAGCCAACGTAAAAAATAACAATGTTTATTAATAAAACATATAAAAAGATTATTTATCAAATAACCGGTGAATAATATATATAAATATATATAAGAACAATCACTAGACGTGAACTAGTGGTATATTGTAATAACTCAGCTTATTGGGGTGAGAAGTTCCGTGATTCACTTGTTAGATAGTTGATAAATACCAGGTGTGTTGGTAGGATCCTAATGAATTAAAAGTCCCTCAGTTGAAATTGATATTCAATACCTTTCCAAAATGGGCTGGTAAGAGCCGAGCGTCCTCGGCTTCAATGTCCTGCAATGCCCATATACGCTGTGCAGCGGAAAGGAATGGACCGTCTCTCTCACAACCCGGTCGTGGCGGCGTGTGCGCTGAAGCCGCTGATGTCGGATGCTGTAGACGGAGGGTGCAGCGGGGACCAAGGAACACCTGGAAGATTTTACCTGAGCTGAGTGTGGATAGGACCCGCCCCTATCCACACTCAGCTCAGGTGAAATCTTCCAGGTGTTCCTTGGTCCCCGCTGCACCCTCCGTCTACAGCATCCGACATCAGCGGCTTCAGCGCACACGCCGCCACGACCGGGTTGTGAGAGAGACGGTCCATTCCTTTCCGCTGCACAGCGTATATGGGCATTGCAGGACATTGAAGCCGAGGACGCTCGGCTCTTACCAGCCCATTTTGGAAAGGTATTGAATATCAATTTCAACTGAGGGACTTTTAATTCATTAGGATCCTACCAACACACCTGGTATTTATCAACTATCTAACAAGTGAATCACGGAACTTTTCACCCCAATAAGCTGAGTTATTACAATATACCACTAGTTCACGTCTAGTGATTGTTCTTATATATATTTATATATATTATTCACCGGTTATTTGATAAATAATCTTTTTATATGTTTTATTAATAAACATTGTTATTTTTTACGTTGGCTCTCTGTACATTATGTTTCGTTCCTGATATTCAGCGCAGCCGTTTGTTCTTTTTCTAATCTTTAGACGCATCTTTCTTCATAACAAATATGTGCATCTTTACATTTAGCTATATATCAGGCTGCAGTGTTTGTAGAAATATGGGGCGGTATTCAAATGATATCACGCCCACTCCTTTCTAAAGTCAATAATGGGGAGTGGCAGCAAAAACGCAGGAATGTCATGACCATTTTTAGGGTGTGTCTCGGCCTGCGTCTATGATCCCATACACCATAACAGTGGCTCCGGCGTCTTCCGTGGCCATGCTGCGCCCAATAGGGATACTCAGAAGTTCCATAACCGACTGATCTGCGGATGACGCTGCGTCTTTGTTCGCAGCTGCTGGGACTTGCAAAGCCACCAGTTCACGTTTCGCTACAAATCCATGTGAATGCAGCATTTGCATAAACTTATGGGCTTATCTTGTTTTGTGCCCTGTAAACTTACAATGCATTATATTGTGACAAGTTTAGCTGTCATTAGCTTTATGTGAAGTGCAGTCTCATATCTTTCTCTCTCTCTCTCTCTGATTTTGATGTGGTTTCCACAAATATTTCCAGAGCATTTTTCGAGGAAGGTTTGTGTATAACACATTACTCTATGGAAAAAAGGGAGCTGAGCAGTGACTATTTTAGTAAGAGTGACAATTTCAGTAAGAGAAGAATGGTAGTGCTCTACACTGCATTTATTGGGGGTACTTCAGACCTGATCGCTAGGGTGCGTTTTTTTGCAGTCCTGCGATCAGATAGTCGCTGACTACAGGGGGAGGGTTAAAGCCTGTGCAAGTGTGCCTTCGCTTCTTTAGCAGAGCTGCACACAGAGCCGGATTAACAATGGGGCGGGTGGAGCTGCAGCTCCAGGCCTGCCCATCATAACAGGCCCACAGGAGCTGTTAGAAACAGCCCACTGACACTGCTACTTTACAACTTCTCCCCTTCACTTCCTCACCTGTCACAGCCTCAGAAGTCCTCCTTGTAGCGCAAAATGTTTTTGCTCCTTCCCTGCACCGTGATGTTACACTGTGAACATGCCACAAGCGCCTCCCCACCACCGGACACTGGGTCGCTTTGCCGGCTACTGCTGGCTGAATGGTAGTTTTCGTCCCCTCAAAGGGGGTGTGGCCACATGGGCGTGGTTAGGCCACATGGGCGTGGTTAGGCCACGCCCCCAAATTTGCCTGGGCACTGCATTCTTTCCTACTCTTAAATGCTGTGTCTGGCTTGCCCAGTGAGTGTGGGAAACATGATGTGGGTAGGGGGACTCGGGGTAATTGTGGGTCTGTCTGCATCCCTGCCTGCTCCTGCTGTCTGTGTCCGGCTGGCTCAGTGAAGGGGACGGAAGCAGGGTGTGGGTGGGGTGTCTGGGGGCAACTGTGTGTGTGAACAGGCTGTATGTAGTGACTGGAGGCAATAGGCTGTGTGTGTTTGTGTATGTGACATGCTGTGTATCTGCGTAGTGGAGGGACAGGCTGTGTGTGTCTGCGTAGTGACTGGAGGCGACAGGCTGTGTGTGTCTGCGTAGTGACTGGAGGCGACAGGCTGTGTGTGTCTGCGTAGTGACTGGAGGCGACAGGCTGTGTGTGTCTGCGTAGTGACTGGAGGCGACAGGCTGTGTGTGTCTGCGTAGTGACTGGAGGCGACAGGCTGTGTGTGTCTGCGTAGTGACTGGAGGGGACAGGCTGTGTGTGTGCGTAGTGACTGGAGGGGACAGGCTGTGTGTGAGTCTGCTTAGTGACTGGAGGGGACAGGCTATGTGTGTGTGTGTCTGCGTAGTGACTGGAGGGGACAGGCTGTGTGTGTGTGTGTCTGCGTAGTGACTGGAGGGGACAGGCTGTGTCTGCGTAGTGACTGAAGGGGACAGGCTGTGTCTGCGTAGTGACTGGAGGGGACAGGCTGTGTCTGCGTAGTGACTGAAGGGGACAGGCTGTGTCTGCGTAGTGACTGGAGGGGACAGGCTGTGTCTGCGTAGTGACTGGAGGGGACAGGCTGTGTCTGCGTAGTGACACGAGGGGAAAGGCTGTGTCTGCGTAGTGACTGGAGGGGACAGGCTGTGTGTCTGCGTAGTGACTGGAGGGGAAAGGCTGTGTCTGCGTAGTGACTGGAGGGGACAGGCTGTGTGTCTGCGTAGTGACTGGAGGGGAAAGGCTGTGTGTGTGCGTAGTGACTGGAGGGGACAGGGTGTGTGTGCGTAGTGACTGGAGGGGACAGGCTGTGTGTGTGTCTGCGTAGTGACTGGAGGGGACAAGCTGTGTGTGTGTCTGCTTAGTGACTGGAGGGGACAGGCTGTGTGTGTCTGCGTAGTGACTGGAGGGGACAGGCTGTGTGTGCGTAGTGACTGGAGGGGACAAGCTGTGTGTGTGCGTAGTGACTGGAGGGGACAGGCTGTGTGTGTGCGTAGTGACTGGAGGGGACAGGCTGTGTGTGTGTGCGTAGTGACTGGAGGGGACAGGCTGTGTGTGTGTCTGCGTAGTGACTGGAGAGGACAGGCTGTGTGTGCATAGTGATTGGAGGGGACAGGCTGTGTGTGTGCGCGTAGTGACTGGAGGGGACAGGCTGTGTGCACGCGTAGTGACTGGAGGGGACAGGCTGTGTGTGCATAGTGACTGGAGGGGACAGGCTGTGTCTGCGTAGTGACTGGAGGGGACAGGCTGTGTCTGCGTAGTAACTGGAGGGGACAGGCTGTGTCTGCGTAGTGACTGGAGGGGACAGGCTGTGTCTGCGTAGTGACTGGAGGGGACAGGCTGTGTGTGTGCGTAGTGACTGGAGGGGACAGGCTGTGTGTGAGTCTGCTTAGTGACTGGAGGGGACAGGCTATGTGTGTGTGTGTCTGCGTAGTGACTGGAGGGGACAGGCTGTGTGTGTGTGTGTCTGCGTAGTGACTGGAGGGGACAGGCTGTGTCTGCGTAGTGACTGGAGGGGACAGGCTGTGTCTGCGTAGTGACTGGAGGGGAAAGGCTGTGTCTGCGTAGTGACTGGAGGGGACAGGCTGTGTGTCTGCGTAGTGACTGGAGGGGACAGGCTGTGTGTCTGCGTAGTGACTGGAGGGGAAAGGCTGTGTGTGTGCGTAGTGACTGGAGGGGACAGGCTGTGTGTGTGTCTGCGTAGTGACTGGAGGGGACAAGCTGTGTGTGTGTCTGCTTAGTGACTGGAGGGGACAGGCTGTGTGTGTCTGCGTAGTGACTGGAGGGGACAGGCTGTGTGTGCGTAGTGACTGGAGGGGACAAGCTGTGTGTGTGCGTAGTGACTGGAGGGGACAGGCTGTGTGTGTGCGTAGTGACTGGAGGGGACAGGCTGTGTGTGTGTGCGTAGTGACTGGAGGGGACAGGCTGTGTGTGTGTCTGCGTAGTGACTGGAGAGGACAGGCTGTGTGTGCATAGTGATTGGAGGGGACAGGCTGTGTGTGTGCGCGTAGTGACTGGAGGGGACAGGCTGTGTGCACGCGTAGTGACTGGAGGGGACAGGCTGTGTGTGCATAGTGACTGGAGGGGACAGGCTGTGTCTGCGTAGTGACTGGAGGGGACAGGCTGTGTCTGCGTAGTGACTGGAGGGGACAGGCTGTGTCTGCGTAGTGACTGGAGGGGACAGGCTGTGTCTGCGTAGTGACTGGAGGGGACAGGCTGTGTCTGCGTAGTGACTGGAGGGGAAAGGCTGTGTCTGCGTAGTGACTGGAGGGGACAGGCTGTGTGTCTGCGTAGTGACTGGAGGGGACAGGCTGTGTGTCTGCGTAGTGACTGGAGGGGAAAGGCTGTGTGTGTGCGTAGTGACTGGAGGGGACAGGGTGTGTGTGCGTAGTGACTGGAGGGGACAGGCTGTGTGTGTGTCTGCGTAGTGACTGGAGTGGACAGGCTGTGTGTGTGTGTCTGCGTAGTGACTGGAGGGGACAAGCTGTGTGTGTGTCTGCGTAGTGACTGGAGGGGACAAGCTGTGTGTGTGTCTGCTTAGTGACTGGAGGGGACAGGCTGTGTGTGTGTCTGCGTAGTGACTGGAGGGGACAGGCTGTGTGTGCATAGTGACTGGAGGGGACAGGCTGTGTGTGTGCGTAGTGACTGGAGGGGACAGGCTATGTGTGTGCGTAGTGACTGGAGGGGACAGGCTGTGTGTGTGCGTAGTGACTGGAGGGGACAGGCTGTGTGTGTGCGTAGTGACTGGAGGGGACAGGCTGTGTGTGTGTGCGTAGTGACTGGAGGGGACAGGCTGTGTGTGCGTAGTGACTGGAGGGGACAGGCTGTGTGTGCATAGTGATTGGAGGGGACAGGCTGTGTGTGTGCGTAGTGACTGGAGAGGACAGGCTGTGTGCGCGCGTAGTGACTGGAGGGGACAGGCTGTGTGTGCGTAGTGACTGGAGGGGACAGGCTGTGTGTGTGTCTGCTTAGTGACTGGAGGGGACAGGCTGTGTGTGCATAGTGACTGGAGGGGACAGGCTGTGTGTGTGCGTAGTGACTGGAGGGGACAAGCTGTGTGTGTGCGTAGTGACTGGAGGGGACAAGCTGTGTGTGTGCGTAGTGACTGGAGGGGACAGGCTGTGTGTGTGCGTAGTGACTGGAGGGGACAGGCTGTGTGTGCATAGTGACTGGAGGGGACAGGCTGTGTGTGTGTGTGCGTAGTGACTGGAGGGGACAGGCTGTGTGTGTGCGTGTATAGTGACTGGAGGGGACAGGCTGTGTGTGTGTGTGTGGTGACTGGAGGGGACAGGCTGTGTGTGTGTCTGCGTAGTGACTGGAGGGGACAGGCTGTGTGTGTGTCTGCGTAGTGACTGGAGGGGACAGGCTGTGTGTGTGTGTGTCTGCGTAGTGACTGGAGGGGACAGGCTGTGTGTGTGTCTGCGTAGTGACTGGAGGGACAGGCTGTGTGTGCATAGTGACTGGAGGGGACAGGCTGTGTGTGTGCGTAGTGACTGGAGGGGACAGGCTGTGTGCGCGCGTAGTGACTGGAGGGGACAGGATGTGTGTGCATAGTGACTGGAGGGGGCAGGCTGTGTGTGCGTAGTGACTGGAGGGGGCAGGCTGTGGGTGGGTGTGGGTCTGGGGTAACAGGTTGTGTGTGTGTAGTAACTGAAGGGGACAGGTTGTGACTGAGGGGGGGGGGGGACTTGGGAATAGTTTGTGTGTGTGTTTGGACATACTCTGGGTTGCTCACATTGGCAGCCATGCTCAGACAGGTGATCTGCACGTCTGTGGACACTCAGTCTTTGTGCGTTCAGCAAAACTATGTGCACTGTGAGGGGCTGTGTTAGTGGCGTTGGAGTGGCTTCACAGCTGTGAGGGTGCTGAAAGGGCCACTGATCGTCCGGCTTGGGGGATCCCGCTCCCCTCAGCAAACCCTGCCTCCATTGTGGCTGCTTACAGAAGTTTCCCCGGCTAGTTTTCCTTGCCATCCCTCTCCTGGCAGCTGCCAAGCTTGGCTCCGGTGAGGCAGCCCCGGAAGTTGTGACTGATGTATGTGGCTGCTGCTGATTGCTAAGGGAAGCCGGGATGAATTGCTGCTGCAGGCAGAGGCACGCATCTCTGACCAACTGTAAGTTATATCACCAGCCAGCTGGCATACATATATAACTGCACTGACAGAGCGCTTGGCACCACAACACCAGAAGCCCATACTCAAAGCCGGACGTCTAGCTATCATCCCCAGGACACTGCTATACAAGTGTTCCCTCAGCGGACTTCTACTGACCACCAGCGGCCCCCACATCCGTACCTTACGCTTACCTCACAAACTCACCCTGAGTACTGTCAAATGTTTCATGTTGTATGTGTTGTACACACATTACAACCTACACACTTCTGTTAGACACTGGCCAGCACCTACTGTACACCACCAACCAAAGGCCCAGATTTATAAAGCCTTGGAGAGTGATAAATTGATAAAGTACCAACCAGCTCCTAACTGTCATCTTACATGCTGGGTTTGAAAAATGACAGGAGCAGATTGGTACGTAGTTTATTACTGTGCAATGTATCACTCTCCAAGGCTTGATAAATCTGGGCCATAATACATATTTTTAGATTGTTTTGATATTCACTGCACTGAACACGGGTGGTCTTCAGTTTGACGGCTGTCGGGGTCCTGGCGCACAGTATACTGGCGCCGGAATCCCGACAGCCGGCATACCGACACCGTTTCTCCCTCTTGGGGGTCTACGACCCGCGTAGCATGCCACCGTGCCCGCAGCGTGGCGAGCGCAGCGAGCCCACAAGAGGCTCATTTGCGCTCGCCACGCTGTCGGTATGCTGGCGGTCGGGATTCCGGCACCGGTATGCTGTGCGCCAGGACCCCGACAGCCGGCATACCATACTACACCCACTGAACATTAGTAGCAGACACTAGTACTGTTGCTGGTCACACCCCCTTCGGCGGTACACAATAGGCCCTCCATAAATGTAATCTCCAGACCCACGTGGTCCTTAATCTGGCACTGGCTGCACAAACATCAGTTTGTGCAGTCTCTGCGCAGCGCTGGACTTACTCAGCCTCTGCGATGGATTCCTGGTGATCGGGGCCGGAGCTGACGTCAGACACCCTCCCTCCAAATGCCTGAGCCCGCCTGCATTTTTCCAGACACTCCTGCAAAACGGTCAGTTACCACCCACAAACGGCCACTTCCTATCAATCACCTTGCAATCGCCCATGCAATCGTTTATTCGCACCATCCCATCGCTAAGCACCGATGGCCGTTGCTGTTGTGTGACACGCCGGTACATTGCGGTGCATGCGCAGTTCAGATCTGATCTCCCACTGTGCAAAAACGCACAGCAGCGATCAAGTCTGGATTACCCCCAATGTCGAAGAGTGGTTATGTAGTAGCTGGGCTGCAGGGATGATCAGCATCTGCTTCACTATCCTTCCCCTCTCTCTCTAGGTACGTGCAGCTTCTGTCTGGCAGGGGGCATTAATAAGTCTTCTTTCCCCTGGACACCACAAATTATACATCTCCTTGCTGTACACAGCACAAATGGAAACCAGCCGTTGCTATCGATAAGGAAGGGTTCATTAGTTTGTTGCTGCACTGCATTCACTGGAGCTGCTTTTTGGAATCCCTGACACTATTTTATAAGCTGATTATATCAGATGGTGCATATTAAAACACACCACTTATACCTCGTTCACACTGCACCAAAAACCCGGTATCAACCAGGTATTTTGCTGGGTCGACACGGGTTGCAGTGCAGTGTGAACAGGTCACTACTGAATTCCCGGGTCGCCTGACCCGGTAATTCAACCTGGGAATAAAGAAGGGTTATTCCCGGGTAATTACCGGGTCAGGCGCAGTGTGAACGGGTTACCCGGGTCGATGCAACCCAGGACTCGTTCACAGCATAGGGAGAGGTGGCGCTGGAGATGATGTCATCACCAGCGCCGCCTCCGCCCCTGACGCCGCCACTGGCCCCGCACCCGGATGGCAACCCGACCCGGAATATTGTCAGGTCAGGAAGCTACTCCGTTCACATTGCACAGGTCTAATGCCAGTACACACCCGGGAAGGACCCGTATCCAGTTCCCGAGTGTGACCCGACAATGGCAATGTGTATGGGGTATTATAAAGAGCTGGAAGTCTCCAGATTTGCTACCAGTGACTGGGGATTTTCCATTTGATGTTTTTATAAGGAATTGAAGGTTGCATCACTTGTTTCACGATTGTATCACCCATGATGAAGTCGACAATGACGAAACGTGTGTAAAGAACCTCTGTCCACAATACTGTAATCTACACTTGCTACGATCTCATGTCCTCTTCTGGGCCACTGCATAGAGTGGTATTTCCATCAACAGTCCAAGTGGAAACAGATTTCTAATTAATGGTGCATGTAACAGTGATGATTATTTTTGTATTAAAAATGTTTTTATGAAAATTGTTTTAATAAACCTATAATAATTTTAAATATATATTCTACTGTTGAATATACATCTAATTCAGTAGGGTGTTTAATGGTCTTTTACTGTTTAAAAAAACCGTGGTATGTAAATATTAAGGTAATTTAATTTAAGACACACCCACTAAACACCTTTTTCTGAAAGATTGAATGTTTAGTCCCAGAAATACAAACTCTTAAATTAGTATCACCACTATGGATTTATGGTTTATTTTAGAAAGATACTCTTGTATGTCTATTAGAGTGCCCTTTTGATCTATTTTATTGTGTGAATACCTTAGCTGGTGGTTTTCTGTCAAGAGGCGCGGTCAACACTAATTTTGTAGATATGAAAGAAAAAAAATTGAGTATACTAGATAAAATTGAAGCACAAAAGGGAGTGTGTTTGTTGTGGGTAATTATATAATATAATGTCTGTGTGATGACTGCATTTAATGTATTAGGCACCCTTGGATAATATCAAATATATTCATGAGTGATTTCCACAAAGAGATCTGCAGCATCTAGATGTGTTTTGGTTTTGTCTGCAGAAATGTAACTCTTTGTCTTAATTGGTGTTTGTATAGTTTCTGTGGAACCTAGAGTTAATCAAAAGTACAGGAATTGGCCCTCACCCAAACCCTACTCCCTCATGGTGAGCTATTCTTGCTACAGATTACCTGGAACAAAAACTAAAATAATCTAAAAACTGTGCTGAAAATGGGCTAAAAACAGGAATTGTTAGCAATTATGCAAAAGGTCACAATCTGAGGGAAGCTAAATGTTTCAGACAAGTAAGGTATATGTTACATTAATATATCTGTCCAACTCTAATCAAATTGGCACGGAAGATCTATTTCAATTTTATGTCCTTTGTGTATTTTGGAAACAATGTGACTCTAAAATAGGAATCAAAACAGTAATTACATACACTGTTTGGCTTGATAATCTTGGCTCTTTTGTTGTTATTTTATATTACCAAGTGTCATGTGTGTATAAAGCACCTGAGGATGACTAAGTATAATTGTATTTTCCTAAAGACAGTGCAGGATGTTCTGTACAAAAAGTAAAATCAATAGACAAAGTAGGATACTGCCCCACAAAATGTATGAATCTGTAACATAATTCTGTAATGTTAACTTAAAATATACATTGTCTCGATTTCATCTCACAAGCAGACTAAAGGTGGTTACACACTGTGTGATACGCTCCATGAGCGATATTGCACAGTGTACTCCCTCCCCTCCTGGGCCGCCCGAAATTGTGCGTACACACTGAGCGACATCGCTCAGTGACGTCATGCCGCGGTCGCCCCGTACATACAGTTTTGGCCAACTGTGCCAAAATTAAGCTGCATGTACCGCTGACAGAGAGGGTCGTTAACGACCCCTGGAACACGCATCGCCCATCGTTTGCGGCATACACACTGTGCGATATTTTAGTATCGCTCAGAAGGGGGAAAATTAGCGATATTGACTGAAATATCGTACAGTGTGTATGCACTTTGAAATTCTACACAGGTTTTCCACATACCTGGATCACATTTGTGCAGGATGAGCAAACTTGTAACATTCACGTGAAAACTTATATGATGTGTGGTTATTTTGGCCTGATCATTAAACAGGATTCTTGAGAAATGTCAACTCACCTGCTAGCCTTTGGATGTACTACTGAATCTCAAAGGTAATCTGTAAGTACGCATTCTCTGCTACTTGCCTGTTAGCTTCTGACCTCACACGCAGTTAGATGTAATTATCTCTACTGGTTTTCTGACTTGACAAAACTCAAATACAGTGCATCCGGAAAGTGTTCACAGCGCTTCACTTTTTCCACATTTTGTTATGTTACAGCCTTATTCCAAACTGGAATAAATTCTTTTTTTCCCCTCAAAATTCTACACACCCCATAATGACAACGTGAAAAAAAGTGTTTGAGATTTTTGCAAATTTATTAAAAATTAAAAACTAAGAAATCACATGTACATAAGTATTCACAGCCTTTGCTCAATACTTTGTTGATGCACCTTTGGCAGCATTTACAGTCTCAAGTCTTTTTTAATATGATGCCACAAGCTTGGCACGCCTATCTTTGGGCAGTTTCACCCATTCCTCTTTGCAGCACCTCTCAAGCTCCATCAGGTTGGGTGGGAAGTGTCGGTGCACAACCATTTTCAGATCTCTCCAGAGATATTCAATCGCGGATTAAAGTCTACGCTCTGGCTGGGCCACTCAAGTACATTCACAGAGTTGTCGTGAAGCCACCTCTTTGATATCTTGGCTGTGTGCTTAGCGTCGTTGTCCTGTTGAAAGATGAACAGTCGCCCCAGTCTGAGGTCAAGAGCACTCTGGAGCAGGTTTTCATCCAGGATGTCTCTGTACATTACTGCATTCATCTTTCCCTATATCTTGACTAGTCTCCCAGTTCCTGCCGCTGAAAAACATCCACACAGCATGATGCTGCCACCACCATGCTTCACTGTAGGTATGGTATTGGTCTGGTGATTAGCAATGCCTGGCTTCCTCCAAACATGACGGCTGGCATTCACACCAAAGAGTTCAGTCTTTGTCTCAAAAGAGCAGAGAATTTTGTTTCTCATGGTTTGAGAGTCCTTCAGGTGCATTTAGGCAAACTCCAGGCGGGCTGCCATGTGGCTTCCGTCTGGCCACTCTACCATACAGGCATGATTGGTGGTTTGCTGCAGAGATGGTTGTCCTTCTGGAAGGATTTCCTCTCTCAACAGAGTAATGCTGTAGCTCTGACAGTGACCATTGGGTTCTTGGTCACCTCCCTGACTAGGGCCCTTCTGTCCCAATTGCTCATTTTAGACGGCCGGCCAGCTCTAGGAAGAGTACTGGTGGTCCCGAACTTCTTCCATTTACGGATGGTGGAGGCCACTGTGCTCATTGGGACCTTCAAAGCAGCAGATCATTTTTCTGTACCCTTCCCCTGATTTGTGCCTCGAGACAATCCTGTTTTCATAGGTCTACAGACAATTCCTTTAATTTCATGCTTTGTTTGTGCTCAGACATGCACTGCCAAGTGTGGTACCTTTTATATAGACAGGTGTATGCCTTTCCAAATCATGTCCAATCATCTAATTTTACCACAGGTGGACTCCAATTAAGCTGTAGGAACAGCTCAAAGATGATCATTGGAAACAGGATGGACCTGAACTCAATTTTGAACTTCACGACAAAGGCTGTGAATACTTATGTACATGTGATTTCTTAGTTTTTCAATATAGTGTAGTATATTTTAAAACCAAGGTTGAGTCATATAGACAAAAAGGCAGAGGTGTTCCAAAGGAGACTTTTCCTCCACCGGTAGGTGTATAGATAGATTGTAGTACCATACTCGCACCCAAGTGAAGTAAAGATCACTCATAAAGGTTTCTTTACAGTCCACCACCGCCCGTGGTCTCTCTATATCGCTCTATTCCCAGAATAGGCCAGACAAGTGATGGCAACACATGGAAATGGATAACATACCCAACTTACAGCTTCATAAACTTAAACTTGCACATAAAGGTTTCTTTTCCTATAATAGTTTCTTTTCATATATTCATTACGAACTTCCTTTACAGCTCACCATACCGCTGATGGGATATGCAGGAATAAATAAAAACCTAATCAATTTACTCCAAACGGCTGATTTTATTATGGACAAACAATATAAAAAGTAATTGGTAGAAAACTCTTGAAAATTCATAAAGTATTTTTTTTTCTTTTTTTTTTTTTTTGAATAGAGTATTTTTGTTCAAGAAGGATGAAAGTGATCCAGACATTTCGATTTATATCGGGAAAATTCAGTTGATGTTATACACCGTACACAGTCACATAACCTTCCCAAACAATATATGTATAGTATAATCGTAGCAGGTAGTCACTAGACATAGTGTCAGCCCACAAAAAACATATTTTCTAAAGTCTGTAAGCAAATTTCAAAGCACTTATTTAACATTTTCCAGTTTCTCCCCAAAATAATTCAATAAACCCCCCAACTGTGAGGCCAGGTATAGCCTACAAAACACCTAATAACAAAAAAAACAACACATAATCAGAACAGAACAAAATAAAACCATCCAACCTAAATGCACATAGTTATGCGAGGTGAGGTGCGATAGCAATATAGTGTGGCTCGCCTCCACAAGTCCCAAGTAACCGGACCATCGTAAAGGCTCAATACATCTTAAGTTTTAAATCTTAAGGGCAGGGGAGGAATATATAGAGTTAATCCAAAAGGACCATATTTTCTTGTGTTTAGAGAGGGCATTGGTTTTCATATAAATATAACGATCCTTCAATATGGTGTCATTCACCAGGGCTTTAAATGCAAACATCGTAGGGGAATGCGGAGCCATCCATGTCCGCGCAATGCATACCTTGGCGAGGGCGCAGAAGCTACGAGCATACAAGCCCTCCTACCTAGACCCAGAATCAGGTCCTCCTACCCCCATAATACAAAATCCCGGAGTCAGCATACCTCTCAATATCCCCGTATGTTCCAGAATCGACCCGACCCCAGCCCAGAACGCCTGCAAGGATGGACACTCCCACACGAGGTACCAGAATGAACCGCCAGCAGCCCCGCACTTAGGACAGGCGGCAGAACCACCAGTTCCAACTCTAGCCAGCCTGTTCAGCGTCATATATGATCTATGCAAAATAAAGAGTTGAATTTGTTGGAACCGTAATGATTTGGTAACTTGGCTCAGGTTCCCCAGTGCAACCTCCCAATCCTCCACAGCTATTGGGCCCAAATCACGCTCCCAGCGCTCCCGAAGGTTCGAGAGCGGATCCGCATGGATTTTTTTACTGAGGTACGAGTAAGTGAAAGAGATCACCTTGACCCGACCCAGTGAACTTGAAAAGGTCTTAATGGGGAAGGGGAGGAGCACTGGGGGAGAATCCCCGAACTGTGACTGCAAGGCGTGCCTGAGCTGCAAAAATCTATAAAAGTGAGAGTTCGGAAGACCAAACTTCTCCTTTAGTTGCTGAAAGGATTTCAATGTACCATTGCTATACAACTGGGATATGGAGATCACTGAGTAAGGAGCCCATACCGTCCCCCCCCGTCCAGAGACCCCAGTTCACGGAGCGATACGGAGTGCCAAAGGGGAGTATCTGGGTCCATACCATCATACCCAAGCATACCCGTCAAAGCCAGGCAGATCTTCATGGCCTGAAAAACAATAGGAGGAGACAGTCGAGAAGCGCTCCCTCCCACCAAGACCTGCTCCGGGGAAAAGTCCGGGTAGTAACACCTGAGAAACGCCCAACACAAACCAGCCTCTTCACCTCCCCGTAACCAAATACTAATGTGCGCCAACTGGGCCGCATAATAATATAGTTGGAAGTGAGGCAAGGCCAAACCGCCATCAACTTTTTGTCTAGTGAGGGTATTTAACTTTATTCTAGGCCTTTTATTGAGATGTCAATATACTGTTTAGTTTCTTAAAAAAGGCCGGAAAAATGTACACAGGGAATTGTGAAAGAACATACAGTAGTTTGGGCAAAACTATCATTTTAATAAGACCAGCCCTGCCCGTCATTGTCAGCGGGAGTTTACACCAAGCCCTCGACTTGTGTACAATCAGCTGTACAAGTGGGTCAAGGTTCAAGGGTATAAATGCCGAAGGGTCATTAGTAACCTGGATTCCAAGGTATTTAAACTGGCCTGTCCAGCATAGCGGCAGGGAGATCTTCGGGACCCTGGGAGGAGAGCCCATAATGGGCATTATAAATGACTTGGACCAATTTATGCGGAGACCAGAAAAGCCGCCAAAGGTCTCTATGACCTGCAACACTGTAGGCATATCCACAACGTAGTCATGTAAGAATAGTAACAGGTCATCTGCATAAAGGGCTATTTTGTCAGTGCATGGGCCCGTATCAACTCCCCCAATGTCTGGGTGCGATCTAACCAGGCAAGCCAAGGGCTCAATGGCCATGGTAAACAAGGCAGGGGAAAGGGGGCATCCCTGTCTGGTGCCCCGAGTCAAAGTAAAGGAGGAGGAAATATAGCCGTTGACCAAGATCCTGGCGCGTGGACTTTGATAGAGCAATTTGATCCAACATATGAAATTAGGGCCAAAGCCCATACATTTCATGACTCCCCACAAATAGGACCATTCAACGCTGTTGAATGCCTTAGCCGCATCCAGCGAAACTACAACCGCGTCCAAAGGGAAGTCGTGGGGAGCCGCAAAATAGTGTAAAGCCTGCGCAGATTAATGGACGTGGATTTCCCTGGCATGAAGCCAAATTGATCCTGATGTATTATAGATTTAATAACCAGGTTAAGCCGGACCGCAAGGATTTTCGCCAGGATCTTGGCATCGGTAGGGACAAGGGAGATTGGTCTATAGGACTCCAAATATTTGGGATCCTTACCGGGCTTTGGCAATACTGTAAGAACGGCCTCGGACATTGAGGGAGGAAGCTGATTAGTGGCGAATATATCTGTATACATCTCATGCAACTTTGGACCAAAGAACTGTATGTACTGTTTGTACAGCTCAGTGGGAATACCATCGTTTCCCGGAGACTTACCACTGGGAGACATTCCTATCGCCGCAGTCACCTCTTCTACAGTCAAAGGCGCGTCTAGAGTATCCCTAGCCTCAGGGGAAAGCCTGGAAAGGGGACAAGTATATGTCTAGGTCCTCCATGGAGCACGTCCGTTGAGAGTCGTAAACCTCTCTAAAGTACGAAAGGAACATATGCGCTATGTCGGGGGTGTTGTTCACTACGGAACCGTCAGGGACAGACATCTGCACTATCGTATTTCCAGGACGTCATAATGCACCAAATGAGCCAATAAGCTGCCCGGTCTGTCTGCCTGCATATATATATATTAGTGGCCCTGAACAAGAGGGAGCGTGCATTTTTATCTGAAAGGTGAGCCAGCCAGGCCTCCTGAGCCAACAGCCAACGCGCCTTTAGCGCAGAGGTTCCCTCTGCCAAATAGCGGGTCTCCAGATCCCTATACTCAGATTCAAGCTGTCTCTCCGTCGCTCTGTATTCTAACTTGCGGGCAGCAATTTTGCCAATCAGTGTACCACGTAAGTAAGCTTTGAAAGCATCCCATACAACAGGTGCCGGGGCCGAATCCACATTATCTGCAAAGAAACCCTCCCACCTGGATGCTAAATCCTGGCATTCTCCCAGCTGAACCAGCCAGGACAGATGCAACCTCCAATATGACTGTCCTCACCGGCACTCCGCATCAAGAGACAGCAGCAAGGGCGAGTGGTCGGACACCCCCCGCGCCTCATAGTGAACATCTGTTATACTAGGTAGGAGCTCGGGCGATACCAGGGCCAGGTCGAATCTGGAGAAGGAGCCATACGTACTAGAAAAACATGAGTACTGCCTGAGCGTAGGGTACTGGGCCCTCCAGACATCCACCCACTGCATGCTGCCTATAAAATCCGCAAACTTAGAGTGAGAAGTAGACGGGCCACCCCCCGCCCCCGGATCCCAGGAGGACCGCCATCTATCCAGAGAGACATCCAACACATTATTAAAGTCCCCCAGACAAATAACGGGAGTATGGGGGGAAGAAGCAATAAATGAGGCCGCTTTCTGCAGGACATCATACGAAAATGGGGGAGGGACATAAATAGACAAAATAAAGAAAGTACGGGAGTTCAACTTGCATTCCAGAAACACAAACCTGCCTTACGGATCTGTGTTTACCGTGATTAATTCAAACGTGTACAGTTCTCTTTATCATAACCGACACCCCTCTGGAAGAGGAGGAGTGAGAGGAATGATACGCCCAGCCCACCCAAGGCCTGCGGAGCGATAGCAGCCTATTTCCCTCTAGATGAGTCTCACTCAGACAGATAACATCTGGGCCATATTTCCTAATCATTTTGAACACTAGGGACCGTTTTACTTTATTATTAATGCCCCGGACGTTCCATGCCAAAATCTTTAAGGCAGACATGTCGTCCTTTGTACCATCCGGGACATAGCTCTCTGTGTCCCTACAAGGTGAAAAAGAAGATCGGTCATCAACATTATTCGGGTAACTACCTGCCCGTGCAGAGTACCACCCCGGAAACCGTATCGTCCGCAGGCCCCGGGACCCGAGCCAAACCCCTTTAAATAGCACAACATCACCTCACAATTTAATAAATAATCGTATGAAAGGGAAAAAACAAAAAAGGAATAAAAAAACAACAGAGAAATAAACAGCATCTCCACAACTTCCCCCCTCCCCGTATACCTCCCCGAACTGTGGCATACACATTTCTCTGACGTCCTAGTGGATGCTGGGAACACCGTAAGGACCATGGGGAATAGCGGCTCCGCAGGAGACTGGGCACAAAAGTAAAGCTTTAGGACTACCTGGTGTGCACTGGCTCCTCCCCCTATGACCCTCCTCCAAGCCTCAGTTAGATTTTTATGCCCGGCCGAGAAGGGTGCACACTAGGGGCTCTCCTGAGCTTCTTAGTGAAAGTTTAGTTTTAGGTTTTTTATTTTCAGTGAGACCTGCTGGCAACAGGCTCACTGCATCGAGGGACTAAGGGGAGAAGAAGCGAACCTGCCTGCTTGCAGCCAGCTTGGGCTTCTTAGGCTACTGGACACCATTAGCTCCAGAGGGACCGAACACAGGCCCAGCCTCGGAGCTCGGTCCCAGAGCCGCGCCGCCGGCCCCCTTACAGAGCCAGAAGCAAGAAGAGGTCCGGAAAAATCGGCGGCAGAAGACATCAGTCTTCAACAAGGTAGCGCACAGCACTGCAGCTGTGCGCCATTGTTACTCAGGCACACTTCACACTTCGGTCACTGAGGGTGCAGGGCGCTAGGGGGGGGCGCCCTGAGCAGCAATGTAAACACCTTGGCTGGCATAAATACACCACATATAACCCCCAGGGCTATATGGATGTATTTTAACCCCTGCCAGAACTCACCAAAAAGCGGGAGAAAAGGCCGCCGAGAAGGGGGCGGAGCCTATCTCCTCAGCACACAGGCGCCATTTTCCATCACAGCTCCGCTGGAAGGACGTCTCCCTGACTCTCCCCTGCAGTCCTGCACTACAGAAAAGGGTAAAAAAGAGAGGGGGGCACTAATTTGGCGCAGTTTTAATACTAACAGCAGCTATAAAGGGAAAAGCACATTTTATAGTGGTATTCCTGTCTATATATAGCGCTCTGGTGTGTGCTGGCATACTCTCCCTCTGTCTCCCCAAAGGGCTAGTGGGGTCCTGTCCTCTATCAGAGCATTCCCTGTGTGTGTGCGGTGTGTCGGTACGATTGTGTCGACATGTTTGAGGAGGAAAAAGATGGAGGCGGAGCAATTGCCTATTATAGAGTTGTCACCCCCTAGGGAGTCGACACCTGAGTGGATGAGCTTATGGAAGGAATTGCGTGGCAGTGTCAGCTCTTTACGACAGACAGTTGACGACATGAGACAGCCGGCTACTCAGCTTGTGCCTGTCCAGGGGTCTCAAACGCCATCAGGGGCTTTAAAACGCCCGTTACCTCAAATGGCAGACACAGACACGGATACTGACTCCAGTGTCGATGATGAGGAGACAAACGTGACTTCCACTAGGGCCACACGTTACATGATTGAAGCAATGAAAAATTTATTGCATATCTCTGATAATACAAGTACCACTAAAAAGGGTATTATGTTTGGTGAGAAACTGCCTGTAGTTTTTCCTGTATCCGAGGAATTAAATGAAGTGTGTGATGAGGCGTGGGTTTCCCCCGATAAAAAACTGATAATTCCTAAAAGGTTATTGGCATCGTACCCTTTCCCGCCAGAGGATAGGGCACGTTGGGAAACACCCCCTAGGGTGGATAAAGCGCTCACACGCTTGTCTAAACAGGTAGCACTACCCTCTCCTGATACGGCCGTCCTAAAGGAACCTGCCGATAGAAAGCTGGAGAATATCCTAAAATGTATATACACTCACACGGGTGTTATACTGCGACCAGCAATCGCCTCAGCCTGGATGTGCAGTGCGGGCCTGGCGTGGTCGGATTCCCTGACTGAAAATATTGATACCCTAGATAGGGACAGTATATTACTGACTATAGAACATTTGAAGGATGCATTTCTATATATGCGTGATGCACAGAGGGATATTTGCCGACTGGCATCAAGAGTTAGCGCGCTGTCCATTTCTGCAAGAAGAGGTTTATGGACGCGGCAGTGGTCAGGTGATGCGGATTCTAAAAGGCACATGGAAGTATTGCCTTATAAGGGGGAGGAGTTATTTGGGGTAGGTCTATCAGACCTGGTAGCCACGGCAACTGCTGGAAAATCCACATTTTTACCCCAGGTAGCTTCTCAACCTAAGAAGACGCCGTATTATCAGGCGCAGTCCTTTCGGCCCCAAAAGGGCAAGCGGGCAAAAGGCGCCTCATTTCTGCCCCATGGCAGAGGGAGAGGAAAAAGGCTGCAGCAAACAGCCAGTTCCCAGGAACAAAAGCCCTCTCCCGCCTCCGCAAAGTCCTCAGCATGACGCTGGGGCTTTACAAGCGGACTCAGGCACGGTGGGGGCCCGTCTCAAGAAATTCGAGACGTCTCCCTCTCGCCGTTTCCTAAAGTCTGCTTTACCGACGTCTCCCTCAGACAGGGAGGTAGTATTGCAAGCCATTCATAAGCTGTATTCCCAGCAGGTGATAATCAAGGTACCCCTCCTGCAACAGGGAAAGGGGTACTATTCCACACTATTGTGGTACCGAAGCCGGACGGCTCGATGAGACCAATTTTAAATCTAAAATCCTTGAACACTTACATACAAAGGTTCAAATTCAAGATGGAGTCACTCAGAGCAGTGATTGCAAACCTGGAAGAAGGGGACTATATGGTCTCTCTGGACATCAAAGATGCTTACCTACATGTCCCAATTTACCCTTCTCACCAAGGGTACCTCAGGTTTGTGGTACAGAACTGTCACTATCAGTTTCAGACGCTGCCGTTTGGATTGTCCACGGCACCCCGGGTCTTTACCAAGGTAAGGGCCGAAATGATGATACTCCTTCGAAAGAAGGGAGTTTTAGTTATCCCTTACTTGGACGATATCCTGATAAGGGCAAGATCCAGGGAACAGTTGGAAGTCGGGGTAGCACTATCTCAGATAGTGCTGCGGCAGCACGGTTGGATTCTCAATATTCCAAAATCGCAACTGATCCCGACGACACGCCTTCTATTCCTAGGGATGATCCTGGACACAGTCCAGAAAAAGGTGTTTCTCCCGGAGGAGAAAGCCAGGGAGTTATCTGAACTAATCAGAAACCTCCTAAAACCAGGCCAAGTGTCAGTGCATCAGTGCACAAGGGTCCTGGGAAAAATGGTGGCTTCCTACGAAGCAATTCCATTCGGCAGATTCCACGCAAGAACTTTCCAGTGGGACCTGCTGGACAAATGGTCCGGATCGCGTCTTCAGATGCATCAGCGGATAACCCTGTCACCAAAGACAAGGGTGTCTCTCCTGTGGTGCTTGCAGAGTGCTCATCTTCTAGAGGGCCGCAGATTGGGCATTCAGGACTGGGTCCTGGTGACCACGGATGCCAGCCTGCGAGGCTGGGGAGCAGTCACACAGGGAAGAAATTTCCAGGGCTTGTGGTCAAGCCTGGAGACATCACTTCATATAAATATTTTGGAGCTAAGGGCCATTTACAATGCCCTAAGCCAAGCAAGACCTCTGCTTCAAGGTCAGCCGGTGCTGATCCAGTCGGACAACATCACGGCAGTCGCCCACGTAAACAGACAGGGCGGCACAAGAAGCAGGAGGGCAATGGCAGAAGCTGCAAGGATTTTTCGCTGGGCGGAAAATCATGTGATAGCATTGTCAGCAGTGTTCATTCCGGGAGTGGACAACTGGGAAGCAGACTTCCTCAGCAGGCACGACCTCCACCCGGGAGAGTGGGGACTTCACCCAGAAGTCTTCCACATGATTGTAAACCATTGGGAAAAACCAAAGGTGGACATGATGGCGTCCCGCCTAAACAAAAAATTGGACAGGTATTGCGCCAGGTCAAGGGACCCTCAGGCAATAGCTGTGAACGCTCTGGTAACACCGTGGGTGTACCAGTCAGTGTATGTGTTCCCTCCTCTTCCTCTCATACCAAAAGTACTGAGAATTATAAGACGGAGGGGAGTAAGAACTATACTCGTGACTCCGGATTGGCCAAGAAGGACTTTGACGGCAGGGCGGTTGAACGCCGGATTCTGAAGGAAAAAGGCATTCCGGATGAAGTCATCCCTACCCTGATCAAGCCAGGAAGGATGTAACCGCAAAGCATTATCACCGCATTTGGCGAAAATATGTTGCATGGTGCGAGGCCAGTAAGGCCCCGATGGAGGAATTTCAACTAGGTCGATTCCTGCATTTCCTGTAAACAGGAGTGTCTATGGGCCTAAAATTGGGGTCCATTAAGGTTCAAATTTCGGCCCTGTCAATTTTCTTCCAGAAAGAACTAGCTTCAGTTCCTGAAGTTCAGACGTTTGTAAAAGGGGTACTGCATATACAGCCTCCTTTTGTGCCTCCAGTGGCACCTTGGGATCTCAATGTAGTTTTGGGGTTCCTAAAGTCACATTGGTTTGAACCACTTGAATCTGTGGAGTTAAAATATCTCACATGGAAAGTGGTCATGTTGTTGGCCCTGGCCTCGGCCAGGCGCGTGTCAGAATTGGCGGGCTTTATCCTGTAAAAGCCCTTATCTGATCTTCCATTCAGACAGGGCGGAATTGAGGACTCGTCCTCATTTTCTCCCTAAGGTGGTTTCAGTGTTTCATCTGAACCAACCTATTGTGGTACCTGCGGCTACTAGTGACTTGGAGGACTCCAAGTTGTTGGACGTAGTCAGGGCCTTGAAAATATATGTTTCCAGGACGGCTGGAGTCAGGAAATCTGACTCGCTGTTTATCCTGTATGCACCCAACAAGCTGGGTGCTCCTGCTTCTAAGCAGACTATTGCTCGTTGGATTTGTAGTACAATTCAGCTTGCACATTCTGTGGCAGGCCTGCCACAGCCAAAATCTGTAAAAGCCCATTCCACAAGGAAGGTGGGCTCATCTTGGGCGGCTGCCCGAGGGGTCTCGGCGTTACAACTTTGCCGAGCAGCTACTTGGTCAGGGGCAAACACGTTTGCTAAATTCTACAAATTTGATACCCTGGCTGAGGAGGACCTGGAGTTCTCTCATTCGGTGCTGCAGAGTCATCCGCACTCTCCCGCCCGTTTGGGAGCTTTGGTATAATCCCCATGGTCCTTACGGAGTTCCCAGCATCCACTAGGACGTCAGAGAAAATAAGAATTTACTTACCGATAATTCTATTTCTCGTAGTCCGTAGTGGATGCTGGGCGCCCATCCCAAGTGCGGATTGTCTGCAATACTTGTACATAATTATTGTTACAAAAATCGGGTTATTATTGTTGTGAGCCATCTTTCCAGAGGCTCCTCTGTTATCATGCTGTTAACTGGGTTCAGATCACAGGTTATACGGTGTGATTGGTGTGGCTGGTATGAGTCTTACCCGGGATTCAAAATCCTTCCTTATTGTGTACGCTCGTCCGGGCACAGTATCCTAACTGAGGCTTGGAGGAGGGTCATAGGGGGAGGAGCCAGTGCACACCAGGTAGTCCTAAAGCTTTACTTTTGTGCCCTGTCTCCTGCGGAGCCGCTATTCCCCATGGTCCTTACGGAGTTCCCAGCATCCACTACGGACTACGAGAAATAGAATTATCGGTAAGTAAATTCTTATTATCCCTAACCGAGCTCTAACCCTGGTGATCCGAAGGCCTACGGCAGTGCTATGCGTGGCATACAGATCCAACAAAACCCAATACAAAACCAATACGTAAAGTCACTACACAGCAACGTCCAGAACAACTAAAACAAGAGGAAGCTTCCTGGACATATACTTGCATATTATAAGCCCATGTAGAAAGGAAACTGGGTGTCAGTCCGGAGCCAGCTGGCGGGCACCCGGAGCGTATCTGTCCAGCCAGGCCGCCGCCTCCCTCGGAGAGCTGAAGAACTTGGTTTCCCCATCTGCCACCACACGCAGCCTGGAGAGTAACAGCATCGAGTAGGGGAGATTCAGGTCACGAAGACGCAGCTTGACGGGCAGAAACTGGGCCCGATCTTTTTGGACATCCGCTGCAAAATCCGGAAATGCCGACACCCGGACACTGTTGCGAAGCAGGGGGCCCTTCGTGCGGCCCAGGCGCAAGACAGAGTCCCGGTCTTTATAATGTAGAAACTTGGCAATAAACGTTCGCGGTGGGGCGCCTGGGGGTAATGGCCGGAACGGTACCCGGTGCGCCCGCTCCACCGCAAACTGGGGCGTAAAGGATTCATCGCCATACGCCTCTTTCAGCCAGGATTCCAGGAAATCCTCAGGATGTGCCCCTTCCTCCCTCTCAGGCAGGCCCACGAATCTCACATTATTTCTGCGAAGTCGACCCTCCATATGCAGGAGTTTAGTTTGCAGTGTCGAGACTTGCTGTGTAACCGCAGATACAGACCGTTGGAGGGAGCCGCTGAGGTCATCCAGATTAGATACCCCGCGTCTCCGTTACGCCCACTCTCTCCCGGACACGCTGGACGTCCTGGTGCAGTAATAAGTTTCACTGCACCTTCTCCATTTTGTCCGACAGGCGTCGTTTGCTGGCCGCTATGGCCTCAAGGACCTGCTGAATGGAAGGAGTTGATGGTTGCGTGTCCGCGCCTGAGTCGGACCCAGCCGGGAGAGTCGGCTGAGCAGCAGGTTGGCGGGCAAACTTCTCCAATTTAGCCGCAGCCGCACTCTGACCGCCCTTCACCATGATGTCAAGGCCCAAGCAGTGCACAAAGGGCCTAATTCTGAGTTGATCGCAGCAGCAAATATGTTAGCAGTTGGACAAAACCATGTGCACTGCAGGGGGGACAGATATAACATGTGCAGAGAGAGTTAGATTTGGGTGGGGTGTGTTCAAACTGAAATCTAACTTGCAGTGTAAAAATAAAGCAGCCAGTATTTACCCTGCACAGAAACAAAATAACCCACCCAAATCTAACTCTCTCTGCAAATGTTATTTCTGCCCCCCCTGCAGTGCATATGGTTTTGCCCAATTGCTAACAAATTTGCTGCTGCGATCAACTCAGAATTGCCCCCAAGGTCTCTATTTTCAGTGTCAGGAAGTACAGCAGTATGGAAGAGATATAGTATCAGCAACTCTCCAGGGCTCAGGGCATCCAGCAAGAAAATATAAAGAAGGGGGTGGGGGGGGGCAGAGGGATCTGGGGTATTATTGTTGTATATTGTGTTAGAAGCTATGCAGCAAAAGGCAGGGCAGCCTGTGCTAAGCAAATCATCCAGCCCTGCAGTCCTCTCACAAGAGCAGAGCCACACAGGCAGGATACAGTATAGAAAGCTGCAGCCAAGATGGCCGCCGGACTCACAGTCTCTCCCCTCTCCACACAGGCACCCCGGTACCGGGCACCAGAGGGTCAGAAGCGGCCCATCAAGGTGTCCAGTATGTGCAGGTGAGGGGCGCCGTCCACCCCAGGCTGTAGAATCAGTTTTCGCCGCGGCAACACGGCGGAGCTCCGGGAATTGAGGCCGGGGATTCACAGGCGGCCTAGGCCCGAGATTCGGGCGGCCGCTGGTGCTGATCGGTAGCTCCGGCAGGGGTTCCCTGGCAACGGCCGCCGCCTCCCCACATATAATCCGCGTCTCCAGGCCAAAAAACGAGCCTCAAAGAGGGCTCCAGGATAGTAGCAGGATTTATAGGCCGGGGAGCTCCACAACCCTGCTGCCTACCCGCTTGCCGCCGTGGCCACGCCCCTCCATAAAGTATTCTTGGGGGATGCACAAACTATAATCACATTGGGTGTTCAAAGGACTGGTGGTATAAAAAACTTTAAACACCTGACTTGCTGGGGTGTACAATCCGGACTAGACCCCAAAGATGGTTAGTATCAAGTCTTTGATGGATGTGAAATACAGTAGGTGTGCTCTATACCTCTACCGGTGGTGGAAAAGTCTCCTTTGGAACACCTCTGCCTTTTTGTCTATATGACTCAACCTTGGTTTTAAAATATTCTACACTGCAGTACATTGCTCGTTTTGTTTTTTTCTGTTTTTGAGTACACAATACGGAGGAACTTTCATCTAGAATATCCAGGAACATTTGACTACTCTGGAGGGAAGCAAAAGTTTACTACTTCCCTCTCTACATATTTTAAACAGAGACTTTTTATATAATGTCAAATGAATGTGAATAGTCAGTGAGTGCAAAAGTGTTTGTGTTACCTGTTTTTTTTTCTTTTTTATATTGTTTGTATGTATGTTAGGTGAACATACGTACACAATTGTTCTTTTGTAGCTCCTAGTGTGCGCAGTGGTAAATATCCAATTTTTGCTAGCATTGGATATCCTCTTTTGTATACTAAACTTTTTGTTCTGGTGGTGATTCCCCGATGCTGATCCTGATCTGATTTGCCAATCAACGGACTCTGGTGATTTCTCTGGATCAGCAAAATCCAGCATGTTCAAAATCTCAGAGTTGCTGATTCCAATCTATTTTTGGGGTGGAATCAGCAAATCGAGATTGTCCAACATGTTGGATTTTGCAGATCCCCCAGGCCTCAGCAGAACGAGAGATTTCCCCGATAGATGCCTGAAGTACGGGCTCTTTTACACAACCATACTATATTGTTTTACTTTTTTATTATATTTTTTGGGGTTATTATTGCCACACATTCTCTAATAAAGCATTGCCTTTCTTCACATGTTTTTCATAGTACAGACCATATATAGTTTACTTTGAGTTAGAAGTTAATGTTTAACCTTGTTCCATGCGTCAAAAGAAATCCCCCCCCCCCCCAAAAAAAAAAAAAAAATCCCAAGTGTTAATACATAACAATGGCTGACATCTATCTCTGATAAAATCTTATCGTTTGAAAATAACTTCACCCTTTGTAAAATTTAATTTCCTTACTTTTCATTAAAACACAGTGTACACACTGGCTTCTGTTACCATCTACTGATTTGCACTAATAGCTGTTCTTTCTCTTACGTCCTAGAGGATACTGGGGTGCCATTTAGTAACATGGGTATAGACTGGTTCACTAGAAGCCATGGGCACTTTAATAATTTGATAGTGTGGGCTGGCTCCTCCCTCTATGCCCCTCCTACCAGACTTGGTTTAGAAAATGGGGGGGGGGACGGCGGACGGCCCAACCTCTTGAAGGGTTAATGGTCCCGTTCCCCGCTGACAGGACACTAGCTCCTGAGGGAACTATTCGCAAGCCCCACCACTGCGAGCGTACATTCCCGCAGCACGCCGCCGCCCCATTATGGCGGCATGAGGGTACAGAGATGCACGGCTTCTAAACGGGGTGGAATGCGTCTCCAGACACAGTACACAACTGCGTCCCAGTACACTGTACACAGTACCCATACTGGCACAACAGCCTTAAAACGGTTCCCTCCATTTTAAGCACCAGATTCCTCAGCCAGTATAAAAAAAGCGGGAAGACCGCGCACCATTGAAGGGGCGGGGCTTCACTATGAGAGGATACAGCAGCTAACCAGCGCCATTTTCCTTCTGCGGTGGACACAGATGCTGACAGGACAGGGACGCGCAGCTCCTCCAGTGTGACTCCAGATTACCTCAGCGGTACCATGGGGTCTTAGCAGGGGAGAGCGACTCTTAGTGTAGTAAGTCCCCTATCAGGGTACTTAGTCTGCGACCCGGCTAAGCTTGGCATTAGCGATAAGGGCACGGTAGGGGCTGTCTCCAGACAACTCTGTCTCTCCCTGAAGGGCTCTTTTTGGGTTAATTGTGCTTAACCTTTCCTGTGTGTGTGTGTGTGTGTGTGTGTGTGTTGTCACATTTACATTATGTCAGGCAAAGAGTGTGTTTCTTGTACGACGGAGTGTTCCTCTTCACCGGGGGGCTCACTACTGGGTACTCAGGGTTCACAGAATAGCGGGGCTGAACCGGAATGGGTTAATTCTCTTAAGGGAATTTTCTACAAAATTGTCCCGCAGTGAGAAAGAGACGCAATACTTAAAACAGACTGTGGATGAGTTTATGAACATAGACTCAGTCCCCAAAACAGCGTCTCGGTCCCCTACCATCTGTCAGCAAAAGCGATCTCTGGCCCATATCCTGCAATCTGACTAGACGCTGAAGGGTCAGACTTGGGGGGGGGGGGGGGGATGCAGCTCTCTCACAGGGAGTAGAGGCTCTTATAGAGGCCATCAGAAATGTTCTGCATTTTGCTGATAAGGTGTAAGAGGAATGTGAGGAATCTTATTTTAATGTAAAAAGAAGTCCTCAGTTACTTTTCCTGTGTCAAAGGAATTTAATACCCTGTTTGAAGAACCGTGGGTTAATCCTGATAAGAAATTTCAGATCCCTAAAAGGTTGCTCGCATCTATTCCTTTTCCTCTGGAGGATAGGAAAAAATAGGAAAATCCGCCGATAGTGGACGCATCAGTCTCTAGGCTGTCACGAAAGATTGTATGTTCCTGGTGCAGCCTCCCTAAAAGACACGGCTGATCGTAAGATTGAGACTACACTCAAATCATTGTACACAGCTGCTGGAGTGGCCCAGAGACCCACTATTGCATGTGTGTGGATCGCAAAAGCCATTGCAAAATGGTCAGGTAACCTAATTAAGGGGTTAGATTCCTTGCCTAGGAGGGATGTTGTATTACTCCTGCAGCATATACTGGACTCTGCAAACTTTATGGTGGAAGCCATAAAAGAAATAGGCTTGCTTCACGCACGCACCACCGCTATGGCAGTGTTGGCACGCAGAGGCTTATGGCTACGCCAGTGGACTGCTGAAGCGGACTCCAGGAAAGGCGTGGAAGGCCTACAATTCACAGGAGAGGCCTTGTTTGGAGATGAACTAGACAAATGGATCTCCACAGCTACTGCAGGTAAATCTACTTATCTTCCTTCCGCAGCCCCCACAACCAAGAAGACTTATTCAGCTTGTGAGTTACAGTCCTTTCGGACGGCCAAGTTCAAAGGCAAATCCAGAGGTGCTTCTATGTCCTCCAGTGGCGCAAGAGGTAAACCACGCAAACCAGCAACTGCGGGTACTCAGGAACAGAGCTCAGGCTCTGCTTCCTCCAATACTTCAGCATGACTGTGGACCGCAATGCCTAGAAGGCTGTCAGGTGGGAGCACATCTACAATTCTTCAGTCAAATCTGGTCAAGTTCGTGCCAGGATCCCTGGGTTATAAATCTTATTTCTCTGACGTCCTAGTGGATGCTGGGAACTCCGTAAGGACCATGGGGAATAGACGGGCTCCGCAGGAAACTGGGCACTCTAAAAGAAAGATTAGGTACTATCTGGTGTGCACTGGCTCCTCCCTCTATGCCCCTCCTCCAGACCTCAGTTAGAATCTGTGTCCGGCCAGAGCTGGGTGCTCCTAGTGGGCTCTCCTGAGCTTGCTAGAAAAGAAAGTATTAGGTTTTTTTATTTTCAGTGAGATCTGCTGGCAACAGACTCACTGCTACGTGGGACTGAGGGGAGAGAAGCAAACCTACCTGCTTGCAGCTAGCTTGTGCTTCTTAGGCTACTGGACACCATTAGCTCCAGAGGGTTCGAACACAGGGCCTGACCACGATCGTCCGTTCCCGGACCCGCGCCGCCGTCCCCCTTGCAGAGCCAGAAGATAGAAGAGAAGCGATGAAATCGGCGGCAGAAGACTCCGGTCTTCATTAAGGTAGCGCACAGCACCGCAGCTGTGCGCCATTGCTCCCACAGCACACCACACACTCCGGTCACTGCAGGGTGCAGGGCGCTGGGGGGGGGGGGGGGGGGGGGGGGCGCGGCGCCCTGGCCAGCAATTATAATACCTTTTGGCATAAAATACACATAATACAGTCTGGAAACTGTATATGTGTAAAAACCCCCGCCATTAAGTTACATAAAACGCGGGACAGAAGCCCGCCGCTGAGGGGGCGGGGCCTTCTTCCTCAGCACACCAGCGCCATTTTCCCTTCACAGCTCCGCTGGAAGCAGCTCCCCAGGCTCTCCCCTGCAGTATCCTGATACAAGAAGGGTAAAAAAGAGAGGGGGGGCACATAAATTTAGGCGCAAATAAGATAATTAAGCAGCTATTGGGTAAATCACTTTTTATAATGTAAATCCCTGTGTTACAGGTTGAGTATCCCATATCCAAATATTCCGAAATACGGACTTTTTTGAGCGAGAGTGAGATAGTGAAACCTTTTGTTTTTTGATGACTCAATGTACACAAACTTTGTTTAATACACAAAGTTATTAAAAATATTATATTAAATGACCTTCAGGCTGTGTGTATATGAAACATAAATGAATTGTGTGAATGTACACACACTTGTTTAATGTAAAAAGTTATAAAAAAATATTGGCTAAAATGACCTTCAGGCTGTGTGTATAAGGTGTATATGTAACATAAATGCATTCTGTGCTTAGACTTGGGTCCCATCACCATGATATCTCATTATAGTATGCAATTATTCCAAAATATGGAAAAATCCGATATCCAAAATACCTCTGGTCCCAAGCATTTTGGATAAGGGATACTCAACCTGTATATAGCGCTGTGGTGTGTGCTGGCATACTCTCTCTCTGTCTCCCCAAAGGACTTTGTGGGGTCCTGTCCTCAGTCTGAGCATTCCCTGTGTGTGTGCGGTGTGTCGGTACGGCTGTGTCAACATGTTTGATGAAGAGGGTTACGTGGAGGCGGAGCAGGGGCAGATAAGTGTGGTGTCGCCCCCAACGGGGCCGACACCTGATTGGATGGATATGTGGAAGGTCTTAACCGACAGTGTCAACTCCTTACATAAAAGGTTCGATGACTCAGCAGCCTTGGGACAGCCGGGGTCTCAGCCCGCGCCTGCCCAGGCGACTCAGAAGCCGTCAGGGGCTCATAAACGCCCGCTAGCTCAGATGGTAGACACAGATGTCGACACGGAGTCTGACTCCAGTGTAGATGAGGATGAGACAAATGTACAGTCTACAAAAGCCATCCGATGCATGATTACTGCAATGAAAGATGTATTGCACATTTCTGATATTAACCCGGTTACCACCAAGAGGGGTATTATGTTTGGGGAGAAAAAGCAGCCAGTGACTTTTCCCCCATCTGGTGAATTAAATGATTTGTGTGAAGAAGCGTGGAGTTCCCCTGATAAGAAACTAGTGATTTCTAAGAGGTTACTGATGGCGTACCCTTTCCCGCCAACGGATAGGTTACGTTGGGAAACATCCCCTAGGGTGGCACTGCCGTCTCAGGATACCGCCGCCCTAAAGGAGCCTGCGGATAGAGAGCAGGAAGCTATCCTGAAGTCTGTGTATACACACTCGGGTACTATACTGAGACCTGCTATTGCTTCAGCCTGGATGTATAGCGCTGCAGCAGCATGGACTGATACCCTGTTAGACAACATTGATTCCCTCGACAGGGATACTGTTTTGCTAACCATCGAACATATAAAAGACGTCGTCTTATATATGCGGGATGCCCAGAGGGACATTTGCCTGCTGGCATCTAGAATTAATCCAATGTCCATTTCTGCCAGGAGAGTATTATGGACTCGGCAGTGGACAGGTGATGCTGATTCTAAAAAAACACATGGAGGTTTTGCCTTATAAGGGTGAGGAATTGTTTGGGGACGGTCTCTCGGACCTCGTATCCACAGCAACTGCTGGGAAGTCGACTTTTTTTTACCTCAGGTTCCCTCACAGCCTAAGAAAGCACCGTATTATCAAGTGCAGTCCTTTCGGCCTCAGAAAGGCAAGCGGGTCAGAGGAGCATCCTTTCTGGCCAGAGGCAAGGGTAGAGGAAAGAAGCTGCACCAGGCAGCCAGTTCCCAGGAACAAAAATCCTCCCCTGCTTCCACTAAGTCCACCGCATGACGTTGGGGCTCCACAGGCGGAGCCAGGTGCGGTGGGGGCGCGTCTCCGAAACTTCAGCAACCAGTGGGTTCGCTCACAAGTGGATCTCTGGCCTGTACAAATTGTATCTCAGGGATACAAGCAGGAGTTCGAGGCGACTCCCCATCGCCGTTACCTCAAATCAGCCTTGCCAGCTGCTCCCAGGGAAAGGGAGGTAGTACTGACGGCAATTCACAAGCTGTACCTCCAGCAGGTGATAATCAAGGTCCCCCTCCTTCAACAGGGCAGGGGGTTACTATTCCACAATGTTTGTGGTACCGAAACCGGACGGTTCGGTGAGACCCATTCTGAATTTAAAATCCTTGAACACTTATATAAAGAAGTTCAAGTTCAAAATGGAATCGCTCAGGGCGGTTATTGCAAGCCTGGAAGAGGGGGATATTATGGTGTCGCTGGACATCAAGGATGCTTACTTGCATGTCCCCATTTACCCACCTCACCAGGAATACCTCAGGTTTGTGGTACAGGACTGTCATTACCAATTCCAGACGTTGCCGTTTGGTCTCTCCACGGCACCGAGAATATTTACCAAGGTAATGGCCGAAATGATGATACTCCTTCGGAAGAAGGGAGTTATAATTATCCCGTACTTGGACGATCTCCTCATAAAGGCGAGGTCCAGAGAGCAGTTGTTGGTCAGCGTAGCACTCTCTCAGGAAGTGTTGCAACAGCACGGCTGGATTCTGAATATCCCAAAGTCGCAGCTGATTCCTGCGACGCGTCTGCTTTTCCTGGGCATGATTCTGGACACAGAACAGAAGAAGGTGTTTCTCCCGGTGGAGAAGGCCCAGGAATTGTCATCTCTGGTCAGGGACCTCCTGAAACCAAAACAGGTGTCGGTGCATCACTGCACGCGAGTCCTGGGAAAGATGGTGGCTTCTTACGAAGCAATTCCCTTCGGCAGGTTCCATGCAAGGAATACTCATCGTTCCGGATTGGCCAAGAAGAACTTGGTACCCAGAACTACAAGAAATGATCTCAGAGGACCCATGGCCTCTGCCTCTCAGACAGGACCTGTTACAGCAGGGGCCCTGTCTGTTCCAAGACTTACCGCGGCTGCGTTTGACGGCATGGCGGTTGAACGCCGGATCCTAACGGAAAAGGGCATTCCAGATGAAGTGATTCCTACGCTGATAAAAGCTAGGAAGGATGTGACAGCAAAGCATTATCACCGCATATGGCGGAAATATGTCGCTTGGTGTGAGTCCAGGAAGGCCCCAACAGAGGAATTCCAGCTGGGTCGATTTCTGCACTTCCTACAGTCAGGGGTGACTATGGGCCTAAAATTGGGGTCCATAAAGGTCCAGATTTCGGCCCTATCTATTTCTTTCAAAAAGAACTGGCTTCACTGCCTGAAGTTCAGACGTTTGTTAAGGGAGTGCTGCATATTCAGCCCCCTTTTGTGTCTCCAGTGGCACCTTGGGATCTTAACGTTGTGTTAGATTTCCTGAAATCACACTGGTTTGAGCCACTTAGGACCGTCGAGCTAAAGTATCTCACGTGGAAGGTGGTCATGCTGTTGGCCTTAGCTTCAGCTAGGCGTGTGTCACAATTGGCGGCTTTGTCATGTAAAAGCCCGTATCTGATCTTCCATATGGACAGGGCAGAATTGAGGACTCATCCCCAATTTCTCCCAAAGGTGGTATCAGCGTTTCATTTGAACCAACCTATTGTGGTGCCTGCGGCTACTCGGGACTTGGAGGACTCCAAGTTACTGGATGTAGTCAGGGCTTTGAAAATCTATGTAGCCAGGACGGCTAGAGTCAGGAAAACTGACTCGCTGTTTATCCTGCATGCACCTCTCTATGAGGAAGCTTCAATTAGAAGCGAAACGCGTCAGAGAAAGTGCCCTATCTGTGACCCGGTGGACCTTGGCTGTTTGCCCGCATTGATGTGCAGTGGTGTCTGAGACTGACAAGCAGGAGACGAGAGGACGCTATACGCGGCGGCTTGAAGACGGGAGCTGAATCAACCTCCAGCGCCTGCAGTGCGCAGAGCTCCGGGAGCCGGACTGATACTTCTCTCTCCAAAATCAGTAAAGGTGTGTGCACGAGAGCCAGTTTCAGTGGGAGACGGAGGACGCCATTTGTGGTAATTGAGACGGGAGCTTTGTTTATACAGGTGCTTGCGATGCACTAGAGTCCCGGGTGTGTATCAATTCCTCCATGACTTTTGAGCGGTTAGCCCTCAAGTAAAGAACCATCAGTTTATGTGAGCAATTGGAGAAGTTTATTCATCGAGAGATATATAAACAAAGGCTTCAAATATATTACACCATATGATATCTAATCATGAATTATTCATGAGCACATCTGATGAGAATGTCCTACTTGAAAATTAAAAACAAGGACGTTATCAATGTTTAGCCCACTGTGGTCACTGCTAGCTATATGATCCACCTCTTATGCTCAATAGTAGTTTTATTATTAGTAATGTTTTAGTTTTATTTATATGCGCATATTACAGTTGTCAATGAACTATATATGTGTTCACATTTGATCAATTTTATAGATAATAAAATTATCTTGTAATTATAATCTTCTTGAGTTCATTCATGCTTTGTTGCCTCTAATTGAGTCTAAATAGCGCAAGGGGTTTTTCTGTTTGTTTTAGTATACACCCGTTTTTTTAAAATCGGGTGGATTGTGTTGGCCATATCCACAGGCCATTTCACCTTTGTTGCTGCTGGATAGATTTTACGAGGTATAAGAGATAAGAATATTGGATTATATCCTTGATACCTGTGCGGAGTGGGTGTGATTGTGGATACAGGCACCCATTCGCAAATACATATATATATATATATATATATATATATATATATATATATATATATACACAATAGCGCCAGACATTATTAGTGGTTTTTTAAGCGTTTCATTTGAACCAACCTATTGTGGTGCCTGCGGCTACTCGGGACTTGGAGGATTCCAAGTTGCTGGACGTAGTCCGGGCTTTGAAAATGTATGTTTCCAGGACGGCTGGAGTCATGAAAACTGACTCGCTATTTATCCTGCATGCACCCAACAAGCTGGGTGCTCCTGCTTCAAAGCAAACTATTGCTCGCTGGATCTGTAGCACGATTCAGCAGGCTCATTCTGCGGCTGGATTGCCGCATCCAATATCAGTAAAAGCCCATTCCACAAGGAAGGTGGGCTCTTCTTGGGCGGCTGCCCGAGGGGTCTCGGCATTGCAGCTTTGCCGAGCTGCTACTTGGTCAGGTTCAAACACATTTGCAAAATTCTACAAGTTTGATACCCTGGCCCAGGAGGACCTTGAGTTTGCTCATTTGGTGCTGCAGAGTCATCCGCACTCTCCCGCCCGTTTGGGAGCTTTGGTATAATCCCCATGGTCCTTACGGAGTTCCCAGCATCTACTAGGACGTCAGAGAAAATAAGAATTTACTCACCGGTAATTCTATTTCTCGTAGTCCGTAGTGGATGCTGGGCGCCCGTCCCAAGTGCGGACTCTCTGCAATACATGTATATAGTTATTGCCTCACTAAAGGGTTATTGTTATGAGCCATCCGTACAAGGAGGCTCAGTTGTTATTCATACTGTTAACTGGGTATGGTTATCACAAGTTGTACAGTGTGATTGGTGTGGCTGGTATGAGTCTTACCCTGGATTCCAAATCCTTTCCTTGTTGTGTCAGCTCTTCCGGGCACAGTTTCCCTAACTGAGGTCTGGAGGAGGGGCATAGAGGGAGGAGCCAGTGCACACCAGATAGTACCTAATCTTTCTTTTAGAGTGCCCAGTCTCCTGCGGAGCCCGTCTATTCCCCATGGTCCTTACGGAGTTCCCAGCATCCACTACGGACTACGAGAAATAGAATTACCGGTGAGTAAATTATTATTTTTCCAGGGCTACAGACTGGAGTTCCAAGAGCTCCCACCTCACAGATTCTTCAAATCAGGCTTGCCCGTTTCACAAAAGACAAGTATAACTTCACAACATACCATCCAAAAGCTGGTACAGACTCATGTCATTGTTCCAGTTCCATCTCATCAGCTAAACAAGGGGTACTATTCCAACTTGTTTGTAGTACCGAAACAGGACGGTTCGGTAAGACTAATTTTGAACCTCAATTCACTGAACCCGTACTTATGAGTGTTCAAATTCAAGATGGAGTTTCTGAGAGTGTTGATCTCAGGTCTAGAGGAGGGGGAATTCCTAGTGTCTCTGGATATCAAGGATGCGTACCTTCATATTCCGATCTGGCTGCCTCATCAGGCTTATCTACGGTTTACACTGCAGGACTGTCACTACCAGTTCCGGGCCCTGCCATTTGGTCTCTCCATGGCACCAAGGGTGTTCACCAAGGTGATGGCAGAGATGATGTTTATGCTCCGCAAAGAGGGATTGAACATAATTCCGTACCTGGACGATCTTCTGATAAAAGCACCGTCCAGGAAAAGGTTGCTGGACAGCATTGGTCTCTCAACCAAACTTCTCCAGGATCACGGGTGGATTCTGAACCCTCCAAAATATCACCTAGAGCCATCATGGAGGCTCCCATTCCTGGGAATGATACTGGACACGGAGTCGCAGAAGGTGTTCCTTCCGTTGGAAAAGGCATTAGTAATCCAGTCGATGGTTCGGGATGTTCTGAAGCCAACCCGGTTGTCAGTTCATCTGTGCATTCGCCTTCTGGGGAAAATGGTGGCCTCTTACGATTCACTTCAATACGGAAGGTTTCACGCAAGACCCTTCCAGCTCGATCTGTTGTACAAATAGTCCGGTTCGCATCTTCACATGCACCAGAGGATCTGTCTGTTGCCAAAAGCCAGGATCTCCCTTCTGTGGTGGCTACAGCCTTCTCACCTCATCGAAGGTTGGAGCTTCGGAATTCAGAACTGGATACTGCTAACCACAGACACAAGCCTCAGAGGTTGGGGAGCAGTCACTCAGGGGGTGCAGTTTCAAGGAAGATGGTCAACTCAGGAAGTCATCCTTCCAATCAACATTCTGGAACTTAAGGCCATTTACAACGCCCTTCTGCAGGCCTCACATTTTCTTTAAGATCAGACAATTCAGGTCCAGTTGGACAATGTGACGACAGTAACGTACATAAACCGACACGGTGGAACAAAAAGCAGAGCAGCAATGTCAGAGGTGTCAAGAATTTTCCTCTGGACAGAAAGAAATGCTGTGGCATTGTCAGCGATCTTCATTCCAGGAGTGGACAACTGGGAAGCAGACTTCCTCAGCAGACACGACCTGCATCCAGGGGAGTGGGGCCTTCACCCGAAAGTGTTCAGGTGCGTGACAAGTCGATGGGGATATCCACATATCGACATAGGCAGTGGCGGTAGACGCCCTGACGACCCCATGGGTATATCAGAGGGTGTACGTGTTTCCTCCACTTCCTTTGATCCCAAGATTTCTAAAGAGAATGAAAAGGGAAAAGGTTCAAGCAATACTCATTACTCCGGACTGGCCACGAAGGGCCTGGTACGCGGACCTTCTGGAAATGCTCCTCGAAGATCTATGGCCTCTACCTCTTCGCGAGGATCTTCTGCAACAGGGCCCATTCGTCTTTCAAGACTTAACGCGGCTACGTTTGACGGCATGGAAGTTGAGCGGTTGATTTTAGCCAAGAGAGGGATCCCTGAAAAGGTTATCCCGACTATGATCCAAACCAGGAAGGGGGTAACGTCTATGCATTACCATCGTATTTGGAAGAAATAAGTCTCTTGGTGTGAGAACAGAGATTATTCTGCAGTGGAATTCCATCTGGGTCGTTTCCTGCCTTTTCTGCATTGTGGTGTGGATGTGGGCTTACGTCTGGGCACCATAAAGGTCCAACTTTCGGCCTTGTCCATTTTTTTTCAGAAACAATTGGCTTCAAAGTGGTGTCTGCATTTCACATCAACCAACCTATTGTGGTCACGGTTGTCACAGACACCTCTGCTACTTCAAAGTCTCTGGATGTTGTGAGGGCTTTGAAGGTGTATGCAAAACAAACAGCTCGTCACAGAAAATAGGACTCGTAGGTTGTTCTTTATGATCCCAATAAAATTGGGTGTCCTGCTTCAAAGCAGTCTATGGCACGCTGGATCGGGTTTACTTTCCAGCATGCTTATTCCACGGCAGGTTTGCCGTTTCCAAAATCTGTACAGGCCCACTCAACTAGGTCGGTGGGTTCTTCCTGGGCGGCTGCCCGTGGGTGTCTCGGCTTTACAGCTTTGCTGAGCAGCTACTTGGTCAGGTTCGAACACGTTTGCTAAGTTCTACAAGTTCGATACTTTGGCCTCTGAGGACCTTCAGTTTGGTCAATCAGTTCTGCAGGAACCTCAGCACTCTCCCACCCGGTTTGGGAGCTTTGGTACATCCACATGGTACTAAATGGAACCCCAGTATCCTCTAGGACGTAAGAGAAAATAGGATTTTAATTACCTACTGGTGAATCCTTTTTTCGTAGTCTGTAGAGGATACTGGGCTCCCGCCCGGTGCTTCGTTTTTCCTGCACTGTTACCTGGTTAAGTAATGTTGGTTCAGCTGTTGCTGTTCCTGTTCAAGTTTGGTTAGCTTGGCTTTTCTCTTGTTGTGTGTGCTGGTTCGGAATCTCACCACTATCCCTATCTATTCTTCTGGTAGGAGGGACATAGAGGGAGGAGCCCATGGCTCCTAGTGGACCCGTCTATACTCATGGTACATAATGGAACCCCAGTATCCTCTACGAACTAAGAGAAAAGGATTTACTGGTAGGTAATTAAAATCCTATTTTTTCTAGTATGACTTTCAAAATTAAAAGAAATCCTTGGTTGCTCTGGTTTCATCAATGCTAGTGATTGGTAAGCGGATACTTTTCGTGGGCTGCATATTGTGTCTCTGCAACCTTCAAGAGAGCAGCACCTTACTCTCCGTATTTAGTTAAATATATTCAGTCAATGAAAGAGACGCCTACCTGAATAACATATTATCAGGTATTTTAAACTGGCATTACAAGCTATAACATATATGACAACAAAGCAGAAGGTAGCTGGTGACCTAGGGCGGGATGTAGTAACCGTGCAGTGTACATCCCGCCACACATTGCCAGGCATCTCACTGATACTCATCACGTATGTACTGTACTTACATATGCGATTAGTATTGCGAAGGACAACTCTTCCAATAACAGCTGTCCTTTGCAATGTGCCCCTGTCCCTGAACTTCTAAGTTTATGATCCGGGAGTCCGTCTGCGCAGGTTGCAGCCACGGGGCATCCTGGGAAGGAGCCGATTGGATCCCTCACACAGCACGCCGCAGAAAGAAGCCCATAGGCCTCTATAGGGTAATGCCAGCTATACCTGGCGTTACTCTTCGTGTCGGAGCTCCGGCAACTGGACTTTATTACATTCGAAAATACAGTAAATTCCCAAAAATGGGGATTATACAGCATTTCTGCTTTAATACATCCCACCCTATAGGTGAACATTCTGAAGGCCTTATGCAAGACCTAGAGCCAACATCACTCGTGTGTGTGTGTGTGTGTGTGTGTGTGTAGGGCAAACACATTATATCATATAAAAACAAATATTCCCTATTTTGCCTCTTGTTCTTTCTTTTTTTATTTTTATATATAGATATCTTTTATTGTTTGTGGCTGTTTTACATAAACTTTGAAGCATTGTTATAGAAAGATACAGGGATGCATTCAATCGCTGCCAAAATATTGGGAATCCCCACAGCGCAATGTTTTTCCTATTCAATTGAAGGATAGAAAACCGGGTGCGTTAATTTCTATACAAATGAATGCAGCCTTTTCCTTGCAGCTTCAGAGCAAGTCCAATTTTTCCTAAAATTTTTATTTTAAGGAAAAATGTTGGGAATTGCTTCAGAACCACTTTATTTTAGATCATAATGTCAAAAGTAAACAAAAACTATAGATTTAGAATGCAAAGATGACATTAAAAGTTCTGCTTATCAATATGTGCCAATAATAAAGATTTTCTATTACCACTTTTTGTACAGGGTGTTTAAAAAAAATGTAACAAACATTTTTCTGTCCTCATACTTTGCTCGTGGTGTTGCGGGGTCTGCAAGAACGTCCTTTATTATAATTAGCAATGGACCTTGTTTGCTGGAACATTTCCACCCTAGACAGGATAGTTTTGTTTGGTGGTGTAGGTTTCTGGAAATTGTCCTGGAACCCAGTTGTTACGGATGCCAGGGAAGGCCTGCCATTCCATCCTGTCCTGTAACTTCGGAAATGATGTTCCATGCACCATGCACGTTCCTGGATGTTGTACTGTGGCATACCGGCTGTCTCTCAATGTCTATTGTAATACATAAGATACACATAAAAATTTCAGTTACCCATTTTTTTTATTTTTAAACACCCTGTATACTTACCAGTAAAAGTTCAGTGAGGCTTGGTCCCATGCAGTACTGACTGGCAGGGTCACAACGTACACACTCAATTAGAAGACTGGACTTGTACTTCTAGTAGCAGATTCACAAATTTGTAAAAGCTGAAAAATATTCGTTTTACTTTGGGAAAAATGCTTTATTTAAAATAATAAAGATATTCTCTATCACTGAGCTTGTGATATAGCCATCAATAGCACAAAGAGGACTGCAGCTGTGCTTTAATAAGCTTCCCCATGTGATAATCTGTGATGGGTAGATAGAAGCGGTACCATAGCTAGCTTTTGACATGATGGGGCGCAACATGGAAAAATAGGCTCAACAACCCAGTTGTTTCTCGCATGCCACTAATAATGCACATCAGTCAGGATCATCGCTACCCTGATTTCCTTATGGTTATCTAAAAAGTTAGTTGAAGTTTGAATAGAGACCAAAGGAATTCCCCCATCTATATGCCCTCATCTTTTTCCTCCTTTGTCGTTCTTCTTCTTCGTCTTCGTCGTCTTCTTTGTCTACTTCCTCTTCCTCCTTCTTCTCCTCTTCCTCATCTTCCATAGCCAGACTGAAATGGATCAGTCAGGGAGTGTGAGGAAAGAAAGATGGTAAGGCAGCTGTAGACAGTTTGCTCGAGGAGTTTGGAGGCAAAGGGGAAAGAGAGAGATGAGGAGTGTCATAAATAAGGATGGCTTTTTTAAGAATGGGGAGACAAGGGAATGTTTGAATGCAGGGGGCACAATACCTGATGAGAGGGAGAGATTGAAGATATGAGAACAGGCAACAGGAGAGAGAGAGAGGGAAGGAGGCAGGAGATTGAGTGGTCTGTCTGGTTTGAAAACTACTGGGCATATGTAATAGGGTACAAGTGTGACGGAGGTGTGAGATGCCAGACGATCTCTGAGGTTTTTATTAAAGTGGCAAGCATTTACAAGGCAAAACCATGTCTTGTAAATGATTGTCGCTTTAAAATAACATCTGAGATCGGCCGGCACTCCACACTTCCGGCAAACCCGGACCTTATTACATATGCCCCTACATTTGGTATGGAGCAACCAGCAGATTTTAAAGTCAAGCTCCATGGTAAAACCTGGTTTGAAACATTTCAACTTTACTAGGTGGATTTGTTCTGTGCACTGTCTAGTGCAGGCTTTTTCAACCAGTGTGCCGTGGCACACTAGTGTGCCGCGACCAGTTGCAAGGTGTGCCGCGGAGTCAGAGCCACTTCCTGCACCTTCAGAGCGATCTGTTGGCCCGGGCTCTTCTTAGAGGATCAGTCATGCCCCGGTCGTGACTTATGCCTTGAAGACGCAGCAGTGTGACATCATAGGTCACAGCCAGCACGTCTCACCACCCAGCCAGCCCACACATACACACACACATCTTCCAGTTCCCACCCGCATAAAAAAACGTTCCCTGCTCACCTCATCCACTCCTGCCCGACCGCCCACTGCTCAGTATTCGCTCTCCACTATGAACAACCCCCGCAACTAAAGGACAGGGAGGAGGACAGCTGACAGATAGGGGCTAATATTAGTTATCTTATTTCTCCTGTTGGGAGCAATAGGATTTATGTGGGGAGCAAAAGGATTTATGGGTGGGAACAATGTGAATAATTTAACAAGATTTATGTGGGGAGCAATGTGATATATTTTTCTGTGTAGGCCAATTTATGTGTGGAGTTTTTATTTACTGTGAGGGCCAATGTGTGTATATGTTTTTTTCTGTGGAGAACTGATGGTGTGCCTTGGCAATTTTCAAATATTGTTTGGTGTGCCGCGAGTTAAAAAAGGTTGAAAATCAATGGTCTAGTGTGTCATTTTTTTTATTTCTCTATCGTCCTAGTGGATGCTGGGGTTCCTGAAAGGACCATGGGGAATAGCGGCTCCGCAGGAGACAGGGCACAAAAAGTAAAGCTTTAGGATCAGGTGGTGTGCACTGGCTCCTCCCCCTATGACCCTCCTCCAAGCCAGTTAGATTTTTGTGCCCGGCCGAGAAGGGTGCAATCTAGGTGGCTCTCCTAAAGAGCTGCTTAGGAAAGTTTAGCTTAGGTTTTTTATTTTACAGTGAGTCCTGCTGGCAACAGGATCACTGCAACGAGGGACTTAGGGGAGAAGAAGTGAACTCACCTGCGTGCAGGATGGATTGGCTTCTTGGCTACTGGACATCAGCTCCAGAGGGACGATCACAGGTACAGCCTGGATGGTCACCGGAGCCTTGCCGCCGGCCCCCTTGCAGATGCTGAAGTAAGAAGAGGTCCAGAATCGGCGGCAGAAGACTCCTCAGTCTTCTAAAGGTAGCGCACAGCACTGCAGCTGTGCGCCATTTTCCTCTCAGCACACTTCACACGGCAGTCACTGAGGGTGCAGGGCGCTGGGAGGGGGGCGCCCTGGGAGGCAAATGAATACCTATTTTGGCTAAAAATACCTCACATATAGCCTCCGGAGGCTATATGGAGATATTTAACCCCTGCCAGAATCCGTTAAGAGCGGGAGACGAGGCCGCCGAAAAAGGGGCGGGGCCTATCTCCTCAGCACACAGCGCCATTTTCCCTCACAGAAAGGCTGGAGGGAAGGCTCCCAGGCTCTCCCCTGCACTGCACTACAGAAACAGGGTTAAAACAGAGAGGGGGGGCACTAATTTGGCGATATGCTTATATATATATTAAGATGCTATAAGGGAAAACACTTATATAAGGTTGTCCCTATATAGTTATAGCGTTTTTGGTGTGTGCTGGCAAACTCTCCCTCTGTCTCTCCAAAGGGCTAGTGGGTCCTGTCCTCTATCAGAGCATTCCCTGTGTGTGTGCTGTGTGTCGGTACGTGTGTGTCGACAGGTAGGAGGACGATGTTGGTGAGGAGGCGGAGCAATTGCCTGTAATGGTGATGTCACTCTCTAGGGAGTCGACACCGGAATGGATGGCTTATTTAGGAAATTACGTGATAATGTCAACACGCTGCAAGGTCGGTTGACGACATGAGACGGCCGACAAACAATTAGTACGGTCCAGACGTCTCAAAAACACCGTCAAGGGTTTTAAAACGCCCGTTTACTTTAGTCGGTCGACACAGACACAGACAGGGACACTGAATCCAGTGTCGACGGTGAATAAACAAACGTATTCCTTATTAGGGCCACACGTTAAAGGCAATGAAGGAGGTGTTACGTATTTCTGATACTACAAGTACCACAAAAGAGGGTATTATGTGGGATGTGAAAAAACTACCATAGTTTTTCCTGAATCAGATAAATTAAATAAAGTGTGTGATGATGCGTGGGTTCCCCCCGATAGAAAATTATGGGCGGTATACCCTTTCCCGCCAGAAGTTAGGGCGCGTTGGGAAACACCCCTTAAGGTGGATAAGGCGCTCACACGCTTATCAAAACAAGTGGCGGTACCGTCTATAGATAGGGCCGTCCTCAAGGACCAGCTGACAAGGCTGGAAAATATAATAAAAAGTATATACACACATACTGGTGTTATACTGCGGCCAGCGATCGCCTCAGCCTGGATGTGCAGAGCTAGGGTGGCTTGGTCGGATTCCCTGACTAAAAATATTGATACCCTTGACAGGGACAGTATTTTATTGACTATAGAGCATTTCTATATATGCGAGATGCACAGAGGGATATTTGCACTCTGGCATCATGAATAAACGCGATGTCCATAACTGCCAGAAGATGTTATGGACACGACAGTGGTCAGGTGATGCAGATTCCAAACGGCACAGTATGGCCGTATAAAGGAAGAGGACTTGTTTGGGGTCGGTCCATCGGACCTGGTGGTCACGGCAACTGCTGGAAAATCCACCGTTTTTTACCCTAAGTCACATCTCTGCAGAAAAAGACACCGTCTTTTCAGCCTCAGTCCTCTCGTCCCTATAAGATCATATCTGCCCAGGGATAGAGGAAAGGGAAGAAGACTGCAGCAGGCAGCCCATTCCCAGGAACAGAAGCGTTCCACCGCGTCTGACAAGTTCTCAGCATGGCGCTGAGACCGTACAGGACCCCTGGATCCTACAAGTAGTATCCCGGGGGTACAGATGGGAATGTCGAGACGTTTCCCCTTCGCAGGCTCCTGAAGTCTGCTTTACCAAGTCTCCCTCCGACAAGGAGGTAGTATGGGAAAAAATTCACAAGCTGTATTCCCAGCAGGTGATAATTAAATTACCCCTCCTACTACAGAAAAGGGGTATTATTCCACACTATATTGTGGTACTGAAGCCAGAAGGCTAGGTGAGACTTATTCTAAAAAATTTTTTTTGAACACTTACAAAGGTTCAAATTAAGATGAAGTCACTCAGAGCAGTGATAACGAACCAGGAAGAAGGGGACTATATAGTGTCCCGGGACATCAGGGATGCTTACCTCTATGTCCCAAATTTGCCCTTCTCACTAAGGGTACCTCAGGTTCGTGGTGCAGAACTGTCACTATCAGTTTCAGACGCTGCCGTTTGGATTGTCCACGGCACCCCGGGGTCTTTACCAAGGTAATGGCCGAATTGATGATTCTTCTTCGAAGAAAAGGCGTCTTAATTATCCCTTACTTGGACGATCTCCTGATAGGGGCATAGTCCAGGGAACAGTTGGAGGTCGGAGTAGCACTATCTCGGATACTGCTACAATCAGCACGGGTGGATTCTAAATATTCCAAAATCGCAGCTGATCCCGACGACACGTCTGCTGTGCCTAGGGATGATTCTGGACACAGTCCAGAAAAAGGTGTTTCTCCCGGAAGAGAAAGCCAGGGAGTTATCCGAGCAAGTCAGGAACCTCCTAAAAACAGTGCATCATTGCACAAGGGTCCTGGTAAAAATGGTGGCTTCCTACGAAGCAATTCCATTCGGCAGATTTCACGTAAGAACTTTTCAGTGGGATCTGCTGGACAAATGGTCCGGATCGCATCTTCAGATGCATCAGCGGATAACCCAATATCCAAGGACAAGGGTGTCTCTCCTGTGGTGGTTATAGAGTGCTCATCTTCTAGAGGGCCGCAGATTCGGCATTCAGGATTGGATGCTGGTAACCACGGAGCCCAGCCTGAGAGGCTGGGGAGCAGTCACACAAGGGAAAAATTTCCAGGGAGTGTGATCAAGTATGGAGACTTTTTCTCCACATAAATATACTGGAGCTAAGGGTAAATTTATAATGCTCTAAGCTTAGCAAGACCTCTGCTTCAAGGTCAGCCGGTATTGATCCAGTGGGAAAAACATCACGGCAGTCGCCCACGTAAACAGACAGGGCGACACAAGAAGCAGGAGGGCAATGGCAGAAACTGCAAGGACTTTTCGCTGGGCGGAAAATCATGTGATAACACTGTCAGCAGTTTTTCATCCCGGGAATGGAAACTGGGAAGCAGACTTCCTCAGCACGACCTCCACCCGGGAGAGTGGAAACTTCATTGAGAAGTTTTTTTCCACATGATTGTAAACCGTTGGGAAATACCAAAGGTGGACATGATGGCGTCCCGTCTGAACAAAAAACGGGACAGGTATTGCGCCAGGTCAAGAGACCCTCAGGCAATAGATGTGGACGTTCTGGTAACACCGTGGGTGTACCAGTCGGTGTATGTGTTCCCTCCTCTGCTTCTCATACCTAAGGTGCTGAGAATTATAAGACGTAGAGGAGTAAGAACTATACTCATGGCTCCGGATTGGCCAAGAAGGACTTGGTACCCGGAACTTCAAGAGATGCTTACAGAGGTCTTATGGCCTCTGCCGCTAAGAAGGGACTTGCTTCAGCAAGTACCTTGTCTGTTCCAAGACTTACCGCAGCTGCGTTTGTCGGCATGGCGATGGAAAGCCGGATCCTAAGGGAAAAAAGGCATTCCGGAAGAGGTCATTCCTACCCTGGTCAAAGCCAGAAAGGAGGTGACCGCACAACATTATCACCACGTGTGGCGAAAATATGTTGCGTGGTGTGAGGCCAGGAAGGCCCCACAAAGAAATTTCAACTCGGTCGTTTCCTGCATTTCCTGCAAACAGGAGTGTCTATGGGCCTCAAATTGGGGTCCATTAAGGTTCAAATTCGGCCCTGTAAATTTTCTTCCAGAAAGAATTGGCTTCAGTTCCTGAAGTCCAGAAGTTTGTCAAGGGAGTATTGCATATACAAACCCCTTTTTTTGTGCCTCCAGTGGCACTGTGGGATCTCAACGTAGTTCTGGGATTCCGCAAATCACATTGGTTTAAAACCAGTCAAATATGTGGATTTGAAGCATCTCACATAAAAAGTGACCATGCTCTTGGCCCTGGCCTGGACCAGGCGAGTGTCAAATTGGTGGTTTTTTCTCAAAAAAGCCCATATCTGTTTGTCCATTCGGACAGGGCAGAGCTGCGGACTCGTCCCCAGTTCTCTCCCTAAGGTGGTGTCAGTGTTTCACCTGAACCAGCTTATTGTGGTGCCTTGCACCTACTAGGGACTTGGAGGACTCCAAGTTGCTAGAAGTTGTCAGGGCCCTGAAAATATGTTCCAGGACAGCTGGAGTCAGAAAATCTGACTCGCTGTTTATACTGTATGCACCCAACAAGTTGGGTGCGCCTGCTTCTAAGCAGTCGATTGCTCGTTGGATTTGTAACACAATTCAACTTGCACATTCTGAGGCAGGCCTGCCACAGTCTAAATCGGTTAAGGCCCATTCCACAAGGAAGGTGGGCTCATCTTGGGCGGCTGCCCGAGAGGTCTCGGCATTACAACTCTGCCGAGCAGCTACGTGGTCAGGGGAGAACACGTTTGTAAAATTCTACAAATTTGATATCCTGGCAAAAGAGGACCTGGAGTTCTCTCATTCGGTGCTGCAGAGTCATCCGCACTCTCCCGCCCGTTTGGGAGCTTTGGTATAATCCCCATGGTCCTTTCAGGAACCCCAGCATCCACTAGGACGATAGAGAAAATAAGAATTTACTTACCGATAATTCTATTTCTCGGAGTCCGTAGTGGATGCTGGGCGCCCATCCCAAGTGCGGATTATCTGCAATACTTGTACATAGTTACAAAAATCGGGTTATTATTGTTGTGAGCCATCTTTTCAGAGGCTCCGCTGTTATCATACTGTTAACTGGGTTTAGATCACAAGTTGTACGGTGTGATTGGTGTGGCTGGTATGAGTCTTACCCGGGATTCAAAATTCCTCCCTTATTGTGTACGCTCGTCCGGGCACAGTACCTAACTGGCTTGGAGGAGGGTCATAGGGGGAGGAGCCAGTGCACACCACCTGATCCTAAAGCTTTACTTTTTGTGCCCTGTCTCCTGCGGAGCCGCTATTCCCCATGGTCCTTTCAGGAACCCCAGCATCCACTACGGACTCCGAGAAATAGAATTATCGGTAAGTAAATTCTTATTTTCTCTGACGTCCTAGTGGATGCTGGGAACTCCGTAAGGACCATGGGGAATAGTGGGCTCCGAAGGAGGCTGGGCACTCTAGAAAGATTTATGACTACCTGGTGTGCACTGGCTCCTCCCACTATGACCCTCCTCCAAGCCTCAGTTAGATTTTGTGCCCGGCCGAGGTTGGATGCACACTAGGGGCTCTCCTGAGCCCTTAGAAAGAAAGTATAGATTTAGGTTTTTTATTTTCAGTGAGACCTGCTGGCAACAGGCTCACTGCAGCGAGGGACTAAGGGGAGAAGAAGCGAACTCGCCTGCTTGCAGCCGGATTGGGCTTCTTAGGCTACTGGACACCATTAGCTCCAGAGGGATCGACCGCAGGCCCAGTCCTTGGTGTTCAGTCCCGGAGCCGCGCCGCCGTCCCCCTTACAGAGCCAGAAGCAAGAAGAGGTCCGGAAAATCGGCGGCAGAAGACATCAGTCTTCACCAAGGTAGCGCACAGCACTGCAGCTGTGCGCCATTGCTCCTCACACACACTTCACACTCCGGTCACTGAGGGTGCAGGGCGCTGGGCGCCCTGAGAAGCAATTATAACACCTTGGCTGGCAAAAATACCACAATATATAGCCCCAGAGGCTATATATGTGGAAAATACCCCTGCCAGAATCCAGAAAAAAGCGGGAGAATAGTCCGTGGAAAAGGGGCGGAGCTATCTCCTGCAGCACACTGGCGCCATTTCTCCTTCACAGATCCGCTGGAAGGAAGCTCCCTGGCTCTCCCCTGCAGTCTACACTACAGAAAAGGGTAAAAAAAGAGAGGGGGGGCACTAAATTTAGGCGCTGTATAAATTATATAGAAAAAGCAGCTATAGGGGACATAACTCAGTTAGTCCCTGCATTATATAGCGCTCTGGTGTGTGCTGGCATACTCTCACTCTGTCCCCCCAAAGGGCTTTTGTGGGTCCTGTCCTCTGTTGGAGCATTCCTTGTGTGTGTGCGGTGTGTCGGTACGGCTGTGTCGACATGTTTGATGAGGATAATGATGTGGAGACGGAGCAGATGCCTTTAGAAGGGATGTCACCCCCTGCGGGGCAGACACCTGAGTGGTTGAGCTTATGGAAATGTGGGACAGCCGACTTCTCAGCTCGTGCCTGTCCAGGCGTCGCACAGGTCATCAGGGGCTCTAAAACGCCCGCTACCTCAGACCGCAGACCCAGATGTCGACACTGATACTGACACCAGTGTCGACGACGATGAGTCTAACCTGATGCCCACTAAGGCCATTCACTGCATGATTGAGGCAATAAAAGAGGTGTTACACATTTCTGATATAAATACAGGTACCACTAAAAAGGGTATTATGTTTGGGGAGAAAAAACTACCCGTAGTTTTTCCCCCATCAGATGAATTAAATGAAGTGTGTGAAGAAGCGTGGGCTTTCCCTGATTAAAAAATTGGTAATTCCTAAGAAGATACTAATGGCGTTCCCTTTCCCGCCAGAGGATAGGTCACGTTGGGAAACACCTCCTAGGGTGGATAAAGCGCTCACACGTTTGTCTAAAAAGGTGGCACTACCGTCTCCGGATACGGCCGCCCTCAAGGAACCTGCTGATAGAAAGCAGGAGGCGATCCTGAAGTCTGTATATACACACTCAGGCATTATACTTAGGCCAGCTATTGCGTCAGCTTGGATGTGCAGTGCTGCCGCTGCGTGGTCAGATAAACTGTCAGAAAATATTGACACATTAGACAGAGACACGATCCTGTTAACCATAGACCATATAAAAGACTCAGTCTTATATATGAGAGATGCACAGAGGGAAATCTGCCGACTGGCATCTAAAGTTAGTGCATTGTCCATTCCTGCTAGGAGAGGCTTATGGACTCGCCAGTGGACAGGAGATGCAGATTCTAAAAGGCACATGGAAGTGTTGCCATATAAGGGTGAGGAATTATTTGGGGATGGTCTCTCGGACCTAGTTTCCACAGCAACGTCTGGGAAGTCAGCATTTTTACCCCATGTCCCCTCACAGCCTAAGAAGGCGCCGTTTTATCAGGTTCAGTCCTTTCGGACCCAGAAAAACAGGCGTGGAAAAGGCGGGTCTTTTCTATCCAGAGGCAGAGGTAGGGGAAAAAGGCTGCAACAAACAGCAGGTTCCCAGGAGCAAAAGTCCTCCCCCGCTTCTTCTGCCAAGTCCGCCGCATGACGGTGGGGCTCCACAGGCGGAGCCTGGTACGTGGGGGGCCGCCTCAAGAATTTCAGCGATCAGTGGGCTCGCTCACAGGTGGATCCCTGGATCCTTCAAATAGTATCTCAGGGGTACAAACTGGAATTCGAGGCGTCTCCACCCCACCGGTTCCTAAAATCTGCCTTGCCGATTGCTCCCTCAGACAGGGAGGCGGTGCTAGCGGCAATTCACAAGCTGTATTCCCAGCAGGTGATAATCAAGGTACCCCTACTTCAACAAGGCCGGGGTTACTATTCCACACTATTTGTGGTGCCGAAACCGGACGGTTCGGTGAGACCCATTCTAAATTTGAAATCCTTGAACACATTCATAAAAAAATTCAAGTTCAAGATGGAATCGCTCAGGGCGGTTATTGCGAGCCTGGAAGAGGGGGATTACATGGTATCCCTGGACATCAAGGATGCTTACTTGCATGTCCCCATTTACCATCCTCACCAGGAGTACCTCAGATTTGTGGTACAGGATTGCCATTACCAATTCCAGACGCTGCCGTTTGGACTGTCCACGGCACCGAGGGTATTTACCAAGGTGATGGCGGAAATGATGATACTCCTTCGAAAAAAGGGAGTTTTAATTATCCCGTACTTGGACGATCTCCTAATAAAAGCGAGGTCCAAGGAACAGTTGTTGGTGGGAGTAGCACTATCTCAGGAGGTGCTGCACCAGCACGGCTGGATTCTGAATATCCCGAAGTCACAGCTGGTTCCGACGACACGGCTACTGTTCTTGGGTATGATTCTGGATACAGTCCAGAAATAAGTGTTTCTCCCGGAGGAGAAAGCCAGGGAGTTGTCATCTCTAGTCAGAGACCTCCTGAAACCAAAACAGGTATCAGTGCATCGCTGCACGCGGGTCCTGGGAAAGATGGTGGCTTCTTACGAAGCAATTCCCTTCGGCAGGTTCCATGCCAGAATCTTTCAGTGGGACCTGTTGGACCAGTGGTCCGGATCGCATCTTCAGATGCATCGCTTAATAACCCTGTCTCCAAGAACCAGGGTGTCTCTACTGTGGTGGCTGCAGAGTGCCCATCTTCTAGAGGGCTGCAGGTTCGGCATACAGGACTGGGTCCTGGTGACCACGGATGCCAGCCTTCGAGGCTGGGGGGCAGTCACACAGGGAAGAAACTTCCAAGGACTATGGTCGAGTCAGGAGACTTCCCTTCACATAAATATTCTGGAACTAAGGGCCATCTACAATGCCCTAAGTCAAGCAAAATCCCTGCTCCTACACCAGCCGGTGCTGATCCAGTCAGACAACATCACGGCAGTCGCCCATGTAAATCAACAGGGCGGCACAAGAAGCAGGATGGCGATGGCAGAAGCCACAAGAATCCTCCGATGGGCGGAGAATCATGTACTAGCACTGTCAGCAGTGTTCATTCCGGGAGTGGACAACTGGGAAGCAGACTTCCTCAGCAGACACGACCTCCACCCGGGAGAGTGGGGACTTCATCCAGAAGTCTTCCAGATGCTGGTAAACCGTTGGGAAAAATCACAGGTGGACATGATGGCGTCCCGCCTCAACAAAAAGTTAAAAAGATATTGCGCCAGGTCAAGGGACCCTCAAGCGGTAGCTGTGGACGCTCTAGTGACACCGTGGGTGTACCAGTCGGTTTATGTGTTCCCTCCTCTGCCTCTCATACCAAAGATATTGAGAATAATAAGAAAGCGAGGAGTAAACACAATTCTCGTGGTTCCGGATTGGCCAAGACGAGCGTGGTACCCGGAACTTCAAGAGATGCTCTCAGAGGACCCGTGGCCTCTACCGCTCAGACAGGACCTGCTACAGCAGGGGCCCTGTCTGTTCCAAGACTTACCGCGGCTGCGTTTGACGGCATGGCGGTTGAACACCGGATCCTAAAGGAAAAGGGTATTCCGGAAGAAGTCATTCCTACGCTTATTAAGGCCAGGAAAGATGTTACGGCAAAGCATTATCACCGCATATGGCGGAAATATGTTGCATGGTGCGAGGCCAAAAAGGCCCCAACAGAGGAATTTCAACTAGGTCGATTTCTGCATTTCCTGCAAGCAGGAGTGAATATGGGCCTAAAACTAGGCTCCATTAAAGTACAGATCTCGGCTCTGTCGATTTTCTTTCAAAAAGAACTAGCTTCAGTACCTGAAGTTCAGACATTTGTGAAAGGAGTGCTGCATATTCAGCCCCCGTTTGTGCCTCCTGTGGCACCTTGGGATCTCAACGTGGTGTTGAGTTTCTTAAAATCACATTGGTTTGAGCCACTAAAAACCGTGGATCTGAAATATCTCACGTGGAAAGTGGTCATGTTATTGGCCTTGGCTTCAGCCAGGCGAGTGTCAGAATTGGCGGCTTTATCATGTAAAAGCCCTTATCTGATTTTCCATATGGATAGGGCAGAATTGAGGACTCGTCCCCAATTTCTCCCTAAGGTGGTGTCAGCGTTTCACCTGAACCAGCCTATTGTGGTGCCTGCGGCTACTAGGGATTTGGAGGACTCCAAGTTGCTAGACGTTGTCAGGGCCCTGAAAATATATGTTTCCAGGACGGCTGGAGTCAGAAAATCTGACTCGCTGTTTATCCTGTATGCACCCAACAAGCTGGGTGCTCCTGCTTCTAAGCAGTCTATTGCTCGCTGGATTTGTAGTACAATTCAGCTTGCACATTCTGTGGCAGGCCTGCCACAGCCAAAATCTGTAAATGCCCATTCCACAAGGAAGGTGGGCTCATCTTGGGCGGCTGCCCGAGGGGTCTCGGCTTTACAACTTTGCCGAGCAGCTACTTGGTCAGGGGCAAACACGTTTGCAAAATTCTACAAATTTGATACCCTGGCTGAGGAGGACCTTGAGTTCTCTCATTCGGTGCTGCAGAGTCATCCGCACTCTCCCGCCCGTTTGGGAGCTTTGGTATAATCCCCATGGTCCTTACGGAGTTCCCAGCATCCACTAGGACGTCAGAGAAAATAAGAATTTACTCACCGGTAATTCTATTTCTCGTAGTCCGTAGTGGATGCTGGGCGCCCATCCCAAGTGCGGATTGTCTGCAATACTTGTAAATAGTTATTGTTAACTAAAGGGTTATTGTTGAGCCATCTGTTGAGAGGCTCAGTTGTTTTCATACTGTCAAACTGGATATAGTATCACGAGTTGTACGGTGTGATTGGTGTGGCTGGTAAGAGTCTTACCCGGGATTCTAAATCCTTCCTTATTATGTCAGCTCGTCCGGGCACAGTGTCCTAACTGAGGCTTGGAGGAGGGTCATAGTGGGAGGAGCCAGTGCACACCAGATAGTCATAAATCTTTCTAGAGTGCCCAGCCTCCTTCGGAGCCCGCTATTCCCCATGGTCCTTACGGAGTTCCCAGCATCCACTACGGACTACGAGAAATAGAATTACCGGTGAGTAAATTCTTATTTTTTTTTTACTTTGGTCCCTTGTATGACAAATATAATTTTTCCTTTGAATTGCAGTGGGAGAAGAAGGAGAGAAGGTTTTTGTCTTCGCTTAACATTATTGTGAAGGACGAGGATATCGGGGATTGTTTATTTTACACTTTTATTTTACAAATTTGTTTACTTACATTAATTGTAATGGGCACTAGTCATAGGGACCTCTTAATGTTTTTTTTATTATTATTTATTTTTCCACTGCACTATTTGTAATTATTTTTGAGTGAAACCATTTGGAGTATAATTTTTGGGCACAAAGGGCTGTGTAATGAAGTTGCAGGCTGGTGAATCCTTTGTAGGACTTGGACTGTGTTGTACAATATAGCGAACGCAGGCTGTGCCTAATATGCTTGTTATTTGGATAGGGAGGAATTCGATATGCCGGCTGTCGGGATCCCAGTGCTCCGCATACAGGTGCCGGGATCCCAACAGCCAGCATACCGACAACTATTCTCCTTCTTGGGGTGTCCACGACACCCATGGAGGGAGGGGCTCTTTTGCGCTTGCCCCGCTGCCGGCATTCCGGCGGTCGGGAAACCAGTGTTTGTGGTGAAGGTTAATGCTACAGTGGGCTGCTAGACATGCCCTCTGTGTATTACTTTTTTTTTTAAACTAAAATATTCTATTAATAGATAATGTTTACCTATTTAAACAGTTGATCATTTCTCATTTATTTTTATTTTTTTTAAATACACATTTGCACGTTAAATGGTGAATATCTAGTGAGCAACTGTGATATTCCTTCTGAGAGGCAGCACCTCACACCGTTGCATAATGTACGTATTTTCTCTTGCACGAAGCACTAATGGCATGCAGTCAGGGGAGGTAGAGCCTCACCTGTCATACTCCCATGAAAATAACAGATTTTCCATTGATATGGGTGATTACTCCTCTATCGGGTTCATATATATATATATATATATATATATATATATATATATATATATATATATATATATATATGTGTGTGTGTAAGTAAATCTGGCTCTGATACTAGCCAGTGTCTCCCCAACCATTAACGTCATCACACAGCAAGGCTTGCATCTCACAGAAATGTGAAGGAAAATGTGCAGTTTTGTCATACTGTAATAATCAGTGGCATGCAAACACACATTGCGACTGCACATAACAGGTAATTGAGTAGATTGTGGTCTCGACTGATTTGCTTGTGTTAATCAGTTGAAGCTGTTGCTGATTAACATTTGATATTCCATTTTGTTTTCAAATCCAGACAAGATGGCTGTCAAGGTGAATTAAGGTGGTGTGGTTCATTAGGTCGACATACATTGGGTTAACCACGTTTGGTCGACATGCAGTAGGTCGACATGATCACTAGGTCGACATGTTCATTAGGTTGACATGTGCTAGGTCGACGTGAGTTTTTTTTTACTTTTTGTTGTTTTCTTCAAAAAAGTGACGGGGAACCCCAATTAGTGCACCGTAACCCCTTGCATGGCGAGTGACGGTGCTTCGTTGCGCTCGGCACAGGTTACCGTTCCCAGTTGCAGTCCACATTGGATCGTTAAGTATGAAAAAGATAAAAAAAATTGTGAAAAACTCATGTCGACCTTTTTCCATGTCGACCTAGTGATCATGTTGACTCAGGGCATGTCGACCAAACGTGGTCGACCCAATGCATGTCGACCTAATGACCGCCATCCGAATTAAGGGCCCATTTATCATGGATAGCATATTGACTGTAATCTGGGTGGGATCTTACAGCCTAGGATCGCATCGCATTGCAACATGCAAACATATTGGCTGGATGTATTATCCAGCACATGCAGGTACAGGGGCTCCGAAAGGAGCCAATCCATGCAATGTGCTGTGACGGCTGCTGTGGGTGCTGCACATGTGTGGTCAGCTAAGACCGTACATGTGCAGTGGCTACTTCCGAGGGAGGGTTCCGGGTAACCCTCAGCCGGCTACAAGTACGATCTGTAGCCCATAGACTACAATGGGCTACCGCCATCGTCAGATGGCTACATGGCACCAATATCCAAAATGCTTTTGCATTCCATATTTTGGTAAATCTGGCAGCATTGCATCCCTCATAGAAACCAGGGTTGGGAAAAAAACAGTTTACAAAAAAACAAAACCCGCTTTTTTTTGGCAGCAGGTATCAGAGATGTCTTCTGTGGACCCTCCCACTTACATTCAGGTGTTACTTAATATTTGTGGCTAACCCCTGAAAATGTGTGTTTTCGGGAATATAGCCACAAATATACTATGATAAATGGGCCCCTTAATCTGAGCATGTACTGTCAGACTGACAGACATTTTATCTGACAGCCTGACACCCAGAAGATATCGTAGCCATACACTGAGAGAGATCTCAGTGTATGGCCACACTATATCTGGTTTTCTCCACCGGGGAAGAGACATTTCCCCCATTTCTTCCCTGTGAACGGCCCAATGAGTGCATTGGATGGACATGCTGGATGATTCATTATGTCTGACGGATTGATCGGATCGATGCTGCACATACTGTACACATTTATCTGACTGATCTGCTGATATCAGTTGGATTGCCCAGATAATTGTACCGTGCATGCCCAGCATAAAGGTGTATACACACTGGGCGTTTTTGCCCAGAATGTATGCACAGTGATGATCGCTGACATTGCTGGGCTGCAAATCTCTCAGTGCATACACACTGAGCTATTTTCCCCCCTGCCCAGCGATGTCAGCGGGGGTGAACGGCTTTCCATAGCAGGACACTATGGAGAGCCGTTCACCATGCCGTTCATCTGCTGGTGATACCAGCAGATGAACGGCTGCCGCTGGCGATGAAGCGAGGGCGCGCATCAGCGCTCATTGCCAGGGCATGCACACTGGGCGGCTCAGAATCGCCCAGTGAAGATTCTTTAGTGCAGATTCTCTATCCTTTTTTTTCCCTTGAGAATAATGGTAACACAATAACTTCTCCCTCGCTAAGAAAAAAACAGCAAACAGACTATTTTGAGAACAGATGGGAGGATGGGAAGGTTTCTGAGACGAAACTAGGTTATTTAGTAATGTGATGGTTAGTTGCAGTCTTGTAGGCTATTTTTGGCACTCTGCGGATTAGAGTCCAGAGTTTGTTTATTTAATAAATTACTAGCAGGTGCATGTGTAATGTCTTTGGATCACACTCAATAAGCTTGTGTGCAATCACAGCAGCGGAAGAGAAAATCATTGCTGATAAAGGTTTTTAAAATTAACAAACTAAAGATAAAATATAAAAATAAAGCTTACCGCGTTGTATTCTATATTTTCCATGACCTTATGTTAGGAGTCACTCATAAGCTGTAAACAGATAGATAATAAAGCAATGTGAATATTTTCTGAATCTGTCTACATGGGATCAGTATGATTTTCCGATGAATGGGATGCTGGCGGTCAGTATACTGACAGCGGCATCCGTCCATCGGAATCCGGACAGCCCCCCATTAAGGCTCCTAACCCTCCTCTACCCCCTACCCTAACCCTCCCTTGTGGGTACCTAACCCTACCCGCTTGGTGCCATACCCTAACCCTCCCTTCCCCACTACTTAAACCTAACCCTCCCAGCTTGATGCCTAACCCTCCCCTCCCCCTCTATGTTCCTAACCCTAACCCTCCTGGCGCTGCAGACTATAAGCCTAACCCCACTTCTGCAGCCTAAACCTAACCTCCCCCCCGCGGCAGGACGGCAGTATGTCCCACTATGAGGATGATTGGGATGCTGGCTATCAGTAATATGATGACTGTATCCTGAGCGGTGTCGCAATGCGTTGTCCCTCGGGGTCCCGGTATCGTTATATTGATCGCCGGGATCCCGTATTTCGGTAAACTGACTGCTTCCCATCTACACACCCTCTATACAGAGAATAAACCTTAGCAGTCCCTATCACTACAGTAGTGGCCAAAATTGGGGAAACATTTTGTAAAATGTGCATTTTCTCTATCGTCCTAGTGGATGCTGGGGTTCCTGAAAGGACCATGGGGAATAGCGGCTCTGCAGGAGACAGGGCACAAAAAGTAAAGCTTTTCCAGATCAGGTGGTGTGCACTGGCTCCTCCCCCTATGACCCTCCTCCAGACTCCAGTTAGATTTTTGTGCCCGGCCGAGAAGGGTGCAATTCTAGGTGGCTCTCATAAAGAGCTGCTTAGAGAAAGTTTAGCTTAGGTTTTTTATTTTACAGTGATTCCTGCTGGCAACAGGATCACTGCAACGAGGGACAGAGGGGAGAAGAAGTGAACTCACCTGCGTGCAGGATGGATTGGCTTCTTGGCTACTGGACATCAGCTCCAGAGGGACGATCACAGGTACAGCCTGGATGGTCACCGGAGCCGCGCCGCCGGCCCCCTTGCAGATGCTGAAGTAAGAAGAGGTCCAGAATCGGCGGCTGAAGACTCCTGCAGTCTTCTAAAGGTAGCGCACAGCACTGCAGCTGTGCGCCATTTTCCTCTCAGCACACTTCACACGCAGTCACTGAGGGTGCAGGGCGCTGGGGGGGGGGCGCCCTGGGAGGCAAATGAAAACCTATTAAAAGGCTAAAAATACCTCACATATAGCCCCCAGAGGCTATATGGAGATATTTAACCCCTGCCTGGATTCACAAAATAGCGGGAGACGAGCCCGCCGGAAAAGGGGCGGGGCCTATCTCCTCAGCACACGGCGCCATTTCCTCTCACAGCTCCGCTGGTCAGGACGGCTCCCAGGTCTCTCCCCTGCACTGCACTACAGAAACAGGGTAAAACAGAGAGGGGGGGCAAATTTAATGGCAATATTTTGATATATATAAAGCAGCTATAAGGGAGCACTTATTATAAGGCTATCCCTGTCATATATAGCGCTTTTTTGGTGTGTGCTGGCAGACTCTCCCTCTGTCTCCCCAAAGGGCTAGTGGGTCCTGTCTTCGTGTAGAGCATTCCCTGTGTGTCTGCTGTGTGTCGGTACGTGTGTGTCGACATGTATGAGGACGATATTGGTGTGGAGGCGGAGCAATTGCCAAATATGGGGATGTCACCTCCTAGGGGGTCGACACCAGAATGGATGCCTTTATTTGTGGAATTACGGGATAGCGTCAACTCGCTTAAGCAGTCGTTTGACGACATGAGGCGGCCGGACAATCAATTAGTGCCTGTCCAGGCGCCTCAAACACCGTCAGGGGCTGTGAAACGCCCTTTGCCTCAGTCGGTCGACACAGACCCAGACACAGGCACTGATTCCAGTGGTGACGGTGACGAATCAACCGTATTTTCCAGTAGGGCCACACGTTATATGATTTTGGCAATGAAGGAGGCGTTACATTTAGCTGATACTACAGGTACCACTAAACAGGGTATTATGTGGGGTGTGAAAAAACTACCTATAGTTTTTCCTGAATCAGAAGAATTAAATGACGTGTGTGATGAAGCGTGGGTTGCCCCTGATAAAAAGCTGATAATTTGAAAGAAATTATTGGCATTATACCCTTTCCCGCCAGAGGTTAGGGAGCGCTGGGAAACACCTCCTAGGGTGGACAAGGCGCTAACACGCTTATCTAAACAAGTGGCGTTACCCTCTCCTGAGACGGCCGCACTTAAAGATCCATCAGACAGGAGGATGGAAAATATCCAAAAAAGTATATACACACATGCAGGTGTTATACTACGACCAGCTATAGCGACTGCCTGGATGTGCAGTGCTGGGGTAGTTTGGTCAGAGTCCCTGATTGAAAATATTGATACCCTGGACAGGGACAATATTTTACTGTCGTTAGAACAAATAAAGGATGCATTTCTTTATATGCGTGATGCACAGAGGGATATCTGCACACTGGCATCACGGGTAAGTGCTATGTCCATTTCGGCCAGAAGAGCTTTATGGACGCGACAGTGGACAGGCGATGCGGATTCAAAACGGCATATGGAAGTTTTGCCGTATAAAGGGGAGGAGTTATTTGGAGTCGGTCTATCAGATTTGGTGGCCACGGCTACAGCCGGGAAATCCACCTTTCTACCTCAAGTCACTCCCCAACAGAAAAAGGCACCGACTTTTCAACCGCAGCCCTTTCGTTCCTTTAAAAATAAGAGAGCAAAGGGCTATTCATATCTGCCACGAGGCAGAGGTCGAGGGAAGAGACAGCAACAGGCAGCTCCTTCCCAGGAACAGAAGCCCTCCCCGGCTTCTACAAAAGCCTCAGCATGACGCTGGGGCTTCTCAAGCGGACTCGGGGACGGTGGGCGGTCGTCTCAAAAATTACAGCGCGCAGTGGGCTCACTCGCAGGTAGATCCCTGGATCCTGCAGATAATATCTCAGGGGTACAGGTTGGAATTAGAGACAGATCCACCTCGCCGTTTCCTGAAGTCTGCTTTACCAACGTCCCCCTCCGAAAGGGAGACGGTTTTGGAAGCCATTCACAAGCTGTACTCTCAGCAGGTGATAGTCAAGGTACCTCTTCTACAACAAGGGAAGGGGTATTATTCCACTCTATTTGTGGTACCGAAGCCGGATGGCTCGGTAAGGCCTATTCTAAATCTGAAGTCCTTGAACCTGTACATAAAGAAGTTCAAGTTCAAGATGGAGTCACTCAGAGCAGTGATAGCGAACCTGGAAGAAGGGGACTTTATGGTATCCTTGGACATCAAGGATGCGTATCTCCACGTTCCAATTTACCCCTCACACCAGGGGTACCTCAGGTTCGTTGTACAAAACTGTCACTATCAGTTTCAGACGCTGCCGTTTGGTTTGTCCACGGCACCTCGGGTCTTTACAAAGGTAATGGCCGAGATGATGATTCTTCTTCGAAGAAAAGGCGTATTAATTATCCCATACTTGGACGATCTCCTAATAAGGGCAAGGTCCAGAGAACAGCTAGAGATGGGATTAGCACTATCTCAAGAGGTGCTAAAGCAGCACGGATGGATTCTGAATATTCCAAAATCCCAATTAATGCCAACAACTCGTCTGCTGTTCCTAGGGATGATTCTGGACACTGTTCAGAAAAAGGTTTTTCTTCCCGAGGAAAAAGCCAAGGAGTTATCCGACCTGGTCAGGAACCTCCTAAAACCAGGAAAGGTGTCTGTGCATCAATGCACAAGAGTCCTGGGAAAAATGGTGGCTTCTTACGAAGCAATTCCATTCGGCAGATTCCATGCAAGAATTTTCCAAAGGGATCTGTTGGACAAATGGTCAGGGTCGCATCTTCAGATGCACCTGCGGATAACCCTGTCTCCAAGGACAAGGGTATCTCTTCTGTGGTGGTTGCAGAGGGCTCATCTATTGGAGGGCCGCAGATTCGGCATACAGGATTGGATCCTGGTGACCACGGACGCCAGCCTGAGAGGCTGGGGAGCAGTCACACAAGGAAGAAACTTCCAGGGAGTGTGGTCGAGCCTGGAAAAGTCTCTTCACATAAACATTCTGGAACTAAGAGCAATCTACAATGCTCTAAGCCAGGCGGAACCTCTGCTTCAAGGAAGACCGGTGTTGATCCAGTCGGACAACATCACGGCAGTCGCCCATGTAAACAGACAGGGCGGCACAAGAAGCAGGAGTGCAATGGCAGAAGCTGCCAGGATCCTTCGCTGGGCGGAGAATCACGTGATAGCACTGTCAGCAGTGTTCATCCCGGGCGTGGACAATTGGGAAGCAGACTTCCTCAGCAGACACGATCTTCACCCGGGAGAGTGGGGACTTCATCCAGAAGTTTTCCACATGCTAATAAACCGTTGGGAAAGACCAATGGTGGACATGATGGCGTCTCGCCTCAACAAAAAACTGGACAGGTATTGCGCCAGGTCAAGAGATCCGCAGGCAATAGCTGTGGACGCGCTGGTAACACCTTGGGTGTACCAGTCGGTGTATGTGTTTCCTCCTCTGCCTCTCATACCAAAGGTATTGAGAATCATACGGCAAAGCGGAGTAAGAACGATACTAGTGGCTCCGGATTGGCCAAGAAGGTCTTGGTACCCGGAACTTCAAGAGATGGTCACGGACGATCCGTGGCCTCTACCTCTGAGAAGGGACCTGCTTCAACAGGGTCCCTGCCTCTTTCAAGACTTACCGCGGCTGCGTTTGACGGCATGGCGGTTGAACGCCAGATCCTAAAAGGAAAAGGCATTCCAGAAGAAGTCATTCCTACCTTGATTAAGGCAAGAAAGGAAGTCACCGCGAAGCATTATCACCGCATTTGGCGGAAATATGTTGCGTGGTGCGAGGATCGGAGTGCTCCGACGGAGGAATTTCAACTGGGTCGTTTCCTACATTTCCTGCAATCAGGATTGTCTATGGGTCTCAAATTGGGATCTATTAAGGTTCAAATTTCGGCCCTGTCAATATTCTTCCAAAAAGAATTGGCCTCAGTCCCTGAGGTCCAGACTTTTGTCAAAGGAGTACTGCATATACAGCCTCCTGTGGTGCCTCCGGTGGCACCGTGGGATCTAAATGTAGTTTTAGATTTCCTCAAATCCCATTTGTTTGAACCACAAAAAAATGTGGATTTGAAATATCTCACATGGAAAGTGACTATGTTACTGGCCCTGGCTTCCGCCAGGAGAGTATCTGAACTGGCGGCTTTATCTTATAAAAGCCCTTATTTAATTTTCCATTCGGATAGGGCAGAGCTGCGGACGCGTCCGCATTTTCTCCCTAAGGTGGTATCAGCGTTTCACCTGAACCAGCCTATTGTAGTGCCTGCGGCTACAAGCGACTTGGAGGACTCCAAGTTGTTGGACGTTGTCAGAGCTTTAAAAATATACATTTCAAGGACGGCTGGAGTCAGAAAATCTGACTCGCTGTTTATACTGTATGCACCCAACAAGTTGGGTGCGCCTGCTTCTAAGCAGTCGATTGCTCGTTGGATTTGTAACACAATTCAACTTGCACATTCTGTGGCAGGCCTGCCACAGCCTAAATCTGTTAAGGCCCATTCCACAAGGAAGGTGGGCTCATCTTGGGCGGCTGCCCGAGGGGTCTCGGCATTACAACTCTGCCGAGCAGCTACGTGGTCAGGGGAGAACACGTTTGTAAAATTCTACAAATTTGATACCCTGGCAAAAGAGGACCTGGAGTTCTCTCATTCGGTGCTGCAGAGTCATCCGCACTCTCCCGCCCGTTTGGGAGCTTTGGTATAATCCCCATGGTCCTTTCAGGAACCCCAGCATCCACTAGGACGATAGAGAAAATAAGAATTTACTTACCGATAATTCTATTTCTCGGAGTCCGTAGTGGATGCTGGGCGCCCATCCCAAGTGCGGATTATCTGCAATACTTGTACATAGTTATTGTTAACTAATTCGGGTTATTGTTTAGGGAGCCATCTTTCAGAGGCTCCTCTGTTATCATACTGTTAACTGGGTTTAGATCACAAGTTGTACGGTGTGATTGGTGTGGCTGGTATGAGTCTTACCCGGGATTCAAAATCCTCCCTTATTGTGTACGCTCGTCCGGGCACAGTACCTAACTGGAGTCTGGAGGAGGGTCATAGGGGGAGGAGCCAGTGCACACCACCTGATCTGGAAAAGCTTTACTTTTTGTGCCCTGTCTCCTGCGGAGCCGCTATTCCCCATGGTCCTTTCAGGAACCCCAGCATCCACTACGGACTCCGAGAAATAGAATTATCGGTAAGTAAATTCTTATTTTTTTGAAGTTTAACAGCTTATAGCACTAATATTTTAGTATTATACCAAAAAGCACACAACATTACAACAACAATTTAATTCAGAACATAATACAATGAACTTTATAACAAAATTTTACATTTTGAAAACCGTTCTATGTACTGAACTGTGGGAAAGTACATTTCTTAGTTTTGCACAATGGGGGTCATTCCGAGTTGATCGCTAGCTGCCGTTGTTCGCAGTGCAGCTATCAGGCCAAAAATCCGCATTTCTGCGCATTCGTATTGGGCGCAGTGCGCACGCGTGACGTACTTTCACACAAAACTATGCAGTTTCACACAAGGCCGAGCGACGCTTTTCAGTCGCTCTGTTGATCGGTGAGTGATTAACAGGAATGGTGCGTTTCTGGGTGGTAACTGACCGTTTTCCGGGAGTGTGCTAAAAAACGCAGGCTTGTCAGATAAAAACGCAGGCATGCCTGGAAACGGGGGAGTGGCTGGCCGGACGCAGGGCGTGTTTGTGACGTCAAAACAGGAACTATATAGACTGAAGTGATCGCAAGATAGGAGTAGGTCTGCAGCTACTCTGAAACTACTTGAAAATATTTCAGCACTGTTCTGCTAACCTTTCGTTCGCTATTCTGCTAAGCTAAAATACACTCCCAGAGGGCGGCGGCTTAGCGTTTGCACTGCTGCTAAAAGCAGCTAGCGAGCGATCAACTCGGAATGAGGGCCAATATTCATTAGTACTTTGTTGGAAATCCTTTTGCTGCAGATACATACCTCCCAACATTGGTGGCCAGTGGGTCGGGACCTTTGGTGTTCCAAAAGCGCGTCTGCAACAGAAAAGGGATGGAGCCTTGTGTCACTCCCATTTCTGTCACTGTGGGGGCACGCCCAGCACGCTTTGTTTTGCCGGACTGCCCCCAGGCTTTCTCTGCCCCCAGGCTTTCTCTACACTGTGAATAGATGCTGTGTCGTCACAACACTGACCGCTCTCCTGCTTTCCGTGTGCAGCAATGAACACTTCCCTGCTTTCGGTGTTCGGCTACATGCTGTACACAGACTGTGTTACAGAGCACCGCTACCGCTTCCGATATTATAGCGGGTATGGGGTGCCAATCGCTCCAATATGCTTCTGAACGTGGAGGGGTAAATGGAAAGCCGGCTGGCAGCATATAAATGATTGACTCGTTTCTCCGCCTTCCAGTCCGATCGGCGGCTTCCTGCTCTTTGGATACTTTAAGGTTCAAAAAATCATTACCTGAGTATTATTGGGAAATTCCCTAAATGTGCTTCTGTAAGTGGGGTTAATTTTAATTAATTTTAATTTATTTACCGGCCGGTAATTCATTTATTGTAAAATATTGAGTGTTTTATTTATGTAATATACAATAGAATTATTAAATAAATAATATTTAAATACCAGCGCTTCTTCTTTTCTCTCCATTAAGGGAGAATTTTTGTTTGTAAAATTAAAGCAGCCAGTATTTACCCTGCACAGAAACATAATAACCCACCCAAATCTAACTCTCTGCACATGTTATATCTGCCTCCCCTGCAGTGCACATGGTTTTGCCCAACTGCTAACAAAATTCCTGCTGCGATCAACTTGGAATTACCCCCATTGTTCTTCTGACCAATTAATATGCTTTTTAGCCCATTCTAATAAATTCTGTCTTGTTTGAGAGATAAAAGTGACTTTTTATGTGGAATTCTGGCATTTTATCCAATATATTGAAATGTGCGTCAAACAGTCCTTGCACTAGTGTTTACATGGCATTCATGTAAATCATTTTGAATTACCTCAGATGATTTTTTTATTTTTTTTACTCTCAAGCACAGTTTTTTTCATTCTTCTATCACAGCTTGGTGTTGTGGATCTTTTCCTACCTTTACCAGTTTGATTTTGAATGGACAGAATTTCTTGATACTCATTCCACAGTTTCGAAGTTCCTCCTTTAGTTATGTTGCCATCTACTTTACTTATAATTTTGTTGTAAGTGTTACCTTCTTCATGTAAAGTAATTTTCTCTAGCATCCATAAGGGATATTGGGGAGACTTAGTACGATGGGTATAGACGGGGTCCAAAGGAGCCAGTGCACTTTAAATTTCTTCACTGGGTGTGCTGGCTCCTCCCCTCTATGACCCCTCCCACAGGCAGTTTAGAAAAAAGTGCCCTCAGGAGATGATGCACATCGCTGCAGCTCCAGAGAGTTTTCTTCAATTTCTTTTCAACTTATATTATTTCCGGTACCATGGCGGGGGGTGGGGGGGGGAGACGGTCACCGGCCTTGCGAGGTGTCAGAGCCGCTTCCCCGTTGCAGAGAGGTTGTTTATTCAGCGGGGCTAGGGCCCACCGTGTAAACTGGCTAGCGGTGACTTAAACTAGCACTTGTGTGATGTTTTTAAGCAAACTAGGAGACATTGCCAGTGTAAAAATTCTGTAGCTCCGACGCCATTGGGGGGGCAGAGCTACCACATAGCGGGACCGGCTGAATTTTGGCGCCTTCCTTTGCTTAATGCAGCAACAGCAAGCATAAACTATGCAGTGTATGCCACACTAGATTCTCTCCCTTCTCATCTGATTCTGTTTCATGTGGACAATGCAGCCAGTCTACACAGCTCAGTGAAGGGGCTGGGGGAGAGGGACCAGAGCCATCCTGGTTAGGGGCTCTTAAGACTATGATGTCTGATATGCCATCACAACTCACTGCTAATGTTCAGAAAACTCAGCTACTACAACAGGCTGTTGCAGACTTAGCTGCTCGGGCAGATGTTACACAGCACCCCCTCTCTAACTCAGGACCACAAAAGCGTGGTTTACCTGCTCTATTCTCTGATTCAGATGAGGAAATACAGGAGGATGGGGATTACTTGGATCCCGTTAGTGGGGATTACGCTTCTGCTCAGGGTATTGAACCCCTCATTCTGGCTATACGGGACGTGTTCAAGCTCCCTCTAGAGGATGCTGCATGACAGCAGTCATTTTTCTTTACACAAAACAAGCCTAATGTCACTTTCCCTGATTTTGCAGAGTTAGATGACCTATTTAAATTAGCCTGGAAAAATCCAGAAAAAAGAATACCAAGTGTCAAAAAGATTTTTGCACATTTTCCCATTTGCTCCTGAAGGTAGGAAATTCTGGGAAGAGCCCCCGGGAGTTAACGTCTCAGTCTCTCAACTGTCAAAAAAGGCGGTGCTGCCTGCCCCGGGCTCCTTTACCATAAAGGACCCTGGGTACAGAAAGATAGTGACAACACTAAAGTCTATCTACACAGCAGCAGGTGTATCGCAGAGGCTGGTCATAACGGGTTGTTGGATGACCCATGCCATTCATTCGTGGGCTACTCAGATTCAGGAGGGCCTCTCCGGGGATATGCCACTGGTCACTACGGTGAGTCTCCTGAAGCACATTCAGGACACTGCACGCGTCCTATGTGACTTTCTCAAGGAAATGGGCAATATTAATTCTAGGACATCTGCCATGGCAGTGTCGGCGCGCTGGGCCTTGTGGTTGCGTCAGTGGATAGCGGATGCAGAATCCAAGCGCAGTGTGCAATCCCTCCCCTTTCTGCAGCAGGGTACACTGGTATTCCACAGGGAATAACATTTGGGGTGTAGAGTTGGATCTTCATCCGAGGCACCAACAGGCTAAAGCTTTGACTGTTCCCAGGATGCACTGCACCGCCTCCTCTATATCCCCGCCTCCAGGCACTGGAGCTCAGTTTGTAATTTGGTGCCTGCAGTGCCTAACAGGGAGGGCTGCGTTAGGCAGCCATGAAAAGAGCTTTTCTGAGAAGAAAGAAAACTTTAAGGGCCGCAGCATAGGCACTTGATGCTATATGTCTTACTGACATATCGTGCTGCAGCTCCCTCACCTTCCCCAGTGGCGCTGTATACTCCCGCTCCCTGGTTGCCGGGTACTTACAGCGGAGGTGCTCCGGTCTTCTTAGGCAAACACACCACCGCTGCTCTCCGGGATCGTGTGGCCGCACGATAGGGAGGAGGTAAGAGGGTCCCCCAGGCGGGATCCGGTCTCCGGAGACGGACCTCGCCACTGGCGTGGACACTGTGGCCGTGCAGGGACCCCACTATAACCACCAGGGCAAGGAGCACAGGTCGGATTTACTAAAATCCGTTTATTACAGGCTCTAGAGTACCCGGTGGTGAAGTCCACCAGAGGGGATAAGGCGCTGACCTGTAGCCCCTCCCCCAGCCCAACCGCCATCTACAGCAGATGTTCCCGCCCTGGAGCTGCATCTCTCTCTCTCTCCCTCACTCCCTGTCAGCGTTTGGGCGCCATTACACAGAGCTGCGCTGATTCTGGAACTGCTGGGCACAGTCTCCTCTGTAAATCCGCCTGCCTCATTAGCGCTGTGCATTTACAGGACACATAAGTAGTCTACATGTCGTTTAGACAGTGTTAGTTAAGGACAAGTGCATAACTACAGGAATATTTAGTACAAGTATTCTGTGATATACATCCAGTGTTTACTGTGCATTGTTATATCTGTATACATACATATCTATATGTAGTATTACTAGTCCAGTGCAGTTTTATTGTTGTGTATAATAATTTCTGCATTGTACATGTGACTGTGTGTTCCTATAGCTGCTGTGTGGTTCCTATTCCATGTATCTCACACATATTGCTATATTCTGTACCCTGAAGGGGGCTACGTGCATCAGGGTCCTATATATACAGTGTTCCACAGAATATACTATTTTGTATTTTTCTCTGTGTATTTCAGCCACCATATATCACTTAAATTCTCGGTTTGTGTTCTGCATTTGCAGTCACACTCCACAGGAGTTTTTTGTCAGGTACTGTGTCTGGCTATATTGTACTGTTACGCCCTAAGGCTACGTTTCCAAATAATGTCTGCTACACAGG